>NC_056684.1:79320229-79647229 GCF_018350215.1 Panthera leo | reverse complement strand
CAGAAAGGAGAACTCTTGCATGGGCTCTTCTCTCACAGGTTTGATGGAACATGAATATTGTAATCTGATGACTTTAATCACATTTTAATAAAGTTATTTAGCCATGGTCATGGTTTCAGTACCATATATACTATCAAGGAAAATTGCTATGTTTACCAAAAATCATATGTTTTAAAATTGTGTTGATCCATCCCACTGAAGAGACAAGGGGGAGATAACAGGAGTGGAATGAAGATATTCCTTCCTGAGTCATTATTATTCATTGCCAGTCAAATCATTTGAAACCTCAAGTGTTAGGAGTCAAGAGTGTTAGGAGCAAAACATCATATTTAAAAACTACTAGGCTAATACTTCCACCTATCTTATGATCAGAACATAATTTAAGTCCTTTACATTGGTCTCGTGAAAACTAATTTTAAAATCAGCCTGGGCAGAGTTCAAAAGCCCAAGCTTAAAGTAATATATTGACAATTAATAACAATATATCACTACTTATCACACTGCATTAATTTTTTTTCAGAGAGAGAGAGAGAGAGAGCACAAGTGTGTGAGCAGCAGAGAGAGAGGGAGAGACAGAATCTTGAATCTTTTCTTTGAGGGCTTTATATTCTAGCAGCATTAATTAGTTATGAACATTTCAAATGGCTTTTCTTTAAGTTTATTTATTTATTTTTAAAATAGAGAAAGGGGGACTGTGCACGTATGGGGTAGGGGCAGAGACAGAGGGAGAGGGAGAGAGGGAGAATCCTAAGCAGGCTCTGTGCTGTCGGCACAGAGCCTGTTAAGGGGCTCAATCTTATGACTAGGAGATCATGACTTGAGTCAAACCTAAGACTTGGTAGGTCAACCAACTGAGCCACCCAGGTCCCCTGCATTAGTAATTTTTAATAAGGAGATTTTTGTGATATACAAATCTCACTAATCTTACTATGAAAGATACATTGTAAGTGATCAACAAATATGTTTGAATAGGTTCTCCACTGTGTGTCAGTTAAGTACTTATACAAAGACCTCTTCTCCAGCAAGTTTCTATTCTATTCTGTGTTTTATCTCAAATCATCTTCCCTCACCTACCCGCAGTGACAGAATCTCTCTAAGAGCTGTGTGCACCTTCTCACACACTACAGGCTTTTCATAACAGTTAAACAACAACTCTAATTACTATGCATAATTGAAGAGTAATTTTCCACGGTACAGGTGCAGTTACCTGAAATCTATTCTCCTACAAAGTACTTAACTCTTTTCCCCATGTTAGTTTTGCAAGGAAACTAGGTATCTTTAAATAACCTTTTTTTTCTATTTAGAAGGAAAATTGGGCTTTACTTTCTTCAGAACAGAAATATTCTCATATCGGTTTATACCCTATCAGCACAGTTTTCTCAGAGAAAGTTTATTCTATTGAGAAGGGTATGGGCTTTGTCCAGTTACTAAAATTGACTAACATTTAGTTCAATAGAAATTATTTACCTTTATTTCTTCTGGACGGAAACTATTAATGCTTTTTAGTAAGGATTTAAGTTCGATTTGATGTATCATAAAAGCAAGACCCTATCAGTTTTATACTCTTTGTAGCATTAAGTCAGATGTGTGTGTGGTGATGGGATGGGGGAGCAGGACAGAAAATGGAAGGTCTCCTCCACAAAGAAAAGTTTTCTTTTCTTGACTCTTTGGAAGTCTGATGTAAACAAAACAGTATTTCCTTTGGAATACTTTAACATAGACTCCAACTTCATCAGTTTCCTCAGCCTTTAAAAAGTTTATGTGTGCAGTTCTGTATACCCATTTAAAAATATGCTTTTCTTAGAGAGGTGCCTGAGTAGCTCAGTCAGTTAAGCATCCTGACTCTTGATTTCTGCCCAAGTTATGATCTCACGGTTTGTGGGATCAACCCCTGTATTGGGTTCCACACTGACAGCACAGAGCCTACTTGGGATCGTCTCTCTTCCTCTTTATCCCCTTCCCTATTTGTGCTCTCTTTCTCTCAAAATAAGGATATAAAAACAAAAAAAAAATGCTTTATTAGAGAATTTGCTCTGTCTTCAGTTTAATAATTAGTAATATAGCCTTTAGTTTCATATAGTATTTAATCTGTTAATGGAACATTAATAAAGAGAAGGAAGGATAAAATAGAAGTGTTGCTTTACAGCTTAAAGATAGTCAGAAATAGCTGTTTTGTGAACTGATGACCTCCCAAGCTCTAAGCAAGTGATCTCTTCATTCTGAGCTATCTCTGTTCATCATGAGTGGGACTGAAAAAATTAAATTCTATTCTGGGATTTCATGACATTCCAGCTTCCTTGCCTCATGTTAACTTGAACTTAATAATTACCTTAAAGTTGTTGTTGTTGTTGTTGTTGTTCATTAAGGAGGCTTAATACACTTTCTAGGACAGTCTGAAAGTCTGTGTTTCTTGAAAACAAGATGGCAATGGCCAGAAAAGGTTTGGCATTTTATGCTGTAACATGATACATAGCACTTCCTGAACAGCACAAATTAAACGTGCCATAAGTGAGGGTTCTTGAATTCACACATACATGCACACACACATACGCATATACAGAGTTATTAACAGTCTTGCGAGATTTTTCAGGACAGATTCCATGCCTGAGTTTGCTGATTAATTTGTGTAATTCTTTTGCAAGTGTTACACACTAGGCTTCTTGGATATACATTAATACAGTAGACTTAAAGTCACATACGCACAACAAAACAAATCATAAATAATGAGATACTAAAAACCAACTGTCACTGAGGTAGTAATTATTGGTGTCTCTTTCACTTCAGTGACTTTTTCCTTTTACCCTGAGACATGCAAACAGAACAAACAATTAGCGAAATAATTGATGATCAGTACCTTCAAAGTTTGTGGTGACCTGGTTTATGCTTTATAAGCTTAATAATGAGAACACCTCTTATTACTGATTAGTGTACTGCCTGGTGCTATCTGATGGTGCTCGGGAGGTACATCTGTATCAGACAAAAGGTTTTTATCTGCCCTTTACAGTTAGTTGGTCCCTAATGAACTGAGCTTTTGTCCCTTGCTGTTTTTAGATTCCAATTAAACTTGTTTATAGAATAGACAAATAATTAAAGATGTACTGTTTTCCACGACTTAATCTTGTCTTCCAATAGGGTTGTGTTGAAGTTGGTGGCAATTAACATATATAGTAATGTTTTTAATCATTTATGTATTAAAACACATGCAAAATGTGCCCATGTTTTCTTAGGCTTCTTTGTGCTTGTCAACCCATTCTCTTAACTTGCTTTGGGTATGCTAATTACCCTCTGTCAAGCTGGGGTAATTCATCTTTTCCAAGAAAAAAATTCAGTTTTCATTTTTATGCCTGAGCAAGTCAAAGAATGGCAATTTATTCTGGAGCTTTCAGAACCAGAAAAAAATGCTTTAAGGTTATGACAAACTGATTTTATGTTGTGCACAGCAAGAAGTATTAAACAGATAAATAGCATGTCATGTTAGAAATTTTATGTAAAAGTAGAATTTCTTACCTCTTTTGTTGAATTTTCTATCAACCTGAATTCTATATTAGGTCTTTATGAAAAAGACTACAAAACATGGAGAAAGATAGGAAATCTTTTGGTAGCCATGTCTGCCCCAACAAATTAAAAATTCCCACAATCCCTAGAGACAGTGGAATTTTTAGTTTTTTTGTAATCTGTAGAGAAAGATTAGAAATGATAAAGCCAAGGTCCCATTTTCACAGTTTTTAAACAAAGATTTTAAATATGGTCATGCCTTACCAATGAGATGGGAAACTCTTTAAAGTGACTGCCTCTAGGATTTCCAGAAAAGGTGTGACATTAGCTAACACTCGCATATCCCAAACACTATTCTTTCTTCATGGCAAGCCCTTAGTAAATGTCTGTTAATAGTCTCTGAAACATCTAGAATGTATCTTGAACAGATACTGACTGCAATAGAAAGAAAAAACTTGTACAATTTGACACCTTTGAAAGTTATGATATATTTGTTGTCTTTAACTTTTTAGGACAACAAGTAAAAATAGAAAATGGTCTTTATTCTCTAAGCTTGAAGGAAAGATGGAAATACAATTCTGTTTGTATTCTAATTCCTTTCTCTCTTTGTTCTGGAATGCTATGATAATTGTGGACATTTTATAAAGCTGTATTTTAGATGGCTGGCAATTATTTTGACAGTAAAACCTACTACCCATTATGTAATATAAATAGCTTAGATAATTCTTAAAAATGTATAATTCCAGCCATGTTTTGAATCTTTGAGGTTGGTGCTAAGTAGGCTTTTATCCCTTATGCAATTATGGTCAGAAAAAGTGCCAGATATTCAAGTCCTGCACAATTGAGGACTTTATAGTCGGTCATATATGTACATGTAGAAATGTGTACGTACATGTAGAAAAAACATGTATCTACATGTTGGGTATGTAGAAATACACAAATTGGTGGATTAATGAACTCTTTCGTTCTTTCAGCAAAACACAGCACATGGAGTGGCCGTGGGCCACTCGCTAGGGAACCCACACACTTTTGCTTCCACAAGATGATTTGCATGCTTACCAAGAGCTAGTTGTTTTTGTTTCCAAGCTCATGTATGCCATTTATATTTGTTATATTAACCACAGAAAACTAGTTATGATTTTAACAACATTTTACATCCATGAAATATGAGTGCAAAAAAGGAAGTTACATTTCTGTGACAACTAAATTGAATGCCTTGGAAAGCATGTTAAAGTTAAGTTCCTAAAAAAATGTGTCGTAGAATTAGATTTGGGTGAGACAAAGAAATACATAAAAATTGATATGGATACCATGCTCAGATTGTTGTCTAAGTTCCAATAGTTGAATAAACCCCAACTAGAATTCATAGAAAATACATTATGGATTTTGTTTATGCAAGAAAGATGAAAGGAAATGCCAGTCGGCAGACAGACCCACACTCAATGAGAAGGTCCACACAGAAATGAAAATTTCTTAGTTCCTCATAATAAATATTGGTGAAATAATACACAGCCATATATTTTAATTTAAAATGCTTAGGACATATATTCTTTTAACTATCTCCCACTTTAACTTCTTTTTTGTGTGTGAATTTGGCAACCATTATTTCCATTTGCTTCTGATAAGAGAGCATCTATTTCAGTAGATAGGTGTAATTTCCCTATAACCAAGTACTTTGGGTAATTCATTAACTAAACACCTTTGGATGGGAGCCTAGACTCACACTCATTTTCTTGAACTTTGCTCTCTAGTGATGTTAGAGTGGAATAACTCTAGAGCATGGAAACCTATTGTCCTGATTTAAAGCATTGTGGGGAACTAAATTATGGCTAAGCCAAATGACTTATTCAGGATCAGACTGTTTAAAAAGTGGAATGTCTAGGTAATCTCCCACTAGTTTACTCTTCAAAACACGAATCCTGTACATTTATTTCTGGAAATATAATTTCTTCAAGCACTAGCTGTTCTCATTTGCTGAATAGTAGGCTATCTGGATTTTGGCAGCAAGTTTCGGGATTTCTCCCATTTATATGCATATCTAGTGCAGAGTATGTAAGTGAGAACTAGGCACTGGGTAACTGACACATTAGCATGTGTGAAAATAGCTCAATTAACACAGGTAGAATGTGAGAATGTCCATTAATTCCTCAGGAAACAATGGCTCATCCTGCTAGGACCAATGCAGGGTCTTGCAGATGGTGTCAAACCAACTGTGTCTGCAAAGACACAATGCAGCATCTGGAGGGCTGGCAAAATCCAACAACTTCAGAGACAGCAAATCAAATTTGATCAGAGAGACCAACACTTGACCACATGAGTGTCTCAGCTTCCTGGGATGTGTTCCAAAATCCATCCATCTCATCCAGCGTGACAGTCGAAAAGTCACACTTCACATCTCTGCATCAAGCCATGTCTCTGACTGTCACACAACTCGGCCTGCCTGACAGAATAAATTTATGGCATCTTCCAATGGCTTCCTCACCTTTTTTTAAATACATAACCTTTTCTTCCCCTTAAGTAAAATTATATGCATGATAGACATGCTGAGCTACAAATGCAATTTATGTGGACAAAGAGATCAAGGATTTTAATAATTTAATTGATTTTAGAAAATGTTTCTTTCCCTACCAGTTGATTCCTAGTGGAAATCAGGGCACCAGACAATATAACCACCTGAGCACATGTGTGATATTTAAGAGAAGGGACTCTTGAGTCTGACTTTCTGAGTGTGAATAGCATCTGTCTATACCTAGTTGTGCGCCCTTGGGCAAGACACTGGACATTACTGGGCTTAGTTTCATATATATATAATTTTTTTTAATGTTTATTCTCTTTTGAGAGACAGAGAGAGACAGAGTGTGAGCAGGGGAGGGGCAGAGAGAGAGAGAGAGGGAGACACAGAATCTGAAGCAGTCTCCAGGCTCTGAACTGTCAGCCCGGAGCCCGACACAGGGCTCAAACTCAAGAGCTGTGAGATCATGAGCCGAGCTGAAGTCAGACGCTCAACCACCTGAGCACCCAACAGCCTCAGTTTAATATATTTTTAACTGGGGGGGGGGGGGTGGGTAATAAAAATGTCTATTTCTAGTGTTAGGAGGCAAAGTCACATGATTCATGCAGACTATTTAACATTTTGTCTAGCATATAATTCAAGGCTAATAAATGTTAAGCATATATTAGTTTTATTTTATTTTATTTTTTTAATTTACATTCAAATCAGTTAGCATATAGTGCAACAATGATTTCAGGAGTCGATTCCCTAATACCCCCTACCCATTTAGCCCATCCCCCCTCCCACAACCCCTCCAGTAACCCTCTTTTGTTCTTCATATTTAACAGTCTCTTATGTTTTGTCCCCCTCCCTGTTTTTATATTATTTTTGCTTCCCTTCCCTTATGTTCATCTGTTCTGTGTCTTAAAGTTCTCATATGAGTGAAGTCATATGATATTTGTCTTTCTCTGACTGACTAATTTCGCTTAGCATAATACCCTCTAGTTCCATCCACGATGTTGCAAATGGCAAGATTTCATTCTTGTTGATTGCTGAGTAATACTCCATTGTCTATATATACCACGTGTTCTTTATCCATTCATCTATTGGTGGACATTTGGGCCCTTTCCATACTTTGGCTATTGTTGATAGTGCTGCTATAAACATGGGGGTGCATGTATCCCTTCAAAATAGCATACATGTATCCCTTGGATAAATACCTAGTAGTGCAATTGCTGGGTTGTAGGGTAGTTCTATTTTTAATTTTTTGAGGAACCTCCATTCTGTTTTCTAGAATGGCTGCACCAGCTTGCATTCCCACCAGCAATACAAAAGAGATCCTCTTTCTCTGCATCCTTGCCAACACCTGTTGTTGCCTGAGTTGTTAATTTTAGCCATTCTGACAGGTGCGAGGTAGTATCTCATTGTGGTTTTGATTTGTATTTCTCTGATGATGAGCGATGTTGAGCATTTTTTCATGTGTTTGTTGGCCATCTGGATGTTTTCTTTGGAAGACATCTTTTTCCCATTTATTCCCTGGATTATTTGTTTTTTGGGTGTTGAGTTTGATAAGTTCTTTATAGATTTTGGATACTGACCCTTTATCTGATATGTCATTTGCAAATATCTTCTCCCATTCTGTCGGTTGCCTTTTAGTTTTGCTGATTGTTTCCTTCACTGTGCAGAAGTTTTTATTTTGATGAGGTCCCAATAGTTCATTTTTGCTTTTGTTTCCCTTGCCTCTGGAGACGTGTTGAGTAAGAAGTTGCTAGAGCCAAGGTCAAAGAGGTTTTTGCCTGCTTTCTCCTCAAGGATTTTTATGGCTTCCTGTCTTACACTGAGGTCTTTCATCCATTTTGAGTTGATTTTTGTGTATGCTGTAAGAAAGTGGTCCAGGTTCATTCTTCTGCATGTGCTGTCCTATTTTCCCAGCACCACTTGCTGAAGAGACTGTCTTTATTCCATTGGATATTCTTTCCTGCTTTGTCAAAGATTAGTTGGCCATACATTTGTGGGTCCATTTCTGGGTTCTCTGTTCAGTTCCATTGATCTGAGTGTGTGTTCTTGTGCCACTACCATACTGTCTTGATGATTACAGCTTTGTAGTATAGCTTTAAGTCCAGGATTATGATGCCTCCTGCTTTGGTTTTCTTTTTCAAGATTGCTTTGGCTATTCGGAGTCTTTTCTGGTTCCATACAAGTTTTAGGATTATTTGTTCTAACTCTGTGAAGAATGCTGGTGTTATTTTGATAGGGATTGCATTGAATATGTAGATTGCTTTGGGTAGTATTGACATTTTAGCAATATTTGTTCTTCCTATCCAGGAGAATGGAATCTTTTTCCATTTTTTTGTGTCTTCTTCAATTTCTTTCATAAGCTTTCTATAGTTTTCAGTGTATACATTTTTCACCTCTTTGTTTAAATTTATTCGTAGGTATTTTATAGTTTTTGGTGCAACTGTAAATGGGATCGATTCCTTGATTTCTCTTTCTGTTGGTTCATTGTTGGTGTATAGGAATGCAACCGATTTCTGTGCATTGATTTTATATCCTGCAACTTTGCTGAATTCATGAATCAATTCTAGCAGATTTTTGGTGGAATCTTTTGGGTTTTCATAGTGACTGATTCTTAGTAGAAATCCTCAATATGTCAAAAGCAGGCCACATCTCATGTAATTCGAACTTCCTGCCTGTACTTGCCACTAAGGAGTGAGCTTCAGTGGGAGTGCTTCTTAGAGGCACTAAGGCCCATGAGAAGCCCAAGGGCTTATGGGAAGTGTAGTTCCAAACTTCCTTCCTGTGATGCAGATAGGGTGACCTTGGTGCTGGGCTCAATGCAGATCCTGCAGCACACTGAGACATAGCTTCATGAAATTGTCTAAGTCATTCTTCTGCTTCTTGACAAGATTTTGTGAACTATACCAGGACAGTTATTTTGAAAACACGTGAAAGAATTCATTTTCGTCCTTAATAGTGAAATGGTATAATACAGTATTCATTTATTAATTGAATAGAAAATTACTAGCCACCTTCTTTATTCAGAACACTATATTAGTGAGTTCCTCATTACTAAGGTGCAGGCCTCACATAGGGAATTCAATTAAGACTTTATGAATGAATAATTCAATTGTATTCATAAAAATGTTAAGATATTTTATTGCCTTGTAACAAATACTGTAATCATTATGCATCATGATTAGGACTGATAAATGCTAGAGGAATCCTGAAGAGGAATCAGCCATTTTTTACTTTTGTGGCCAAGGAAGATCTTACTGAATACATGGAATGTGAGGAAGACCTTAAAGAGAAAATGATCAGGCACTGCTCTAAGTGATCTAGTTACATCAGAAACTACACCTAGATCTCTGTGAGGGTCAGTAGTATTCCTATTCCCACCATATATTGGTGGTAGCCATCCCTCAGGGAGAGTGTGCCCCTAACGTCAATTGCTTAATATCACAGTGGCAGAAATTGTCAGAGGTGGACCTCAAATCCAAGATAGTGAGATTACAAAGATTTTTTCAACCTTACCACACTTAGTATCAATTGTGTTTTAATTCTAAATGTAAACTGAGATAAACAGAGCTCCTAATGTAAGTTTATGTACATATTAGTAAAACCACACAGGAGAGACCCAAGTTTCACATAGAAAGACATAAACACATGTTGAAATAAGTATATTTAATATAAGCCTATTTGATATCAACAGAGATCCATTGGTACAACTGTGAATTAAGATACTATAAACTTTTTTGCAGTCAGCTCTTAATTGTTTATTTGACTTAATCACTTGGCTGTGTCCAGTTTAAGGAGAGAACTTTTATTCATTCGTTTATGAGGCAAGCTAGCTTTGTGATTAATAATGTGAATTCTGGAGCTATACTGCCCTGGTATGAACCCTGTCCCTGTCTCTTACTAAGTACGTGAGCCTCCACATTGTCATCTGAAAAATAGACATAATAATAATATTGTATTTATCATCTATTACTATATAACAAATTACCACAAAACTGAGTCAGGAATCCAGATATGACTTTGCTTCAAAGTCTCTCTTAAGGCTGTATTTAGGATATCAGCAAGGGCTGTGGTCTCACTTGAAGGCTTGGCTGGGTGATGATCTACTTCCAAGCTGATATGATTCATAGCAGGATTCAGTTCTTCATGCACTATCAAATTGAGGTTCTCAGGTTTACTCTCACTGTTGGACAGAAACTTCTCTCATTTACTTGCCATGTGAACTTTTTGTGACACAGATCCCAATATGGCAACTGGTTTCCCTCAAGCAAATGAACAAAGAGGGAGCACAAGATGGAAGTCACAGTCTTTTTGTAACCTAACCTCAGAAGTGATATCTCATCACTTTTGCCATATGTTTTCATTAGAAACAAGTTGCTATGTCCAGCTCATACTCAAGAAGAGTTGATTACAGACAGGTATGACTGTTAGAAAGCGAGGATAATTGCAGGCGATCTTAAAGGCTGCCTACCACACCTACCTAATAGGTTTGTTATATGGGTTGAGTTAATATATGTAGATCTTAGAACAATGCCTGGAACAGAATAAGTGATATATGTTTTGGCTATGACTGTTACTATATTCAAATACCTGGGATGCTTAATAAATATGACTCAGTTTCTACTTTCAAGAAAATGTTCACCTAAGATAGTAATATGACAGAAAAATAAAATACCATAATGGAGGCAAAAGTAGAGAGCTGTGTATATTGAGAGGAGGTATTGATCACAAAGAAAGGTGAAAGATCAGTAAGGCCTTGATTAATGAAACAATATTTGCTCCGAGCCCCCAGAATATGAGTAAGATTTTTGATGGGGCTGGGTGAGGGGAGGTTTTAAGGGCTGGGGTGAACAGAAGGCTATTAAAGGCAGCAAAGCACGGTAATGAAGTTTGCCCAGGGTAGCTGGGCATTATCCAGGAAACCATGGGTAGTTCAGGTTAACTAGGACATCCAAAATGTAGCACTAAACTGAGAATTAGGGTTAAAAGAAGTACTTATACTTGGTTGTTGAGAATACTGAAGGAAAGTTGGATGTATTTGGACTTAATTCAGTGAGTAGTAGAAATCATTGAAAATGAGGAACAGGGTACCATACATGAAGCTGAACTTCAGAAAGTTTATTCTGGCAGCTGGAGGTAAGAATGTGTTAGGGCAAGAAAATCCTGGAGAAGAGCCCAGTTAGGTCATTATTTTAATAGTTAAGTTTATTAGGGATGAGGACCTATCCAACTGGAGCACTGTAATTGAGGAAGTGGATGAATCTGAGAGAGGAACAGACTGAGGTAACAGTTTTAGTATCTCTAACAAAGGTATAGGATTTCGGTTGACAGGCTTTGAGGACAGACCTAGGGACAAATCCTGGCCTTAAGAACTGTTATCTGTGTCACCTTGGGCAAAGTCTTACACACTCTTTGAACCTTAGTTTTTTTGTGACAAGAGGATTAAATGAGCTAATGTGTATGAATATATGTAAAAGACTCAGTGGAGTATCTAGCATGGTAAATGCTCAATAAATACTAGTTTCCTTACTCTAAAGGGATTGTTATTTATAAATAGAACTGTAAATAGAATTCTATGTCATTAATTTATAATTAGTCCCACTTGTAAGGGTCTAAGCTTTAACTGATATATATAAAATAGCAACAATAGCTAGCTTTTGTTAAATTATTTATGTCCAAACACTGTGCTGAGCACTATACATGCATGATCTCATTTAGTCCTGCCATCTACCATATGAAATATGTGTTTTCATCACCTGCATTTTACAGTTTAGAAAATTAACTTTCTTAAAGCGCAAAAGCTGATGAATGACAGAGCCCATGTTTGAACAGGTTTTTTCTGATTCCAAAGTCTTGCTCTTAGTTATTGAGCTGCCCTTTTAAAATACAAGTGAGTGTGAATAAACATTTCTCTTGCCATATATATCTCACCTGGTATACCATTTGTATAGTGGGAGTTGCTAAATCAATACATGCTTGTTGATAAAGACCTATCACTCATGTTCCAATTGAGATGATGTGGTTGCCATTTTTCTGGCTTCAGACTCTCCTGGCACTTTACCTCCTGAGTGATGAATGTGGTTTTACTCCTTACTGTTTTGGCACTGCTCAAGTGCTTTAAAAATTGTTCCCTTCCTGACTTCGAGAGGTGATTTACCAAAATGTCAGTCAGAATTAATTTGAATGATATTCATTGCAGTTCCCCAAAGGCTGGAGCTACTGGCATGTTGTTTTTGTATGTCATATTTTGATGGGAGATAACATTTTAACTGGAGTAGGAAGGGCACGATTTTGGATGAGTCAAGCAGTAAGTCACCAGGGACTATATTCATAACTGTATTACTGTTCTGCTTTACTGGAATTGTCTAGTCATAGTGATTCCAAGCCATTTAAAAGTTCCAGCACCCCCTTTTTTTAAGCTCATTTATTTACCTTGAGAGTGAGAGTGTGTGTGAGCAGGGAAGGGGCAGAGAGAGGGAGAGAGAGAATCCCAAGCAGGCTCTGTGCTGTCGGTGCAGAACCTGATGTGGGGCTCTAACTCATGAACTGTGAGATCATGACCTGAGCTGAAACCAAGAGTTGTCTGCTTAACCCACTAAGCTACCCAGGTGGCCCCCAGCAATCTGTCTTTTATTTCATTTTGCAGAAATCCTTCTCAAATTATTCTATACCATGTTTTTCTTGAAGAGATTTCAAACTGAGTTGCTTTGATGATTTTAATATGCCACAACCAGTGGGATAATTAAGGCCATTCCAGGAAACTGTAGGCTGTAATGCCAGAGTTTTTTTTTAATCTTTAAAAAATGTTTATTTATTGTTGAGAGACAGAGAGAGAGACAGAGACAGAGTATGAATGTGGGAGGGGCAGAGAGAGTGGAAGACAGAGAATCCAAAGCAGGTTCCAGGCTCCAAGCTGTCAGTGCAGAGCCCAAAGCAGGGCTCTAACCCACGAACCATAAGATCACAACCTGAGCTAAAGTCAGACCCTTAACCAACTGAGCCACCCAGGAGCCCCTATAATACTGGAGTTTGGGATTGTTGATTCCATACTTCTATGTCTCCGCTCTAGTTATTCAAATAAACTTGGAAAATGTGAAGTTTCTCCTTCCTCTTACCCTTCTTCTTCTTCTCCTTCTTCTCCTTCTCCTCCTCCTCCTCCTTCTTCTTTGGAAGATATTATCTCTTTCTTTTTAAAATTTATTGAGATATTTTTGATATATAGAAATATATATATCTAAGGTATACAATTTGGTGTATATATATGTATATATGTATATAATTGTTATTGAAAAGATCACCACAATCAAGCTAAATAACTTATTCATTTCCTCTGCGTGGTTACCCTTATGTGTGTGTGTATGTGTGTGTGTGTGTGTTGAGAAGATCTGATTTAAGAGAGATCTTTTCAGAAAAAATCCAGTATATAATACAATGTTGTTAATTATCATCACCATGCTGTATGTACTTTAGATCTCTAGAACTTATTCATCCCACATAACTGAATCTTTGTATTCTTTGACCAGCATCTTCCCATTTCCCCCACTGCCCTGAGCCTGTGGCAACTACCATTTTACTTTCTGATTTTATGAGTTTGACCTTTCTTAGATCCCATATATAAGTGAAATTATGCAGTATTTTTTTCTATGTCTGGCTTATTCACATAGCATAATGTATTCCAGGGTCATCTATGTTATTGTAAATGGTAGGATTTCCTTTGAAGAGATTATTTCTATGTACAAAAGCAGGATATAACGTTTGCTATCTTTTGGGATCAGGGAGAGCAGAATCTCAGACTCATTTAATGTTAGAGTTGCAGAGATTTTAGAAATCATCTAATTCATGCCTTGTCTTTTAGGAAGAAGAAAATTAAGATTCAGGGTGGTGAGGCAGTTCATCCAAGGTCACACAATTGCTTAGTAATTGAACTAGAAATGAAATTTAGGTCTCTTGGCACCAAACCCAAATTGAAAGTAAATTGGCTTAGCTCTTCAGAAGTGCCTTGTCTAGATGTTCAATAAAAGCAATGAGGTAGCTTAGCTATAATCCTTGAGAATACGTTACTGTTTATTACTGAAGATAATATCCACCACCTTGCACATCATTTTCTGAATTATTGCTAAATGCCTAGCAACTTCATTTTGACTTCAGCACACAATATTGCCCATATTTGTTTCTTTACTACATTTTAGAAATACATTGGTTAAACGAGATGATTCTATCAAACCAAATTATTTTTCTAAAGTATATTTGAAAAAAATGTAATACAAGCATTGGACAATATTTATTATATCTCTATATATACCTGTACAGTTGTATGGACTAAGATAAACAGATACATTCTGATTTTTATACCTCTGTGGTAAGATTATTAAAAGAAATGGCATTAATGGAATCTAGTAATTTAATTAAATAATATGTTAAGATACATGTATCAAAAGTGTTGTGTTATGAAGAGGTTAGCAAAGATGAGTCAAATCAATTGTTTAGATCAGTGGTTCCCAGACTTTTGAATTTCAAAAACTATGAAAATTTCTCTCCAAAATTTTGAAAATCAAATATGATAGAGCCCTACTTGTAAACAAATTTTGAGGATAGCCAAATTTTGGCAGTGAATGAAAAATTATTTAAAGAGACTTTATCTACCATTGCTATTATTATATAAGAAATAGGATATTTTAATATTTAAAAAGTATAAGAACATAATTTCATAATAAAGCATAAACCTTCCCAAGAAAAGGTAGTTTCAATAGGCACCTTTCTACCAGTAAGGGTGTATAAGTATGTGTGTGTGTGTGTGAGTGTGTGTGTGTGTGTGTGTGTGTGTACACCTTATATTTCTCACTTTATTTTTTAATTTTTTAATTTTTCAAAATTTTTTAAATTTTATTTATTTATTTTTTGAAATTTATTGTCAAATTGGTTTCCATACAACACCCAGTGCTCATTCCAAAAGGTGCTTTCCTCAGTACCCATCACCCACCATCCCCTCCCTCCCACCCCTCATCAACCCTCAGTTTGTTCTCAGTTTTTAAGAGTCTTTTATGCTTTGGCTCTCTCCCACTCTAACCTCATTTGTTTTTCCTTCCCCTCCGCCATGGGTTTCTGTCAAGTTTCTCAGGATCCACATAAGAGTGAAAACATATGATATCTGTCTTTCTCTGTATGGCTTATTTCACTTAGCATAACACTCTCCAGTTCCATCCATGTTGCTACAAAGGGCCATATTTCATTCTTTCTCATTGCCACATAGTACTCCATTGTGTATATAAACCACAATTTCTTTATCCAGTCATCAGTTGATGAACATTTAGGCTCTTTCCATAATTTGGATATTGTTGAGAGTGCTGCTATAAACATTGCGGTACAAGTGCCCCTATGCACCAGTATTCCTGTATCCCTTGGGTAAATTCCTAGCAGTGCTATTGCTGGGTCATAGGGTAGGTCTATTTTTAATTTTTTGAGGAACCTCCACACTGTTTTCCAGAGTGGCTGCACCAATTTGCATTCCCACCAACAGTGCAAGAGGGTTCCCGTTTCTCCACATCCTCTCCAGCATCTATGGTCTCCTGATTTGTTCATTTTGGCCACTCTGACTGGCGTGAGGTGATATCTGAGTGTGGTTTTGATTTGTATTTCCCTGATGAGGAGTGACGTTGAGCATCTTTCTATGTGCCTGTTGGCCATCTGGATGTCTTCTTTAAAAAAGTGTCTATTCATGTTTTCTGCCCATTTCTTCACTGGGTTATTTGTTTTTCGGGTGTGGAGTTTGGTGAGCTCTTTATAAATCTTGGATACTAGCCCTTTGTCTGATATGTCATTTGCAAATATCTTTTCCCATTCTGTTGGTTGCCTTTTAGTTTTGTTGGTTGTTTCCTTTGCTGTGCAGAAGCTTTTTATCTTCATGAGGTCCCAGTAATTCATTTTTGCTTTTAATTCCCTTGCCTTTGGGGATGTGTCAAGTAAAATTGCTACGGCTGAAGTCAGAGAGGTCTTTTCCTGCTTTCTCCTCTAGGGTTTTGATGGTTTCCTGTCTCACATTCAGGTCCTTTATCCATTTTGAGTTTATTTTTGTGAATGGTGTGAGAAAGTGGTCTAGTTTCATTCTTCTGCATGTTGCTGTCCAGTTCTCCCAGCACCATTTGTTAAAGAGACTGTCTTTTTTCCATTGGATATTCTTTCCTGCTTTGTCAAAGATTAGTTGGCCATATGTTTGTGGGTCTAGTTCTGCGGTTTCTATTCTATTCCATTGGTCTATGCGTCTGTTTTTATGCCAATACCATGCTGTCTTGATGATTACAGCTTTGTAGTAGAGGCTAAAGTCTGGGATTGTGAAGCCTCCTGCTTTGGTCTTCTTCAAAATTACTTTGGCTATTCGGGGCCTTTTGTGGTTCCATATGAATTTTAGGATTGCTTGTTCTAGCTTCAAGAAGAATGCTGGTGCAATTTTGATTGGGATTGCATTGAATGTGTAGATAGCTTTGGGTAGTATTGACATTTTGACAATATTTATTCTTCCAATCCATGAGCATGGAATGTTTTTCCATTTCTTTATATCTTCTTCAATTTCCTTCATAAGCTTTCTATAGTTTTCAGCATACAGATCTTTTACATCTTTGGTTAGATTTATTCCTAGGTATTTTATGCTTCTTGGTGCAATTGTGAATGGGATCAGTTTCTTTATTTGTCTTTCTGTTGCTTCATTATTAGTGTATAAGGATGCAACTGATTTCTGTACATTGATTTGGTATCCTGCAACTTTGCTGAATTCATGTATCAGTTCTAGCAGACTTTTGGTGGAGTCTATCGGATTTTCCATGTATAATATGTCATCTGCAAAAAGTGAAAGCTTAACTTCATCTTTGCCAATGTTGATGCCTTTGATTTCCTTTTGTTGTCTGATTGGTGATGCTAGAACTTCCAACACTATGTTAAACAACAGCGGTGAGAGTGGGCATCCCTGTCATGTTCCTGATTTCAGGGAAAAAGCTCTCAGTTTTTCCCCATTGAGGATGATGTTAGCTGTGGGTTTTTCATAAATGGCTTTTATGATGTTTAAGTGTGTTCCTTCTATCCTGACTTCCTCGAGGGTTTTTTATTAAGAAACGTTGCTGAATTTTGTCAAATGCTTTTTCTGCATCGATTGACAGGATCATATGGTTCTTATCTTTTCTTTTATTAATGTGATGTATCCCATTGATTGATTTGCGAATGTTGAACCAGCCCTGCATCCCAGGAATGAATCCCACTTGATCATGGTGAATAATTCTTTTTATATGCTGTTGAATTCGATTTGCTAGTATCTTATTGAGAATTTTTGCATCCATATTCATCGGGGATATTGGCCTGTAGTTCTCTTTTTTTACTGGGTCTCTGTCTGCTTTAGGAATCAAAGTAATGCTGGCTTCATAGAATGAGTCTGGAAGTTTACCTTCTCTTTCTATTTTTTGGAATAGCTTGAGAAGGATTGGTATTATCTCTGCTTTTAATGTCTGGTAGAACTCCCCTGGGGAGCCATCTGGTCCTAGACTCTTATTTGTTAGGAGATTTTTGATAACTGATTCAATGTCTTCACTGGTTATGGGTCAGTTCAAGCTTTCTATTTCCTCCTGATTGAGTTTTGGAAGTGTGTGGGTGTTTAGGAATTTGTCCATTTCTTCCAGGTTGTCCAGTTTGTTGGCATATAATTTTTCATAGTATTCCCTGATAATTGCTTGTATCTCTGAGGGATTGGTTGTAATAATTCCATTTTAATTCATGATTTTATCTATTTGGGTCATCTCCCTTTTCTTTTTGAGAAGCCTGGCTAGATGTTTGTCAATTTTGTTTATTTTTTCAAAAAACCAGCTCTTGGTTTCATTGATCTGCTCTACAGTTTTTTTAGATTCTATATTGTTTATTTCTGCTCTGATCTTTATTATTTCTTTTCTTCTGCTGGGTTTAGGCTGTCTTTGGTGTTCTGCTTCTTTTCCTTTAGGTGTGCTGTTAGATTTTGTATTTGGGATTTTTCTTCTTTCTTGAGATAGGCCTGGATTGCAATGTATTTTCCTCTCAGGACTGCCTTCGCTGCGTCCCAAAGCGTTTGGATTGTTGTATTTTCATTTTCGTTTGTTTCCATATATTTTTTAATTTCTTCTATAATTGCCTGGTTGACCCACTCATTCTTTAGTAGGGTGTTCTTTAACCTCCACGCTTTTGGAGGTTTTCTAGACTTTTTCCTGTGGTTGATTTCAAGCTTCATAGCATTGTGGTCTGAAAGTATGCATGGTATGATCTCAATCCTTGTATACTTATGAAGGGCTGTTTTGTGACCCAGTATGTGATCTATCTTGGAGAATGTTCCATGTGCACTCGAGTAGAAAGTATATTCTGTTGCTTTGGGATGCAGAGTTCTAAATATATCTGTCAAGTCCATCTGATCCAATGTATCATTTAGGGCCCTTGTTTCTTTATTGATCCTGTGTCTAGATGATCTAGCCATTTCTGTAAGTGGAGTGTTAAAGTCCCCTGCAATTACCACATTCTTATCAATAAGGTTGCTTATATTTGTGAGTAATTGTTTTATATATTTGGGGACTCCCGTATTCGGCGCATAGACATTTATAATTGTTAGCTCTTCCTGATGGATAGACCCTGTAATTATTATATAATGCCCTTCTTCATCTCTTGTTACAGCCTTTAATTTAAAGTCTAGTTTGTCTCATATAAGTATGGCTACTCCAGCTTTCTTTTGACTTCCAGTAGCATGGTAGATAGTTCTCCATCCCCTCACTTTCAATCTGAAGGTGTCCTCAGGTCTAAAATGAGTCTCTTGTAGACAGCAAATAGATGGGTCTTGTTTTTTTATCCATTCTGATACCCTATGTCTTTTGGTTGGCGCATTTAATCCATTTACATTCAGTGTTATTATAGAAAGATATGGGTTTAGAGTCATTGTGATGTCCGTAGGTTTCATGCTTGTAGCGATGTCTCTGGTACTTTGTCTCACAGGATCCCCCTTAGGATCTCTTGTAGGGCTGGTTTAGTGGTGACGAATTCCTTCAGTTTTTGTTTGTTTGGGAAGACCTTTATGTCTCCTTCTATTCTAAATGACAGACTTGCTGGATAAAGGCTTCTCGGCTGCATATTTTTTCTGTTCATCACATTGAAGATCTCCTGCCATGCCTTTCTGGCCTGCCAAGTTTCAGTAGAGAGATCGGTCATGAGTCTTATAGGTCTCCCTTTATATGTGAGGGCACGTTTATCCCTCGCTGCTTTCAGAATTTTCTCTGTATCCTTGTATTTTGCCAGTTTCACTATGATATGTCGTGCAGAAGATCGATTCAAGTTACGTCTGAAAGGAGTTCTCTGTGCCTCTTGGATTTCAATGCCTTTTTCCTTACCCAGTTCAGGGAAGTTCTCAGCTATTATTTCTTCAAGTACACCTTCAGCACCTTTCCCTCTCTCTTCCTCCTCTGGAATACCAATTATGCCCAGATTATTTCTCTTTAGTGCATCACTAGGTTCTCTACTTTACCCCTCATACTCCTGGATTTTTTATCTTTTTCTCAGCTTCCTCTTTTTCCATAATTTTATCTTCTAGTTCACCTATTCTCTCCTCTGCCTCTTCAATCTGAGCCATGGTTGTCTCCATTTTATTTTGCCGTTCATTTATAGCATTTTTAGCTCCTCCTGACTGTTTCTTAGGCCCTTGATCTCTGTAGCAATAGATTCTGTGCTGTCCTCTATACTGTTTTCAAGCCCAGCAATTAATTTTATGACTATTATTCTAAATTCACTTTCTGTCATATTGTTTAAATCCTTTTTGATCAGTTCATTAGCTGTTGTTATTTCCTGGAGATTCTTCTGAGGGGAATTCTTCCGTTTAGTCATTTTTGGATAGAACTGCAGGGCACTTCCTCTGTGCTGTCTTGAATAACTTGTGTTGGTGGGTGGGTCTGCAGTCAGACCTGATGTCTGCCCCCAGCCCACCACTGGGGCCACAGTCAGACTGGTGTGTACCTTCTCTTGCCCTCTCCTAGGGGTGGGATTCACTGTGGGGTATCGTGGCCCATCTGGGCTACTTGCACACTGCCAGGCTTGTGGTGCTGGGGATCTGGCATATTAGCTGGGGTGGATTGGCAAGGTGCACGGGGGCAGGAGGGGCAGGCTCAGCTCGCTTCTCCTTTGGTGTTCTGCTTTGGGAGGGGCCCTGCAGCACCAGGAGGGAGTCAGACCTGCTGGAGGAATGGATCCTCAGAAGCACAGCATTGGATGTTTGCGTGGTGCAAGCAAGTTCCCTGACAGGAACTGCTTCCCTTTGGGATTTTGGCTGGGGGATGGGCGAGGGAGATGGTGCTGGTAAGCGCCTTTGTTCCCCTCCAAGCTGAGCTTTGTTATCCGGGGCTCAACAACTCTCCCTCCCGTTGTCCTCCAGCCCTCCTGTTCTCTGAGCAGAGCTGTTAACTTATAACCTTCCAGATGTTCAGTCCCGCTTGCTGTCAGAACACGCTCCGTCTGGCCCCTCCACTTTTGCCAGCCAGACTCGGGGGCTCCGCTTGGCCGGCGGGCTGCCCCTCAGCCCCGGCTCCCTCCCGCCAGTCCGTGTAGTGTGCACCACCTCTCTGCCCTTCCTACCCTCTTCCGTGGGCCTCTCGTCTGTGCTTGGCTCCGGAGACTCCATTCTGCTAGACTTCTGGCGGTTTTCCGGGTTATTTAGGCAGGTGTAGGTAGAATCTAAGTGATCAGCAGGACGTGGTGAGCCCAGAGTCCTCCTACGCCTCCATCTTCCTCTCTCCAACTCTGTTTCTCACTTTCTACAGATGGTACAAATTCTATAACAGCAGTGGCCCAAGGACTGGTATTTAGGAAGAGTTAATTTTTTGTTATGTAGAACCAGTTGATATTTGCTTCCTGTCCTAAAGCTAGAAAGGATTAAAGGAAAAGGAGAAATTGCAGAGTGTTTTAAAAACTAAGATACAGAGGTGAGAGTCAGGTACATTTTCAGGTATAGGTATACCCTGGAGGAAGTCTCAGACATAGAAACATAATTATTCAGTGAAGAAAGCATTTGGTAAGGGTATCTGAGGAAAAATAAAACCTGTATGAGATAGAAAAATGAGATTGAATGAGATAGAAAAAAAGAGATTGAGGAAAACATTTGAATCACCTAATTAATTTAAATTTGTGGAAGTTTATTACTTTTCCTCTTTTTTTTAAATCATGGTCAGAGTAATACTGAGGAGCTCTGATTCAAGAATACAAGGGAAAAGCATTGATAGAATGGCTGTTCTGAATAAGAAACTAGAAATTTTTCCCTTTGAAAATGTCCTACCTGAAATGAATACATAACTGTCAAGCTTCCAGGTAGACCCACTAACTTTCTTTTATTATAGTTTGTCCTTTAAAGACATATCTTTCCTGCTAAGGAAATGTTATTTAAAAATCCATAATACAGAAAATAGCAAACAGTCATTACAAACAAATCCTGAAACACCTTGCTTGGGAACAGCAAGGCCAAGCTATCCCAGGAGCAAGGATCCTTCCTAGAAGCCAGGAAAATTATTTCCAAATTACCTTCCCTCCAGAGTGTAGCTGTTGGGGTGTGAGAAGAGTTTTTCTCCTCTTTCGGTGGCTCATAGCTACACTGATTTGGACGATAAGACTTGGAAAATCACTATTGGAGACTAGGTTCCTTCTCACTGAGCGATCGTTACTTTCTTCAGCAATATTATGGAACACTGTGTTTTCCCATGATTTGAATCCCAAAGTAGATTTGGGAATCCATTTTCTCTCCCAAAACAATATATTTAATGATACAATGAGTTACATAATGACATGAGTTACATCCTAGGATAGAATAGAAAGGATCATCTAACTCCTTGTGTAACCTCAGTGCCAGGTCTAATTATGTTTTGAGCACCTAGCAGGTGCCAGTTACAATTCTGAATCAATAACGGACCTTCCCTATCTGTACTTTAACTCTTTGGCTGTGACTTGTGGTTATTTATTCTACTGTACTATGGCCTGTCTTATATGTTCTCCATTAAGATTCCTGTAAGTAGCTTCATTTGTACTCTTATTGTAAATGAGTGTGACCAATTAGTCATATTTTCTCTGTTTATGAAATAATAATTACCAATAAAAAAATATTCTACGGACCCAGGTCAGACTGCATGAGATTCCATATTCAACAGAATTTCACTTTTCCCTTAAAAAATATTCTTTTTTCTTTATTTTAAGTAATGAAACTATTTATACTATACTCCAAAACACAATTCAAAGAAAATAATATAATGGAGACGACTTAATTAACAAATGAAAAGAAAAAAAGGATGCCTGGGCCAAGTATTTCTTTTTTCTCATCACGAGATCTTCTGTGCATGATTGATGCTTTTTCTAAAGAGATCACTGAGTGGGGTAGTTGGGGAGCATTAGAAGAAATGCAAAGTAAACAAAAGGGTATACACTTCTGTTATAGAAAGCACTTTTACCTCCTCTCTGTTCGTAACTTCTTTTTACTTTTAAAGAGGTATCTTCTTGATCTTAAAAATAGTGTAATTTAGGGGTGCCTGGGTGACTCAGTTGGTTAACCATCTGACTTCAACTTAGGTCATGATCTCCCAGTTTGTGGGTTTGAGCCCCGCATTGGGTTCTGTGCTGACAGCTCAGAACCTGGAGCCTGCTTCTGTCTCCCTCACTCTCTGCCTCCGCAGCTTGTGCTTCTCTCTCTCTCTCTCTCAAGAAAAAAAAAAAAAGTTAAAAAATGGTGTAATTCAGTATAAGGTAATGAGGTGAGATGGGATAAAGGGTTGGGAGGTTACGTGTAAAGTATGGAGTGTCACTAATAAATTGCCTTTCTTCTTATGTAATGGATGTTGCGTGTCCATACTCTGTACCATACCTTCTCGGTTTGAACCCCAGCTCTACCATTTCCTAGTTGTGCGACCTTAAGCAAATTCCTCAACTCCTTCAACCTTCAGATCGCTTATCTGCAAAATGGATATAATAGCAGTACTCCCTTTAGAGTGTTGTTCGGAGGATTAATTGAGTTAATATATCTAAAGCTCTTAGAAAGAGACCTGGTACAGTAAGCGTTTGCTATTATTATGGAGCAGTGTTCTCCAAAGTAGAGTGTACCCGTTAGAGACTGACAATCTAAACATCTACTTATGCTTATTTTTATCTTAGCCTATAAGCTTTCCTAGAAAAATAGAAATTTTTCCTATTTTTCCCATTTTGCTATTTTCCTAGCATACATAATGTTTATGAATCTGTAGTATATATATGTATTACACAGATACTACATACTATTGGAAGTGTCTAAATTTTTCATCACAATCACAAAGATTTGGAGATCACTGACATGGTAGTCTCCTAATTTTGTTTTAAAATCTAATTATAGTTAATTCTCTTTAGGAAGAAGTTAAAGTTTGTATTGAGGTTTTGGTTAGACCTGTTAGAATAGAAATACACTGCTTTTAAGACTAATTAATACCACCAAATTTACTCAAAGTTTCCTTTTTATTCTTTTAAATAATGTCCTCAGAATATCTGCCAATAGAGTAAAATTCTTTAATTTCTATGAACATTCAAATAATTGATATTGCCACATTTCTTGAAGACAAGGAACCGGTTTGGGTGTCAAGTGCAGATTTACAAAGACCACATTTGGGTATTTGTAAATTATTCTTAACTTGTTTCTGCCTCCCCTGTATTTAGGTTTTCTTTTGTGCATTGAGTATTAATTCCCCAAAGTATCTCCTGAAAATCTGAAAATCCAAGGACAGGGATATAAAAGAATCATTAGCTAGGTGAATGTTTTCCTTTTAAAGCTGGGTATTCTGAAAATCTTCTTCAAAATGTATGTCCCTGTATGGCCCCAAACGTTTTGTGACAACTGAAGAACAAACCTGTGGCATCAAATTTAGACTGAAAATTAGCAGGAAGCTTTTTGAAAACATTGCTGCAGCCTCAGAACGAATATGCGAAATAATTATTACCGTCAAAAAGTTCTAGAGAGGCTTGCTTCCACAAGATGTCATTATATAAATGATCTTTGGAGGGCCTCAGAGCTCATGATAAAACTACCAAATTGCTTATTAGGAGGCAAACAACAGCTCTGCTGAGATAAGTGTAACAGGCTTAGAAAAGCACATCTATGGCACAGTCCGCCTACACAAATTCCGCTCCTACAGGAACACAGAAAACACTTTGGAATTCATTAGCATGCAGTATTTACTCAAAAGCTGCAAAAACATTGTGTTTGCATAATTTTATCAATTGTCAATAGCAGTGCTTGCCAACATTCATATCTTTATTGAGATGCAAAATTAAGAGCAGGAAGAAAGTTTGTATCAATATTAATACTGAACTCACTTGAAAAGATGACATTTATTAATAATGCATCTGGCTCAACATTCACAGTGGTATTTAAAGGCTAAACACAGTCCTGGTGCAGGAAACATTTTTTAGCAAATCTTGTTTATCAGGCACCTTATAGTTTTGAAATATATAAACCATTTTTTTTCCATTCTACAAATGGCTACTTCCCCAAAAGTCTACTGAAATTTAGGATGGGCTGGATGTAGATAGAACAAGAGCAGTGATAAGACAAAGATTACAATGCATTAAACATTTTATGGAGAATTGTGTTGGTACAGAGCATATTAGTTTTTAAAACTCTATGTTTGGGGAACAGCTGGTGTGGGCTGAACATGGAAACAACTGTTGTAAAACAAATGTTAAGGATTTGCTGTAAACAAGACTTCATTTATTTACAGTATGTTTCAATTCTTTCTTTCCTCTCTCTATCTCTCACTTTTCAATCTCTACCTATCTTGGCCAATAGAACCAGAAGGATGAAAGATTCCAGTATATAGGTAGGTGTTTGTGTGTAATGGGAATGTTATACAGACATATGCACACACATATATACACACATACATATATAATTTAAAATATATCAGTGTATTTGTATACATGTATTCTGCTTTATTGAGTTGATATTTTATGCTCAAAAACTATAAAGATGGGATAGTAATATTATTGCCATGATGTAAGTTGTACAAAAAAATTTCACTCACTATTTTAACCATATTCTTCATGACCAGCCATCCCTTTGTTTTTTTTCTTAACTTCACCTTCAATGCATTGTGGACATACAGCCACGAAGGATGTCTATGCTCAAAACTAACCACACTTCACATATGACCTAAACAGTTTGCAGCTTGACACTTTAGATAAAAATGAGGAGGGGAGTGCCTGGGTGGCTCAGTTGGTTAAGCATCCAACTTTAGCTCAGGTCATGATCTCATGGTTTGTGGGTTTGAGCCCCACATCAGGCTCTGTGCTGACAGCTTGGATCCTGTAGCCTACTTCAGATTCTGTCTCCCCCTCTCTCTCTGCCCCTCTCCTGCTCGCACTCTGTCTCTGTCTCTCAAAAATAGAAACATTAAAAAAATTTTAAAAATGAAGAAGATGCTAAGAACATTTGATGTGGGGCAGGCACCTTGGGCTCCACCTATCTCTTTAGGGTTGATTCATGTGAATTACCAGCAACATCAAGAATCTAAAACCTTCTTGTCCTTTTTTCAGTCTGCTTCCATCCCACTCCTGCTCAGCTATTGACTATAAAAGAATGTCGTGTATCAGTGCTATTTTTTTCATTTTTAGTGTTACTGTCCTTGCATGCTAAATGAGTATACAGTTTAATTAAAAGAGAATGAAAGGATTATTGATAATCTAATAGAAAGCTTCTTATGCAATTATGTCTTAGCATATAAACTTTGGAAGGCAAGGGATGTTTTAAATACCATTTATGTATGTTTTTTAAATACCATTCTTTGCAGACTTTTATAAACATACCTCTATTTCCTAGAAGACACTGGTATCAAACAATGGCTTGAATTGAATTACATTTTACATCTCACACAGTATAAGGTTCAGTGTGGCCCGCAGTAAGCAATGTCTGATTGGTATAGAGCCTTTCCAAACTTAACTTTGGTTGGTCAAGAAACTATGTACTTTATATATGTGTGATCTGGGGTTATGGCTAACCTAAGTTTGAAATAACCTGTAGGGCTTTATAATAATTTATTTCCTCTATCCTACCTTTTAAAAACAATTAAGTGGTATATGTGTTTGAAGTATATATGTGTTTATTGTATTCTTTGCATTCTTTAAACATTTTGAGTTTGAAATATTAGGAAAAATTATTATAATGTACAAAGAAATAGTAGACACTAAGCATACTTATCTTTTTCATTCACACATTAGCTCCAATACATCAGGAATCCTCACTAGATCATGCCATGTCTCTGGTCAAAATCTTCAGTGGTTGCTGATTCTAGACAATAAGAAAGTACTACTTTTGTTTTGATTTCAGTGACAAAATGCTACTGAGGAAAGAATACTGTTTCTTGGGGAAGTGTGGTTTTGTTCCAGTTCTCCCTTAATCCTTCATTGCTTTGTTGTATAGTTTTAAGGAAACTCTTATATATTCTACTTCCTATGAAATAAGAATTACCAATATTTAGAAACTCAAGAATTAAGGGCCATTATTATTTATCACCCTGATCCATATGTGTTATGAAGTTTGGCAAGTCCTAATTGTTTTATTTTCAGTTCTTAGGAAGAAAAGTGCAATATAGAATATATTACTCTTATTACAAGGAATCTATCAAACTATCACATTAACCTTGGTAAGAGTAATCTATTAATCTCTTTTGTTTCAACAATAAAACATTATGTGCCTATTTCAGAAGTGGAACAGAGTTGAATATTCTTTGTCATCAAGCCTACAGTTTACTAGAGCAGGAAAAAACACCCCAAAAGTATTAAAAATAGTATGTATTTATTGTGTGAGGCAACTCATATAACCTCATAATCCTTACATAACTTTAATCCTCTCAACCATGTTGGTTTGCTGGTAAGGAAAGTAAGGTTATAAAGGATGAGGAGCTAAAGGTATCAAGGCCAAGTAGCCAAATTATGAGGAGTTGATATCATTCCAAAAGCCACATACATCCCTTTCATCATAATGAAAGAATATTCGGAATTCAAAAAACAGGCATAGGGAATGGTGTCAAAGGAGTCAGTAGGAGGACTAGACGTTAGGAAGGATTTTAGCAAGATTGAGCAATATTGAGAAACTTTCATTTCATATAAATAAGTATTTGCAAAAGGTAGTAATTTTCAGTTGCTTACCTTTTCTTCTCAATTAAATTTGCTCCTCAATTAAACTAATTCAGAAACTTGATACCACCTTAGAATGGAATTTTTTATTCAAATTTAAATTATTAAAAATAATTATTGACCTTCCTTGTTCTGAATATACATCTATAACTGGAAACCATCAGAATTCACGATTAACACCAAGCTACCTATGTTAGGATATAACATTTTATTAATTTGCTCAGTATCACTCAACTGACCATTTCATTGATCTGTGACAAGAGCATGTGGTGAGTGGATGCGCCTGTGACTTTCAGAACCCTGACCAAAAGCTCCTCACTTGGGTGTCAGGGAAGGGTAGGGTTGTCCCAGAGCCCTGATGGAGACCTAAAGAACTGAAGGCCTCAGAACAGCTCTCGGTCACTCTTTTAATGACTCTTAAGAGTCAACAATGGAAGGTGATGCCCCCAAAAAATGCAAGGTAAAAAATTGTTTTAATGCAAAAGATCATGCAGAAAAGTAGCTGGCATGCATAATGGCTTTGTGACCAATCTGTATTTACCTGCAAACTTTATAGGAACCAATACACATCAATCTTAAGTGAAAATAAAGGAAGCGCTGAAGAACTACAATTTTTCCAAGTCATGACACATTTCCAATACTCAAGTACATGCAAAGTTGGAGGAGAAGCTTTATTTTAAAGTCAGCACAAAAATGAGGGAGGAACCCAAGTAAATGGATTTTATAATCTAATATATATCAGAATTTGATATAGAACTCATAAGTATATGCTTGTTTTTAATATCAGTTTAAAAATAGTTAAAATATATTTTTAGGAAATAAGGTTTTGAACAGCCTCTGAAGCACTGCCACAGAGCTCTAGTGTTCTAAGGGACAGAATTTGAAGAGTACTGATTTAAAGCTTAATTTTCCTCCTGAATTTTCTGAAACAGTTGAATATGGAGGTAAACACTTCATTTTACTCTAAGCAAACTGGGGTCATTTGTGCCTGTTCAACTGTTTTCTCCAAATCTTCAGAGGATCTCCTGCTGCTTTTGTTGACATTAGTAATAGCAAGCTGGGAAAGAAACTTTGTGGACAGAAATGTCAAATATTTCTTTCTAAAAATGAGGAAACATACAAGAGAGGGCTTTATGTGAATAAATAAAGGGCCCTTGAATGATTTAAATACAAAGTTGCATAATTTTTTTTCCATTTCTGAACTCAACCTCTCTAAAACTGTTTTGGCTGTAATAGAAAGGATTATAATAAAATATATTGGAATAGATTGCAGTACCTCCAATTATATCACTGATAATCAAAGTTACTGCATTCAATCAGGTGATAATTCAATCACACACATCTACATTTTTATGAATTACACTTCAAGGTTTTATTATATTATAAAAGGAATAATCATTTTAACAGGACAACTTGAATAGAAAATTAACCAGATGAATATGTCCACTTTCATATTAGATACTCCATTGTATGTTCTTGATATAAGAATCCAAAAAATTTTGGTTTTCTTCAATTTAACTTGTAAGAGAAAGAAGCACACCACAGTAAAACCTATCTATAGAGAAAATGCAAGAAAATAGAATGTTGCTCACTTAATAACTGAGTTTAGACTCCGCTCTATCATCTATATCATTTACATCTCTGTTCTTGAGTTCATCATTGGATCTTTATGATGATCTGTATGTTGAAAATTTATGTTCACATCAAGTATCCAAAGGTATGTCAGTGTATTTAACTATCCCAGACAGATTCAAATAGATTAATTTGTGATGCTCTTACTAAAGAATTCTAGAATATCTACGTATCTATTTCTATATCTATTTATCCACATATGTGTTTGTATGTAATAGTTCCCTTCCCTGCCCTTCCCTGCCCTGCCCTGCCCTCCCCTCCCCTCTGCCTCTCCTCCACCCTCCGTCTTCTCCTCTCCCCTTCCTTCCCTTTCCCTTTCTTTTCTTACTACACATGTTATTCTGTATCAGTGAAAAGTTTGGCAAATTTCTGTCAAGGGCCAGATAAATATATACTTTAGGATTTGTGACCATACTGCCTTTGTCACAGTTACTCAGTTCTACCTTTGAGCTCAAAAGCAGTCATAGCCAATGAGTAAATGAGTAAGTGTGGCTGTGATCCATTAAACTTTATTTACAAAAATAATCAGGTCAGGGTTGGTTCCTTATCATTATCTGCATATATAATTCAAACTCATTTTTTATAGATTGTATGCAAAGACATAACAAAATCCTATGGAAAGATATTTACGTTGTTTCTAATTTTTACTCTTGTAAACTGCTGCAATGAATTGCCTTGTGTATATATTTTCTAATATGTTGATTATTTCTTTATAATAAATGCCAGTAGTTTGAATGATGTCAAAGAGTATGCAGATTTGAATATTTAAATCATTGCAAAATTGCTCAAGGCCAATTTACACTCCTCTGTACTGGATGTGAATGCTTCATTTCTCCTATCCTCCCCAATATTGGGTCTTATTTATCTTTTAATTCTTTCTCAACTTGTTTGGTAAAATATTTATTCCTCATAGTTCTTTGGGTTTTTCTATTCCTTGATATTTACCAGTCTGAACCATCTGTTTAACTGCATATTGGTCATCTATTTATTCTTCTGTGAATTGTCTTTTTATGTAATTTGCCCATTGTTATACTGACTTGTCAGTTTTTCCTTACTGATTAATAAGAACTCTTTAAATAATAAAGAGATTAAAACTTTGATCCTTAATGTGTGTTACAAAAAGAATTCACCACTTTTTTTGCTCTTGGCTTTTGTATGTTTTTCCACATAGAAGCTTCTATTTTTTTTAAAGTGTATTAATGTAGATCTTTTCTTTTGTTGCTTCTGAATTTGGAATTATGTCCACAAAGGCATTCACCAGCCCAAGATGTAAAAATGTTCTCCCATATGTACTTGTGGTACTTAATAGCATTCTCCTTTTTGAATCTATAATAAATTTTTTGAATAGTTTTTAGATTTTTGGATTTATTATACTAGACTTCAGATTTATTAGCATGTCCTGTTTCTTATTCTTTTAAATCTCTCTTCCATAACTGTGGTTACATTCCCTTTCTTAAGATTATACATTTGTTTTTTCTTTTTTTTTTTCCTCTATCAGTTTCCTCAAAGTTTGCATGTGTTATTTTCTTTCCAGGAAACCAGCCCTTGACTTTTTGGGTTAGTTCTTGGTAACTGCTTTTTAACTTACTTACTGCTTCTTGCTTTGTGAATTTATCCACCTGCTTCCTGTTTTTATATTGTACTTTTTCTATCTTGAATTGAATGCTTTATTAAACTATGTTAAATAGTTCTTTCCTTACAATAAAGGAAATATGTAAGGCTATAGGCCACATGTCAATGCTCTGCATGTGTAATAATATCAGTAGATTTGATTTCCAAATAACCTGGAATGATTAAGCTCCCACACATCACAGTTTCACAATTGATTTAGCTCAGGTCTTAACATTAAGAAGTCATGGATCTCTATCTTGATTAGGGTAATTTTGGTGATTGTTACATAGATGTATACATTTGTCAAAACTTATCAACCTATATTTTTGAGAGCTGTATATTTTACCATCTATAAAATATACTTCAATAATATTACTGCCATGAGAGAAAAATAAAATAAATGAGAGCATGGAGAAGGATATTCTTGGCACAGCTCTCTAGATTTCCTGTTTCCACAGAGATGCACTGGAAGAGCAGGGGCAGGCGACTTCAAGCTCAGGAGCTTGCAAACAAGCCACATGTCTTTCTTTAGCCATTATGTAAGCCCCTTCTTTGTATGAAAGGCACAGGTGGTGTGTATGTCAGCACCCCCACCCCCCAGCTACGTTTGAATATGTTGAAGAATCCAGGAATGCACTTCTAACATAGCCATCTTATACTTTGGAAGACTATTCCTGTGGGCTCTTTATCTTCGCTCCTTCCACAAGAATTCATACGAAGATCCTCCTGATCCATGGATTTCATTACTTTATCCACGGATTGCCTAAATTCTGGAAGTTATCATGGATCTCAATTATTACAGTCAAGCCTGTTTACCATTTGGTTCCATATAGGAATTTTGGCCTGTTTATATCTAGGAGATTGGGATGTGAGGTTTCAACACATTATTTTGTGTTATTATTTTGTGTTTTCATCCTCACTAATCTTGAATTCTGGAAAATTAATTCTAATTTTTATGTATTAACATTAATATTCTAATTATATTATGGGAGCCTGATCTTTAACAATAATGTATCTTTTGAAGATATGTGACAGAGGAAAAGCCCAATAAAATTTCACATTCAAGCTCTTAAAACAGAAGACCGTATGAAAAGTATGTTTCAAACTCTTAAAACAGAAGACCATATGAAAACTCTCTGGTCTCTCTGAGTTCCATAAAGACATGCTGGCTGGAGGAGCATAGCTGAGCACCTCAATCTCAGGTGCTTATCTTGTCTGTGAAGCATAGGGATACTTACTAACTTAATAGCAGACATCTTAATTTAGAGGTATAGCACAATTTTATTGCTTGGGTTTAAATCCCGGCTCTGTTAGTTACTGTAGGTTCATAACCCCCTCAGGAACTTTTCTGGTATAATGTTAAACCAGCTCCCAAATGCAGAAGGCAGGGAGAGACTGAAGAAAGAGACAGGCCACTACAGGTTGGTAGGGGGCTGTTTTAATAATAGCAAAGGGAATTTCCTTCCCTTTGGCAGCAGCAAGATGAATGGATCCCTGCGTCCACCAACCAAATCTTGAAAATTTATAAAAAGGCCTTAACTGGGCCCAGTTGTGTACTGTGCAGATCTTTTCAACATCACATCATTACTTCCAGGCTATGAACTTGGAGCAGCCTCTGGGAGTGGGAAAGTGGAACCAATATTCCAAGGACGGGGGAGGAGGTAAGGAGTCTCCAAGGGCCAGGGTTCAGCTCACAGGTCAGTCGGTGGTCACGTCTTTTTGATCCTGTTCCTCCACAATTATGTCATCTCGGGCAAGTCATTTAGCCTCTCTAAGCTTATCTGTAAAATGGGAATAATACTATACTTATCTAATATGGGTGCAGTGAAAATCAAATGAATTGATTCTTAGAATAGTGCTTAGTATATATTGGGTGCTAAATGTGTGTTTTAAAATACATTCTATTTAACATTACTTCGAGCCCTGTAATACTGTCAGCTGGGTTATTGCCTTGGTTAGGTTCCTTGTTTTGCATTCTCAACACATGATCCTATACCATAGATACATTAAAGTTTTCCTTTAGTTTCACGACAAATTGTTCTTTTTAATGATGCATTATACTCAATTCTTATGGATATAGGAATTACATTTTTAAGTTGTCTCTTGTTGTATTCTCTAACTCTGTTTTAGTTTTTATTTGTTCTGACTGCTCTGCATGACCCTTACCTCTATATTAATTGTTATTATCATCGTTGTTGTCACAGTCCCTCCTCCCTCTTTTGATCCCAGTGTTCTTCCTTCAATATAAGCATGCCTTTCTGGTGGCTCCCACTCAGAGTATGTGCCCTTACTACAGGCTGAGCCTACCATAGTACTTCATTGTTCTGGCCACAGTGACTGGTCTAGGCATGGAGTCCCATGTTGGACCAATCTTAATTCTTCCTTGGGATTTTTACAAGCCAGCAGGAAGGCTACTTGGCTTTTTGAGTTATAAAATTGAAATTGTCTGAAACCAGTGTAACCAGCTACTATGTTCCCTATGTGTGGTTTAAACCCCCATGGGATGGAAGAGAATGAGGCCAAGATACTAGCAGAGAAAATCCTTAGAGAGACTTCTGTTGCTGTTTCAGATTTCTCATTCCAGTAATTATCACTAAAACCAACTATATATACCCTTGCATTTTCTGTGTGTGTAAGCCCCCAAATTCCATACCCCCCCTTGACCCCTTTTTTTGGTCTGTGTTTTGCTTAAGTTAATTCAAACCAGATTTTTCTTGCAATGCGGTGTTCTAACTTAGAGAATAACTCCCTTTCATGCAACTAATTTTCTTTATCTGTTTGAGGATTTTGAAGTGTCTCTTTATACTTACGAATGACTGGTTAGAAGTCATCCTCAGAAGTTATACAAGAACATGGACCATGCCTGTCTTAATAATCACTACATTTCCAATGTTTAACATAGTGTCTTATGCTATGATATAATGAAGTCATTTCTCCCAAGGAAAAGAACCAAAATAAGAGCCACTCCCCCTTCTATGATTTTGCAGAAGCTGAATTTGTTGCTAGCTGTAGTCTCTAGATACTCTGCTGCTAACCAAGGTAAATGTGTGCACAATTAGTTGAGTGGCTTGACACTGAAAAACAGGGTTTGCAGTTAGACCTTAATGAGAAGAGAATTCATAAGGTGGGCAGCAGGGGCAGAAAACCCTAAATAGACTTGACTGCACTTACAGACAAATAGGAGTAAAACCTAAGAATTTGTGGTAGGATGCTAAATGGGAATTCCTGGCCTAAGTATGAGTGTACCAGTTGTAGACCACCTAGCAATTCTCATCACTGGTTGGTCTCTGGAAGTTATGGCTACTGACATTTCTTCTCTAAATTCTTTCTCTTTCATTCTCAAAATTCAATTCAAATGCCAGTATGCTTTCCTTCTATACCCAAACTTTTCTGCTTTCATTCCTGCTATCAACTGTAGCTTCTTGTGTGTTAGTAGCTTTGGGAATGTATTAAAGGTATCTTCTGATCATACTTGAAGGAGAAATCAAAATACACTAAATGATGAACTGAAAGTGTAAAAAGGTTATATAAAAATGAGCTCTTCCTGGGCTCCTGGGTGATTCAGTTGGTTAGAGCGTCTGCCTTTGGCTCGGGTCATGATCCCATGGCTCGTGGGTTTGAGCCCTGAATCAAACTCTGCACTGACAGTGCAGAGCCTACGTGGGGTTCTATCCTGTCTCTCCTTTCTCCTCTCTCCTTTTTCTTCCCCTACCCTGCTTGTGCTCTCTCTCTCAAAATAAATAAACTTAAACAATTAAAAAAAAATGAGATCTTCCAAGGACTTAAACTGAGTCTTCTCAAATAAGGTTTGACAGACTTAAGAAGTTAAGATTTTCCAAAAAATTATGTTTTGTGAAAGATAGACATGTACTGTGTCTGATTAAACACAAATTCTTAGGCTCTCAGCTGGGTCTGTAGCATAAAAGGGAGCTGAACAATAGCTTAAGAATTCATTAAAAATGACAGCCATGTTTCTATCAAACATCTCATCTGTTGTATTGATGAGTCACATCAGTAGAATGAAAACTTTAACCACTTTGTGTACAAAACTTAGGAAAGCAACATACAGCAGCAATTCATAACATGTACACACTCATCATTTGGTTTGTAAACCATTAGGTTTGGGCCTGAATACACTGTTTGACAGATGCTTCCAGCCTCTTAGATTTTAAACAACAGTTTTCACTTGCCAAAATTCTCACTTCGTTATTATGAACGTAACATGAAGTGCTAGCAGCTGGTTCAGGTAAGCTAGCAATTCTCATCCACACCTAACAGTGAATCTTAAATTAAAAGCTACCTTCTCAGAAAGTTAGAGGAGCTTTAGATGAGTACTTTGAAGTCCTTTTGTGGTTTCAATTTCAAAATATTGTTCAAACACTGTTCTTAAGTTTCCAAACAGTCTAACCACAGAAATACACAAACTGAAACAACTTACAAATAATTTATCCTGCTACCCTAGTATATAAAATCAAAAATTTATAATGTCTAGAAAAATCTGTTTCATTGTGATGGTATGTCTAAAGGGAAGGGCGAAAGGCAGGAAAACCAAGGGTCTGGAGACTGTGGAAAAGTGCACATGTTACCATGAATGGAATATATACATCCACTCTCAAATTTGACATACTGGCAGCCTTGAGAAGACAAGACAAAGGGTGTCTCCTTATGTACTGCATTTCCCTGAGGGCAGGCTACTGTAAAAAGTTTGGCTGAAGAAAATGGGAGAAGAATGCATCTTTTTTAAAATTAAAAAACAGGTTGGGGCACCTGGGTGGCTCAGTCGGTTAAGCATCTAACCTCGGCTCTGGTCATGATCTCACGGTTCGTGAGTTCATGCTCCTCGTCGGGCTCTGTGCTGACAGCTTGGAGCTTGGAGCCTGCTTCAAGTTCTATTTCTCCCTCTCTCTACCCCTCCTTCTCTCACACTCTGCCTGTCTCTCGCTCTCAAAAATAAATTAACATTAAAAAAAATTAAAAAAAGAAAAAAAACAGGTTATTAGAACTGGTCTTGGGGAAAGATAGCTGATCTTGGTACAATCAAACCAAAATATAAGACAAAAATATCCAAAAGTATGCTAAAGAAGATACGTAGAAAATTAGAATTTAAGGACTCATACTTGACAATTAAAATACGGTAAATGGTAGGGCCTGACAGCAGTAGGCTTCCTTTGCAGATAGACAAGACACATATATATTTTTTAAATGTTTATTTATTTATTTTTGAGAAAGAGAGAGAGAAAGCCCATAGAGCAGATGAAGGGCAGAGAGAGAGGGAGACAGAGAATCCCAAGCAGGCTCTGCACTGTCAGCACAGAGCCGGACATGGGACTCAACTCACAAACTGAGGAGATGATGACCTGAATTGAAATCAAGAGTCAGACACTTAACCGACTGAACCACCCAGGTCCCCCAAAACTCGTATTTTTTTCATGTTTAGATTCTTTCCTGTCAAACTTTGTCTCTTTTTACACTGCTATAGAACAAAATAGAAACAAGACTTCTCTTTTACAGAGTATGTACAGAGTCACTTGCCAACATGTTAAAGTTTGAGTTTCTGATAGTTACATTTTCTTTCCTCTGAGAAGGTATGCCCCCCTGATACACTATATCACTGGGGCAAGTAATCCTGTAGAGACAACACATTCATGCTGCCCTCCATCACTGATGTTCCCCACCCATACACACTTATATTCTCATGAATGTTACATTTTCTTCATTTAATTGAAATCCTTTTGTCTGTTTATGGTTTTGTTTTTCTTTCCATCTGTAGTTCTGGTGAAGGACTTAAGGCTGGGGCAGTGTGATAAATGAGTCACAAAAAGCAACAGTGACCTTAAGTGTTATATGTGAAAAAAATCACAAATCAAAGTTGAAGTTACATGTAAGCACATCTCCTTACATCATGCTTCCAAACACAAGAAAAATACTAATTTTCCTCACAGGTTTATGTGTTTTAGATTACTCCAGTGTCACTAATCTGCCTACCCTAGTTCAAGAACTGAAATTGTACACATTCTTTTTTTTTTTAATTTTTTTTAATGTTTTATTTATTTTTGAGACAGAGAGAGACAGAGCATGAGCAGGGGAGGGTCAGAGAGAGAGGGAGACACAGAATCCGAAGCAGGCTCCAGGCTCTGAGCTGTCAGCACAGAGCCTGACGTGGGGCTCGAACCCACGAACTGTGAGATCATGACCTGAGCTGAAGTCAGACGCTTAACCGACTGAGCCACCCAGGTGCCCCGTACACATTCTTTTTTAAATCTCTTATTGTTCTTTACCATTAATGTGTAGGTTTTTTTCAGGTCTGGTTATTGGTAGAATACAGACAAAAAGCAGAATATAGTGCTTGATTATCCCAAGACATTTAAGGAATTAGAGACAAGAACAAATGCTTTGCATGAACTGTACTCAGATGCAAAAGATTTATTGTAATAATATATGTTTTTATTCTCTCCATGGATTGTTTGCTTAGACTTTTGAGTTAATTTAATAAACATACTTCTTATTTCATATCTCTACAACGATATATGATTAAGGACATTTGTGATGAGTCTGTAAGTTCTGTCTCTTTGTGTTTATCTCTACTGGCAAATGGTCACATAAGGAGCGCCTTAAGCAGTGGTTACAATCTAATTTTTCATAGTCATTCTTCTTGCCCATGCATTTCATTGTATAGACAGTTTATTATCTAGGCTAGGTCATTCACATTTTTTAGTAATGGGATGTTCAATCAAATGGTATGTGTACTCAGATTATAACGATTTTAAAAATTTATAAAAATATAAGTTAGAGCTGATGATATATTAAAATATCTAGTTTTAAGGTCTTATAAAAGTAGTTTTACTCAATTTATTTATATGAAAGCTTACCATTAAAGACATATTGGTAGTCATTTATAATTTTTTAACAAATCAATGAAAATACTGCTACTTAATAGATTTTCATTTTTTAATGTCTATTGATTTTGTGAGAGAGAAAGAGAGAGAGAGAGAGAGAGCGCCAGTGGGGGAGGGGCAGAGAGAGAGGGGACACAGAATTCGAAGCAGGCTCTAGGCTCTGAGCTGTCAGCACAGAGCCTGACGTGGGGCTCAAACCCACAAACTGGGAGATCATGATCTGAGCCGAGGTGGGATGCTCAACCAACCGAGCCACCCCGGCACTCTGATTTTCATTTCAAAACCTGTAGGGTATGTTTTTTTTTTTTTTTTTTTTTTTTCTGTTTATTTATTTTGATAGAGAAAGAGTGTGAGCAGGAGAGGGGTAGAGAGAAATACAGAAAGAGAAATCCCAAGTAGGCTCCACACTGTCAGTGCAGAGTCCAATGTTGGACCCCATCTTACCAACCCTGAGATCATGGCCTGAGCCAAAATCAAGAGTTGGACGCTTAACAGACTGAGCTGCCCAAGTACCCCAAGTACCCCTTGGCTATTTTTTAGCCAGGACACGTATCAGTTATGATTCCAGTCTGTATCACTAATGGAAGCTTTCACTTTTGGATTTATGGTTTCATGAAATAGAAGATACTTTCACAGAGCCAAGTGAAATAAAATAAAAGCCATATTTTTGCTACATAGCCACAAATTAAAGGATAATTCTGAGACTAATATATACATTTCTTTTTTTTAATTTTTTTTTAACGTTAATTTATTTTTGAGACAGAGAGAGACAGAGCAGGAACGAGGGGGGGTCAGAGAAAGAGGGAGACACAGAATTTGAAGCAGGCTCCAGGCTCTGAGCTGTCAGCACAGAGCCAGAGGCGGGGTCGAACTCACAGACCTCGAGATCATGACCTGAGCTGAGGTCAGACGCTTAACCGACTGAGCCACCCAGGCGCCCCTAATATATACATTTCTAAATTTCAGAGGAACCGTATGTTTTTTTGTAATTCTCTCAGCTCAGTAAGTTCCGTATCAGTGTTAGCAGCTGGTTTATATTTCAAAAGTTTTGGGGAAGTTTTTTCTCTATGCATCTTAACTGGAAAAACCTAAATCAATGTATAAGTCACTTTCAAAATTGTGATTTCTGTCGACCTTATGGAAGTTCATTTATATGAATGATTTTCCTTCCCTGATTGTGGGAAGAGAATTCCTACAGAGTTTAGGCAAGACTTAGGAGTCATAGTGTCTATTGTCTGCAGGAGAGATTCATAGAGTTATGAGAAAATGGGAAGGATGTGATCTGGAATTGATGCCCAGGTAAAAGCCAAAAGACTTGTTCCAAACAGATTGTTAATACAGATGAATGAAAGAAGCCATTCAGGAGAGGGTATTCAGGAAAGGGACGAAGAGTAAGAGCAGCCCACTGGTGGGTGGTATCATATGTTAATTCAAGAGACAAGGTGCCGATACTTATGGGACGCTTGAAATATATTCCCACATATATTTGTTTTTGCTAGTCAAGCTCAATAAGAGGTCAATATTCCATTTACCCTTTGCTCTATCTAGGCATTTTGAGTGTCTTCTAAATATCCCATACATTGGCAGAGATTAATGACACAAGCATGAAGAGATGGGCACTCATAATCCATTGCCTAATAAGATACCGAAATTCACAGTATATGCTTTCCTGTGGTACAATGGACACTGGGACACAATTTCCATCTAGAATTGAATAAATTGCTGAAAATGTTCTTCCCTTTCATTTTAGCTGCCTTATCTGAAATAACTGGATTCAGTGTTCTCAAGCTTAGATTGAATTTCTCGATCTACACAGGGAGTGAGTATCTATCTCTGGTTTGTGCATGCCAACTAAATTAGTTTGATATTTTTAGTTTTCTTTTTTTTTTAAAGTTTATTTATTTATTTTGAGAGAGACAGAGACAGTGTGAGTTGGGGAGGGGCAAGGGTAGGTGGAGAGAATCCCAAGCAGGTTCCGCGCTACCAGCACAGAGCCCCATGTGGGGCTCGAACCCATGAACTGTGAGATCATGATCTGAGCCGAAACCAAGAGTCAAATGCTTAACCAACTGAGCGACCCAGGCACGACATATTTTTAGTTTTCTTAATTAGGTGTGATTTTAATTTAGTTTTGTTACCCTAAAATTCTTGAGTCTCAGGTAGATTTTATTCAACATTTAGAGGAGATGTGAATCTTCTTTAGAGTTAGAAGAGTAGTGCTTAAAAAGCCATTTGAAATGTTCATAACTAGTTAATGCTGTTAGAATGTAAAGCCCCAGAAGAAAAGATTCAAGTAATGTCTTGCCTTAGAAAGTTATTAAATCATGTGAGTTTTGAGGGTTAATATTCTAGATGAATACAGGTAGTATTTTAGAAACTTAAAAACATTTAAATTTATTCTCGAGTTGGCAATTTTCAGAAACTTTTCTGCTTTGTAGATTCAAGCTTTATTAATTTTTAAAACCTCCGTAATTATTTGCTTCTACTCTGTTTCTCTTTCTTTCTTAGCTTGGTTTCTATCATTCTAGTATCCATTATACATTGCATGATTAGAATTTTTTTCTCCATAGAGCTCATCTTTTCCAAAATCATTTTCATCCTGAAAAAATTTTCTTCAGTGTCAAAAGTGAATTTTCTGCAACATCCAGTCTGCTCTTCATTGCCCCTTCCCAGGTATTAGTGGAATAATTTTATTTTTTACCTTTATGGCATTTGATTTTCTTAACTTCTTCCTTTTGATAGCTGACATATATTTTTGAGATCCTAAGTTAGACATTTTATAAAATGAGCTTTTCATCTTGTAGTAAATCTATTTTAGGAAAGGCATTTCCTCTGCTTCCTCCAGATGGTCTCCTTTTGACTTACTGTATCTTTTCCATATCTTTCAGAGGAAGCCCTGCTCTGCCAACTCTTGGTTTGTTGGGGCCATCTGCTCTAGACGGAAGCTCATCCACACTTATTTTCTGTTTGCTGTGGCTGACTGCCCTATATCCTGCCCCCATTCCTCTTAGCTGTAGTGTATTAGTGGGGCTCTTTCAGGGTCTTCTGTATCTATTTCCCAGGTAATTTCAGAGTATGGAAAGTCACAGACTGGCCTTCTATATCACCTTCACTACAGTAGAAATTTTCAAGTGTCTGGCATGTGAGTGGCATTTTTTCCCTCATTTCCAGCACTAGCATTGGCATACAAGTTTTATGCTCTGTAGTCATTTCCATAGCAATTGGGAAAGGAGATGAGTTAAATGTCTACAATCATGGTTTTTCTTTTTCCTCTTATAAACACTATTTTTAAGTTTCCATGAAGTACTATCTCCAATCATAGTGCCACTGAGAACTCACTGAGAGTCTGGTGTCTCAACTCTTTTTCTTATTACTGCTCCTTTTCCCATCCCTCCTGGTTTGAACTATCAGTGAGAGTGCACAGGAGTCATGACATTCATGTACTGAGCATTCCTCTTCCTTTCTGCCTTCTCTAAATCCCTTCCTAACTGCAGTAACACATTTCTTCTACCCTCAGTCTTCACTTCCCCTTACAGATACCAAGGATTAATGGTTTATTGATACATTATTGTGGAGAGAATGTAGTCATCAGGGTATTTGACTGCATCAAGCATGAGTTTAGAAGGCAACCCCCTCATAGTAGGGCAGGGATCCTTCACCTTCCTTTAACGAGCTATAAAGAACACTTCTTCACGTGGACATAACCCAATTTTAATCTGTCCTATGTGACTGAATAAACTGTTGTTAGGAAATTTATTCTACTTCTTTTTATATCTCTGAAGTGACTCAAGGACTGAGGATCCAGGGACACAGGAATCTTTAGAGCCTGGAAAAGTAGTTGGAGGAATTTTGTTTCAAATCAATATTTTAGTCTCTTTTTCTTTTGATGCTTTTTAAGATCACATATGTTCGATGATTTGGGGGTTGCATGAAGCATTTTTTTTAAACCTGCTTCTACAAAAAAATAATCCAAAGCAATCAGGCTTTCATTTATTCTATGATTACCAATTGCTCTTCTTGTGCCTGCATCCTAGCTAGCTCCCTGAGAACTTCCTTAGCCTCTTTAGATTATTTAAAAATTAGTCACAAAGGCTGAGGAATCTGAATGCTTAAATATGCTTTGCTGTGGAAGTATCTTCCTTTTAAATATTTTTTTTTAACATTTATTCACTTTTTGAGAGACAAGGACAGAGTGTGAGCAGGGCAGGAGCAGGGAGAGAGAGGGACACAGAATCCAAAGCAGGCTCCAGGCTCTGAGCTGTCAGCACAGAGCCCAATGTGGGGCTAGAACTCACGAACCGTGAGATCATGACTTGAACCGAAGTCGGACGCCTAATCAACTGAGCCACCCAGGAGCCTCCGACATGTCTTTCTTGTAAAGCCATGACAAACCTTCACAAAACCTCTGCCAGTGGAAGTATGCTTGACAAAGAGAAGCAGATAGCCTAATGAGGACCAAGTGGATGCGATTCTAAATGCAGCACGTTTGGAGGAAGAACACCTGTGCTAGGTCATGGCCTAGCCTAGTGCCGTGATAAGAAAGGCTGCCAATGCAGCAAGTAGGTAACTGGGAAAAGCAAGAATTTCCTCATGTGGTAATAGAGTGGAGCCGATGCCCCTGCCATCCTCTAGCCTATAGTAGTAAGGGCACAGAGCCTGAGATTCCAACTTGTATGGCTGGATCAGCTCCTCAGAGTGAGAGAGGTGCAGCAAGGTGAGTTGTGTCTCCCCTCCCCCCCACCTCCTTGACTGTATGCTCACTTTTACTCCTACCTCCTTTGTAGTTTTCACCATGCTTATTTGCTAGTTGGATAAATAACCAAGGTGAAAACAACCTTAGCAGAATTTGAATCCATGTTCTGAAAATTCTTTGAACCTGCATGAGCTGGTGTTGTTTGGTCTGACTGCATGTCATACAGACAAGATCAGTTTTTAATGAGAACTTTTTATCCTGACTTTTGCACCAGTGATTTCATAAAAAAATGTTTGAGGGCAAAATTAACCATTTTACCAATGTACCAGATTCATCTTTCAAATGTAAACACTATTCATGATCTGAGATTGACAAGCTTATATCTGCAAAGCACTGAAGATTGTTATTTTGGAGTAGAAATATCTCATTAATCAGAATGTTAAATAATCTACACAGTACTTATATAATGTGTTATTATTTATCAGTCTTGAGCAGCTCTATTTCCAAATAGGAAAAACAAAGTGATTTCAACCAAGTGAACATAATATTAATGACAGCGGTGTTATAAATAATTTAAAATGATGCCAGAAAGTATGTGACAATAAGAAAAAAACCAATTCTCGTTCATTTTCCCTGTTATATGTGCGAAACATGCTGCTATACTTTTATTCGCAGACTTTGTTTGAAAATTTCTCAAGACACAAGCCGACCCCATGTCAACAAAGAATGGCTACTTGGTTTGGTGCAATTAAAAGATTTTTACAACCTCTACAATGGAAATCTGCAGGAAACCAAGAAAACTGGCAATTCATCAAACAATCTAATTGAAGTGCAGAATCAAACAGGGTGTAGATGAACCACTGAAAAGCATACTATGCTTTTCTGTGATATTAACATAGGGTGATCTTAGAGCCCCATGAATATGAATTTCAGGTTCCATTTCATAAGCTCTCTTTGGACTAGGAATTATTCCAGTATGATGTGACTACCCCTTTACGTCTCTCCTTCTCATAATTTAACTTGGAGCCTGTGTCCCTAAGCAGCTGTGTTGTCATTCTTCAAATAGGACAAACAGATAGGGACACTGTAGGAAATAGTGGTTCTCTGTGTGACACCACTCAGTCTTCCTGGGCAGAGAGAATCATGTTTCCATTTTGAAGTTCAGTATTTTGACACACGTTAGCAGAGTATGCTATGAAGATGAGCTATCCTTTTATACATAATTACATTGGCTTCTAAGGCCTATTCTGCTGATTTGGACACTTGAAAACTGAGTTGTTATTTATGCTGAGTCCTGCCACCAGAATGTATTGGGCCAAGAAATAGATTTGGTAATCTCAATATTTTTCTTCAATGTTTTATCCAATGGGTACAATTCTAAAAGAGAGAGGTTATGTAACTGTCAAATGCCAAATTCACAATTAAGCATGTTAGCTTATGTGGATTGATTCTAGGATGCCTCTTAGGATTTTTAGTTATGTTATGCAGAAGTTTAATGTCTATATAGGTCTCTGTCTCTCTCTGTCTCTCTGTCTCTCTCTCTATATATATATCACAATCCCAATCTAAATCCTAGCAGCATTTTTTTGTAGAATTCAGCTGATTCTAAATTTCATATGGAAATGCAAATGAACTAGAATAGCCAAAACAATTTTGAAAAGGAACAAGTTGGAAGACTCACACCATCTGATTTTAAGACTTTCTGTAAAATGATAGTAATCAAAGCAATGTGGCATTGGTGAAAATATAGACAAAGAGATCAATAGAACTGAACTGAGAGTCAGAAATAGACCCTCATATATCTGCTCAATTGACTTTTGGCAGAGGTGCAAAGGCAATTTGATGGAAAAAGTATAGTATTTTCATCAAAAGATGTTAAAGCAATTGGACAAGGCAAAAAAAAAAAAAAAAAGAAAAGAGAAAAGAAACCTTGACTCATACTTTATGCAAAAATTAACTTATAACAGATCATAGACTTGGATGTAAAATCTAAAACCATCAAATTTCTAGAAGAAAAAGGAAAAGAAAATTTTTGTGACTTTGGGCCAGGTGAAAAATTCTTCAATATGATACTAAGAGCACCAAAAGAAAAAGTGATAAATGGGATTTCATCAGAATGAAAATCTGCTTTATAGAATATGCTGGTGAAAGAATGAAAAGATAAGCCATAGGCTTCATGAAAATAATTGCAGAACACCTACCTAATGAAAAGCTTTTTATTTTTATTTTTATTTTTATTTTTAACGTTTATTTATTTTTGAGACAGAGAGAGACAGAGCATGAACTGGGGAGGGTCAGAGAGAGGGAGACACAGAATCTGAAACAGGCTCCAGGCTCTGAGCTGTCAGCACAGAGCCCGACGCGGGGCTTGAACTCGCGGACCGCAAGATCATGACCTGAGCTGAAGTCCGCCGCTTAACCGACTGAGCCACCCAGGCGCCCCATGAAAAGCTTTTTAAAAACTTTTTATTTTTATTTGAGAGAGAGAGTGGGAGAGGGAGAAAGCATGTGCAGGGGTGGGGCAGAAGGAGAGAGAGAGAGAGAGAGAGAGAGAGAGAGAGAGAGAATCTTCAGCAGGCTGCACTCCCAGTGCAGGGCCTGACTTGGGACTGGATCCTATGCTGGGATCATGACCTGAACCGAAATCAAGAGTCACATGCTCAACTGACTGAGCCACTCAGGCACCCCTTTAATGAAAAACTTTATCCAGAATATATAAATGAGTCTCAGGGCTCAGGAACAAGGAATCCAATTTTCAAAAACAGCAAAAAATATGGGGAAATACAGTAACAAAGAAGATACATGGATCACAAATAGGCACGTGAAATGATGGTCAACATCATTAGTAATTAGGGAAATTAAAACCATAATCAACTATTACTGCAACTATTAGAATGGATAATTTTTTTTTCAGTGAGCTGACAATACCGAGTGTGAGTAAGCATTCTGAGCAAATGGAATTCTTGTACATTGCTGGTGGGGTTATAATATGATATAGCCACTATGGAAGGCAGTTGGCTAGTTTCTTTTAAAGTTAAACATACACTTACCATATAACCTAACAGTCCTGCTACCAGGTAGTTACCCAAGAGAAATAAAAGCTTATGTTTACAGAAAAGCTGATATGCAAATATGTATAGCAACTTTATTCATAGTCATCAAAGATTGGAAACCACCCATATGTCCTTCAACTAGTTCATGGATAGACAAATTGGTACATCCATACAATGGAATTCTATTCGGCAATAACAAGGAATGTACAATGTATTCACTGAAGAATTTAGATGCATCTTAAATGTGTTTTGCAAAGTGAGAGAAGTCAGACCCAAAAGGCTACATACTGTATGATTCCATTTACAAGACATTATGGATAAGGCAAAACTATGGAGACAGAAAACAAGTGGTTGCCAGGGTTTGGGGATGGGGGCAAGGTTTGGCTACAAAGGGACTTGGGGGATGTTTTGGGGTGAAGCAACTACTCTGTATCTTTATTATGGTGGCAGTTACACAGCTGTATGCACTTGTCAGAATTTACAGACTTATACATCAAAAAGAGTGAGTTTTACTCTACATTTTTAAAAATTTTTTTTAACATTTTATTTAATTTTGAGACAGGGAGAGACAGAGCATGAACAGGGGAGGGTCAGAGAGAGAGGGAGACACAGACTGAAACAGGCTCCAGGCTCTGAGCTGTCAGCACAGAGCCCGACGCGGGGCTCGAACTCACGGACCGTGAGATCATGACCTGAGCCGAAGTCAGACGCTTAACCGACTGAGCCACCCAGGTGCCCCTACTCTATGTACATTTTAATGTGGGGCTTAAAAACAATTCATACTGTAGCCCTAAAGGGTAAGAACCTTGGCTTCTTTTTCGTCCTAATCCCACACACTGAGTGGGTGAATGAATATGCTTATTTCAAGTGAATTTTCTCTATATCAGGTCATAGTAAAATTTCTGTGGTCAGAACACTTATGTATTCTTGAGACCAACTAGATTTATTTTCTTTACCAGAGGTTTCTTTTTTTTTTTAATACACATGGAAAAGAAATAAATAAAAGAGATCATTCATTAAAGCATCCCCAAGGCACTCCCCAGAATTGTTTTGTCTCATGTAACAAAGGAAGATTTTATTTTATAACAAGTCTGCATAAATAAGAGCTTTACCCCCTCCAGATGAACCAGATGTAGTTTTTTAAAGAAGGCAGAAATAACAGAAGAGAGATACATGCGACCCTTTAAAATGTTTTTCTTTCCCCCTACATTTGAAAATCTGACAGCCCCTCGCCTCCAGCACCTCAGCTGCGCAATCAGGACGCAGAAGGATTATTAACGAGGGCGCTCCCATTCTGTTTTCAAACCCACATAATACCGGTGAAAAAATAGCTTTGCTGAAAGAACATTCTACATCTTTCACACCATACTTGGAGATTTCTGACAGCCAGATCCAAAAAAGTACAACACTCGGTAGTCTATGTCAACCAGAACGACTTTTCTTTACATAGAATCAAGAAACTGCCCCATTTCCCCCAGAGATTCTCCCAGCCTAATATTCTCTGAGTCAAATACGTCAGGGGAAGCTACATCTGGCTGTGGGATTCAGATGAAGTTAATATAAAGAAATGCCACTGTTGTCGCTGTACTTATGGTGGTGACAATCTAAAAAGTTCTCATGACAGCAGAAATGACACTTTTGACATGCTATATATAGAGACAGAAGTGTACAATTTAGAATCTGCAATGGATCGTGACTCAGTCTGCTTGTTCTCACACTTTGTATTGTTTCTTGGCACTACTGTGTGTCTTAAAGCACACACCAGTTCTGCCAGTAACAGACCTCCTTAGCTGATCCTCATTATCACCATGGCACAGAACCAAACCCCCATTCAGTTCTCTCTGCTTTTAAGAAAAGTATCTTTTAAGCTTTGCATCAATGTCATGTCACAGATCTAGGGAGCTCCCTACTTTTGGGTTTGCCCTCTCAAACGCAAGAGAAGAAAGGGATTAGTCAATGCTTATGCAGCAACAAAGGAAAGCTCTTGGCTCTAACATTTACCCCAGTAAACTGACTAATATCAGGGAAAACAATCTTCTGCCTCTGGGGCAATAACCTTCTCTAAATCAGGAACACACACGTTTTCCATTCTTCTCTACAACCTTAACTCTTTACCATGAGGGAATGGGAAGAAACTCTTCCCACTTTACTTTCAACTGAAAGGCCACACATATTCTATTTGTCATCCTGACTTCTTTTATAGTAATGGAAAATTTCCTGAGTAATGGAAAATGTCCTGAGGTTATGATGGTTCCTGAGAATAAAATAAGCAGAAAATGCCACAAAAGAGAGAAGGCAGTAGAAGGCCCAGAGACAAGGTAGGAAGGAAAGAGAGGTTGAGGGGAGCCAGACCGGAGAAGGCTAACTTTTAGAATTTCATCATGGCCACAAAACCTTTACATACGTGTTATTTTCTGCTCAGGCAGCTACCTTTGCTGCCGTCTGGGTAATTCAGAGTTCTGCTTTTCATCTCCAGTTTTATTACTTACCTCCAAGGAATTTTCCATAGAGAGGACATTTGGTCTTGATGCTCCATCCCACGTTATATGGTATACCACAACTTCCCTTCTACCACCAAGAATATTCTTGCACTTGCCTCAAGGTTGCAACATATAAGCACCCTTTTACACACGCACATGCACACACATGCACACACACACACACACACACACACACACACACGCAATAGAGTGAGTAACCTTGTCTGTCTATACATCTCTATATCCCATGTTTCTAAACGCTATTAGCTTGCAAAAGAGCTGGTAAAATTTGGATTTTTTTTTGTGTCTTCTATGTATCCATTCTTGAGGGTTTTTTTTAATTGAGCAATGTATATAATTTATTTTGTTCTAAAGTTTTTTATAAAGTGAAAAAAATTAATTTTATTTATTGATAAACATACTCATTTCTAAAAATCAAGGTATAGCAAATAATAACGAAGACAAATTTTAAGATACTCTCCTTTTATATATAAAACAAGCTATTTAGGTATTGCCTTTTAGTATATTGTACCCTTGGTACCTAGTGCTTCATTTAATATGCTGTGACACTTAGAGAATGTGTATTAGGATTGGACAATATATACTGCAGTAACCAAGTCCCAAAATTTTAGTGATTTGATACTAAAAAAATTTGGTTTTTGCTCCTGTTACGTATGTCAAATGAGTCAGCAGAGGGCTCTGTACCACACATTCATTTAGGAACCCAGGCTGATGGAAGATCCATCTTCTTGCAGCTGCACAGTTTGGAATGCCCCACTTCCTTGGATTTCAAGATAAGAGAAGGAAGAGGTTTGAAAATGCTTACAAGGGCTTTTAATTGCCTCAGCTTGGAAGTGGCATGCCTGAAAGGTGGAAACATTTCAGTGGCCAGGATGAATCACATGGCTCTACCTCACTGCAAGTGTATGACAGGAAATAAAAGGAGCAAATAAAATGCTTAGTAGGCATTATTATCTCTGCCATAGAATTTCTATAAGTATGGATCTATTTCATGATTTTTGGTGGCCAAAGAATTTTTAAAATAGATGTATCATGATTTGTTTAATAGCCGAACATATAGATTGTTTTGATTCTTCCCAACTCTAAATGACTATGACAAACCCATCTATGTCTTTGAGTACTTTTCTAACTGTTTCCTTAGGATAAATTTCTAAATTTGAACTGCTAGGTCAAGGCATTTACAGAACCTAAGTTTCTAATATAGAATGTCAAATATCCTTCAGAATGGATGTTCAAATTTACATTGTCACAGCAGTAATGAATATACTCATTTCTTTTTACCTTCATCAATAATATTATTTATTTTGTACCCTTGTCAGCAAGTGGGGGTAGGGAAAAAAAGGAACTTCACTGTTTCAAGGCTATTTTATTTGTTTCTTTGACCTATGCTTTAAAACGCTCCATTGTTCTGGGGGAAATAGCTCAGGACAATCCAGGAATTCAAGAAATAGGCCAACAATGTGTATGAAATGAGAAAAATCAAGTAATTTACATATATATTATTATTATAAAAATATTATAATCTTTTTAAATTATGTATTAAATAATTCACCTACTTGTATCTAAAAGGCGGATTAATCCAGTTTAGAGTAGCTATTTTTATAATCTCTCAAGTTTTGCCAGAATTTCCTTGCCAAAAACAAATAAAATGTTGCCAATTTTGAAGAATAAACTTTGCAGATATTTCCCTCAATAATATATGGAAATCATTAGTCATTTGTAGACCAAACAATATTGCTAGAATTTTAAAAAATGGGCTAGAAGATGGAATCAGCATTTTGGGGAGGTCTGTGAATTAATTATCTGAATTAGAGTATATTGAAATATAAAGTATATTGCAATATATTATTAGAAAGTATATTATAAATATTATAGCCCTTATAAGACCATAAAAATCATTATTCTGTGAAAGAAAAGCTCACTCCGGTTGAATTTTCAAAAAGTATATGATGTACAGAAAGATCATACTGAGCACAAGAACAAAGTAAAAATTCTGATTCCAAATCTTTGATAAATGAATCTAAATAAATGTTACTAAGTTAACAAGCACACTCTTCATTCAAAGAAAGAAAGTTTTGGTCCCATCTGCTTTTCTTCACTATTTTCCAAGTTCAACGTTCAAATTTCTCATTGACTTTATGAGGTGACTTCATCATGTTATAATCCAAAGAGAAGTATCTAGTATATTTCATTGTTTCTGTGGCATACTTTTTCTTGGTTCATGTTTTCACATTTTTGAAATTGAGATATATTTTATAGTTGCTATTAGCTAGGCAGCAGTGATGACTTAGTCACTCTCAGCATGTGCATATCCAGGCTTAGAGAATGGGTGAAGCACTTGGAGGAATGTCTTGGAGACAAATGATGGATATTCTTAGGAAATGGTGTATCATGCTTTTGATAGTACAGAGCATAATATTGTGTGGGAAAATAACATCAACAACCCTGAATATGTGAGGAATGGACTGTGAGTGCAGTTTTAGGGATAACTTATCCAATTTATTTGCTTATATTTTCCTTTTCATGTAGGCTCAAGAATGATATATAGTGAATATATGTGAGTGATAACGTGTTCTATCATAATTTAATGGCAACATTTTTTCTTCTTTGTAAGTGATGATATCTTAGAGCCAATAAAATAGAGATATGTTAAAATGGATATAAAATAGAGTCAATAATAGTGAATAAAGATTGAATGAAGATTTGAAAGAGGGGTTAAGATACTAGAAGAGGCAAAAGTGGGTAAAATCAATGACATAAGTAGAGGGAAAGAAAGTGAAATTCTTTGGAGAAATTTGTTGGAAGGAAAGGAGAAAATGAAATTACTTCCTTTACTCTCCTGTTATTCCTTATACCCACCTCCCACTTATGCTGTTGCAGAAATCCAAGTCATTTGGTAAAGAGGAAGTGATTATCCTGCAGCATATTGACAACAAACACTTTGAATAATAAAGGATGACATTTACCGAATCCATGCTATATTCCAGGCATTATGCTAGGTACTTTGTATGTAGGTCAGAAGAAAAAATTTGAAAGTGTATCTGTGTGAGGGTTCAAACTTTAAAAACATTTTTTTTGAAGTTTATTTATTTATTTTTTTGAGAGATAGAGAAAGTGAGTGGGGGAGGGGCAGAGAGCAAGGGAGAGAGGAAGAATCCCAAGCAGGCTCTGCACTGTCAGTGCAGAGCCCAATGTGGGGCTGTCATGAACCATGAGATCATGACCTGAGCTGAAACCAAGCGTCCCATGCTCAACTGAGTTACCCAGGCACCCCTGAGGGTCCTAACTTTTTAAGTTTAAATTAAGGCATATGAGGTTTCTCAAAGGCATTTTGAAGGAGGAGGTGGAAGAGGAGAAGGAGAGAAGCCAAAAGTGAAGGCAAAAGCATGCAGGTAGTAAGATTCTCTTTATATGGTAATTTTAATAGACAGTCCATAGATTCCATGGTTCTAGTGTTCTGCAGAAGATATTGGGGCATACTAATGTAAAGTTATCTGTGGGAACATATTCAAGTTTGGAATAAAGTAAAAATTTAGAATAGTTTTCATGGGAAATAAAAATAAATATCATTTGTAGAGCATGTCTATAGACCAAGCAGTAGGTCAAATGTTTTACATTCATTCTTTCATTTACTTACAAGAAAGTAATTATTGGGAGGCAATACAGTGAGGTGCTGTAAAGCATGGCTTCTGGACATTTAAATCCTGGCTCTGCTGTGCGTTAAATATATGGCCTTGATCAAGTTATTTACCCTCTTGGTCCCTCAGTTTCCTCATCTAAAAGGGAGGTAATAAGAGGGCCTCCTTCATTACACTGTTGTAAGGATCAAAAGAGTTAACTGTAAGGGGCTTAGAAGAGTGCCATTATTTTTACCTTTTTATACATTGGAAGATCAAGACAGAGGAATCTGTCTAATAGATAGTGTGAAAAAATCCATGTTAGAGGTTAGGAAACTGAGGCAAAGAGAGATGAGGGTTATATATTTAGTGAATGGAAGAGCTGTGACATGCTCTTAGGTCTGATGCCAAATGTTATACTGCCTCCCCAATATGGTTGGCACTCAATTTGAGATGAAAACAATTGCTAAGCAACAGAGTAGACCCAGATGAATAGCATAGATTTTAAGTGAAATCACTCAATGGATTTGGTGACTTAAACTTCTGCAGATTGTTTGAGAAAGTAATATTTGTGTGTGTGCATAAATTTACATATTTTTCTTTTTATATTTTACATATGTATGTCTGTGTTATAATTGCAGTATGATATATTTCAGACAAACCATAAAAACCATAATGAATTAAGAAAATGGATGTATCAATATTAAAAATGTCTGCCTGATAAGTTACAACAAAGTTACAAGGCAGACACCATACAGAGAGAAAATATTTACAAACATGTATGAATGTAATCATAGTATTCAGAGTATATAAAGAACTCCTACAAATAAATATGACAAAAAAATAAAATCCTAAGAGAAAGTTGAGTAAAATGTATGAAAAGACAATTCACAAAATAGGAAGCTCACATGGCTAGTAATTATGAAAAGATCTTCCAGCTTGGTAATCATTATGGAAATTAAAGTAAGAAGATTTTATTTTCTACTATCAGATTGGCAAAAGATCTGACAATATAAGTATGAAGTGTTGTGAGCTTGTAGAGAAGAAGGAACTACCAAACATTGCTGGTGGGAATGTAAATTCAAATAATCCCTTTAAAGAACCTATTTGTACTGTGTAGTAAATATGAGGGGCACCTGGGTGGCTCAGTTAGCTAAGCATCCAACTCTTGATTTTGGTTCAGGTCATGATCCCAGGGACATGGGATCAAGCCCTGTGTTGGTCCATGCCTGCTTGAGATTCTCTCTCTCTCTCTCTCTCTCTCTCTCTCTCTCTCCCTCCCTCTCTGCCCTCTCCCCTGCTTGCACTCTCTTTCTAAAATTTAAGAGAAAAAAAAAGATGAAAGTACTCATATCCTACAATGCAGTAATTCCCTTTGGAAGTATGGGCACCTTTAGACAGTTCTTGTACATGTGCAGAGATCTGTATAGGGATATTCATATAGTGTGTATAGTAGTGAGAAACTGGAAATATCTAATAGGGAAATAGAGAAATAAATTATATTAAATATAAATTATGGTATACTCAGTTGTATAATTAAATGCTACAAAATAAAGTGAACAAACTAGTTATATATGTATTTAGGAACAAGTAAAACACAATGTTGAGTGATTAAAAATCAGATTTGTTGTATAATTAAATGCTACAAAATAAAGTGAACAAACTAGTTATATATGTATTTAGGAACAAGTAAAACACAATGTTGAGTGATTAAAAATCAGATTTAAGAGTATGTATAGCATGAATGCATTTATGAATAATTGAAAGAACATACAAAGCAATATCATATATTATTTATACATAGATGTATACATGTAAAATGGAAGCATATATAAGACCTCGAAGTATACAAATTAAATAATGATAGCCTCTGGAGGATGAGGAACAAAGGGGGGTGAGGTGGGGAAGAGTAACAAATACTGTTTCAAATTTATCTGAAATGCTTTATTTTTTAAAAATTTGAAACAAAGTGACAGGCTATAAGCATTTGTTATAAAAAGTGAATACTACATAAATTATTATGAGGGGTGTGTGTGTGTGTGTGTGTGTGTGTGTGTTTGCATTTTTACCGTATTTTTTAAAAATGTTTACCCCAAAATATTTGAAAAGAAAGGTCACTGCAATGGGAGATGGTATTGATTGAACAATATAGATTTCAGAAGAGTGGCTGGCTCTAAAATGCTTCCCTCAACCCTGCCACTATGTCAGTCTACTTTCTCTTCTCTCTATATTCTTTTACAAACAAATGTATATGTTAATTTGGGAGGCTATCTTCTTGATCCCGTGGTGCAGTAACATGGATTAGTTTTCCAAATTAATCTTCAAGGAAAGACTTTAAGGAAAGAGACAGGGAAAGGTGAGTAATTTCAATTAGTACTCAAATTGTGATAATTCTCATCAGTTTCTATGTGGACACTGTTCATTGCGATTTGTAAATCATAAGATTTAAAAGTAAAAGCCCAGAATTTAGTATGTTGGAGTTGATAGTTTGGCAGAGCATTGCTTGGTGGTATGTATAGTCTGGCCCCAGTATACCTTGTGTGGCTGGGACAGAGGAGACTATTGCAACTTGAAGAAATGGTGACAGTCCTTTCATCTGAGCCAGAGCCTGTCCTCTTTCCCATCTGACCTCCCCTTGGGTTCCTGGAACTGCCTGACTTTCCTTTTGTTTGGGGCACTGGTACTGGGTTGTTACTTAGCTAATCACTCAGCATTTATCGATTCTCCCTTACTATTCATGGAATACTGTGCTCAGTGTTGAGGATACAAAAGAAATTGAAATGGACCCTTAGGAGAGTAGAATAGCTATATTAAAATCCCTTCATTAACAGGATTAAGAAAAAAGTTTTGATTCCCAGTCCCCTATACCATTACAACTTGTAAATCAACAAATAAAATTCCTTTGGAATAGGACTTCACAGGTGAGCAGATTTTTAGACTTAGATTTTGTGGGTAAAATTATTATTTTCTTTCTTTCAACAGATCTCTCACTTGTGGTAGGTAGTGACTTCTGCCCAAATTTCCATCAATTTTATAAATTTTTCACTAAGACCAACTATGAAATATTTCCAGTGTTTCAATTTCCTTCTTTAAGACTTTGGTTTATTTTTCCCTCAGAGGAATACACAATTCCACAATGACATGGAGATGCTACTTCAGCTCATGTGATGTATCACCCAGAAAACCTTTCTAAGCCTTAATAACATTTTCACTTCTATTTGCCACTGTGGTGTATGGTGCCGACACGCTTAGAAACTTTGTGGTCTTCCCCAGCACCTGCTTTTTTCAAATATGCAATTGAATTTTTCACAGTTGAACTCTAACATTTCTCTCCTAACTGAGCGAAGTTTCACAACACATTTGAAGTATTTCTGAGGCTGGGCATATGTTCCTGTTTATCCAACACGAAGCTGAGGCCTCTTTGAACTTTCATCTCCTGATAATGTGCCTCATATTTTAACATCGTAACACTCTTAAGATTGGAACTGTTTGGAGGCTTTTGTGCTTTCCAAAGGATTATTTTTTTCTTTCTGCAATTTTTCTCCTCCCTCATTTTAGACAGCTGTCTAAGGACTACAATAGAGCAGCGCATTGGTGGTCAGCGCCAATAAACTTTTGATATGTACCCTCTATTTTCTCAGTGGGGAATTCTCTAAGAATCTTTATAGTACACATATTTAAAATCCTACAGGACCTTCTCATGAGTTCCAATACACCACTGTGGGTGTCAGAAGCCTAGTCTGTGCCAAATGGCTTGGATAAGGCCACTTTAAAATCAAGTTGAACTTCTTAATTTTTTTTCTCAGATGCATTTCCAGTCTGCCATTCTTTTTCTGATGTGTTGCCTCCTACAGGTCATGAGAGGCTAGGATAACACAGCCTCATCTCCATAAGGAGATGTAATGATGTGGGTACAGGTTGGATATATGAAAATACTAAAACTCATCTTGAACTCTGGCAGGTTTGACTGTTTATCTTTTATAGGCTTTTTGTTTTTTGTTTTTTGTTTTTTTTTTTTTTAAATTTGAATCTGGCTCAGAGAAACCTGAGAATGACTTTTCTTTGGCTCTTTAACACCTTCTTCACACACCACAAGAATATTATCCAGGATGCATTTGGCCCCCTATCTGCCATGAAACCTTGGTGAGATATTTCTCTGGAGTTCCTCCAAAGCTGGAGCAGCCCACATGGCATCCTTTTGACACCTCTAGGAAAGAAAGAAGGTATTCAAACTATATTTGTTGGCTGTTTTCTTGGTTGGCTCCAAAATTCTAGCTTTACTTCAGCATTGGCACCTTATGCTAAGGAAATATTACCTACTCAGTCCTTCTTTGTAGATAGACTTTGACATATTTTTCACCTTTTTTTGTCTTCTCTTCCTGCCTTTTCTTTTGAAAGACCATAATAAGCCTCTCACATGATTCTCAGGGGATGAATAAAGTGATTAAGGTTTAAGACATAGTAATTATTTGGGTTGGACAAAACCAAAACTTTAACATTGTTGCCCAGAAGATTAGAATGTCCCATTTTAACAAAATCTATAAATACAGCATCTCATGTAAGCTGATTTTATTTCAGTCTAATTTTGTCTGCACTGTTAATTATCTTTGAGTTCTTCATAAAAAGAACAAATATATGAATCTAAGGTGTCATCATAATTATGCTTATGTCTTCCTGGAAATTTACTCAAGTGATTGGGCAAAAGTGAACTTTGCAGCAATTCTGTTTCTCTGTCTATATCAGAAAGCTTAATTTTTCTGTATGTCTTTTGCCCATGAATTTTATTTGCAAAGAATAAAGTAGTAATTAATTAATTTGTATAGTACAGATATACTGAATAAATAATTGGACCACCTCGAATCTGCTCAAAGCCTAGAATACCTGACTGATCTGTCAATGTTGGCAACATTACTTGGGTGACTAAATAAGGCTTCCTGAAAATTTTAATTAGAAAGACGACACAGTAAATATTTATTTCCCAGGAGATCCAGTGCAGCAGAAAAATCTAAGAATAAGGAAATTTTGTCCTTAGTTCGTTGTCTAAAATACTAAAGTATTCATAACTAAGAGTCATATCAACATACCTAACAGAAAATCTTAGAATTTATCTAGATGTGTGGTCATTGGTCACGTGTAGCAGAGAAATCTATTTACTTTCTTCAGTTTTCAGTATAATCTGGATTTCTTGTAAGTTGTTAGAGTGAGTTATGTTTTAAATCAAAGATTTCATGAAGACTTACTGGAAATGGATCAAGGTCTACATACCCGTTTTCTGCATAATTTTTTAGGGACTATCACCTGATTGTCTTTCGTCTAATCTTCCTCTTTTCTAATTCCTTTGTTACACATTTGTGATGTACTTATTTATTCAGTCAGGTATTAAGTATCTCCCAAAAGCCTAGAAACTCCAACACAAAATAGCCTTTTAAATATCTGTCAAGTGAATTGAGTATAAGATTATATACCTTTACCTTTTCTTGTAATTGACATAATCTATCATCACTGGCACCTTCCAAGGATTTTTTGTTACAGTAGCATGAATACCTATGTGCTATAAATCCACTGTATGTCCCATACCATGGACATAATTAAGTATGTCAGAGATATTTGAAAGTCTACTATTTGAAGTAATCTCACTGAAAAAAAAAATACTTGAAAAGGAAATACATGAAAACTGAGAAAGGAATCAGAAGAATTCAGGGATGAAGTAGTCATAACAACATTGTGATTAGCATTTTCAGGTAAACATTTTATTTCAGTTAAACAGTGGTCCAAAAAGTTATTGTAATTATAATGCACAATACCAACGTCAAAAAGATTTTTAGGGGAAAGCACCAAATGTTCAAAATAATATTTTAGTATCAAATAGATGAAACCATTCATTCAGATTATGTTAATAAAGATGATGGACAGTGGGGAGGGGAGGGGAGAATTTGCTAAATTCCTTATCTTAAATGAAGGATTCAAAAGATGAGTTTATTCTTTATTTTTAGTTTTTAATTGTTATTTTTCAAGTTATAAGTATAATTATTTTGTTATAGGTCATTTAAAAATAGTTTTTACTTATTGATTAAAAATTTTTTTCATTACATACTTTTTATTTTTCCAGTATTTGAAATGAGCCCATTTATATACATTTATTTCAGATATTCCTTGGCTATATTCTCCAAAATAAAATTCTAATAGTGTTTTCTCTAAGTACATAAAACTTCGGATTTTTATTCAAACAGATTCAGCAATGAAATCCAAAACCAAAATTTAACTTGTATTTTCTTTCACCCAGCAACCTGACATTAAAGCTGCTAATTACAGGTAAAGTGGTGAAACATATTAATAAATCAAGAAAGGCAGGGACTGATTCACTAATTCAAGGATGCTTATGTATGATATTACTGAGACTTAGTTTAAGCACATGGGAAAAATGAATCTTGCTGGGGTGCAGAGAAGGAAAGAGGCCTGACTAGTTCCCACTGAAAGACTCAGTCAGGATCAGGGGAATAAGTAGCGACAGCTGGTCACCAGCAAATTTATACTCTCACATGAGACCCAGTGTGTCTTCTAGAGATTGTGCTAATTCCCTGGATTCAGTTTAGGTGTTTTAAAATTAGTCAGCTTTCTCTTACCCACATCACAGATTTGTAAATGAGTACTGAGTTGGAGGATAAGCTATCAGAGTGGCTTTGGAGTCATTCTCTTACTAATGACAGGAGGGACGCAAGGAAGGCTACCATGGAAAGTACCAAATGAGCATAAAGGCAGGCAATGATCTGTCTTTGGTAAATAATAACTTTATTGGAATTTGAGAGAAGATGAAGAAATCCTTGGGGCAAAAAAACCCACAATTTTTAAGAATCTTAAGTAAGCTAGTAATTCCACATGCATATTGCCATTTTCTTTTCTTTTTTTTCTTTTTTTTTTCATGAAATTTATTGTCAAATTGGTTTCCATACAACACCCAGTGCTCATCCCAAAAGGTGCCCTCCTCAATACCCATCACCCACCCATTTTATTTTTAAAGAGACAAAAAAGAGGAACTGACTTTTCAAATATATGTGGTAATTGTATTCTTAGTATACAATACCACTTTAAAAACTTACCTTTATTTACATGTATTAGAAACAATAATGAAATACTTAAAGATAGAGTGCTTTAAAATGAGTTGAAGATACTCTTAACATATTTGAGGCTGCCTAATCATATTTTTGAAATATCTTGAAACAATATAGGCAACTTAAAAATGAAAATTTTTGGCGCACGTCTGTGGCTCAGTGGTGGAGTGTCAACTTCGGCTCAGGTCATGGTCTTGTGGTTCAAAACCTGCATTGGGCTCTGTGCTGACACCTCAGAGCCTGGAGCCTGCCTCAGATTCTGTGTCTCCCTCTCTCTCTGCGCCTCCCCAGCTCGTATTATATGTCTCTCTCCCTCAAAAATAAACAAAATCATTTAAAAAATTTAAAAAAAAATGAAAAGCCTTATTGCTTATTGAAGAACTATGTAAAAAATGTTTTAAAAAGAACATTCCTGCCTATTTGAGAACATCTTCCGTTTTATTTCCAGACAGAAATATGGAAAAAACACAGATGGACTTGTTAAATTCAGTAACTTTGTATCTAAGTTTCATTCTCTTTGCCCTCATGAAGCTGACCCAACAACTACAAAACAACAATCCTGGAGTTAAAAATCTACCTCAAAAGAAATGTATCCAAAATAATGGCATTTATGCTAGGGTGATCAGTTACGGGTGATCTTTTCCTCTTTTCTATGCTTTTTCAGTTTCGTACAAGGAGAATATTATCCATAAAGTACCACCGATTGAGATCACTGTGCTGAGTGCTTTATAAACATTGTCGCATTAATCTTAATGATTAATAATAATCCCTGTTTTATTTTATTTTTTTTAATTTTTTTAACCTTTATTGATTTTTGAGACAGAGAGAGAGAGCATGAATGGGGGAGGTTCAGAGAGAGAGGAAGACACAAAATCTGAAACAGGCTCCAGGCTCTGAGCTGTCAGCACACAGCCCGACGTGGGGCTCAAACTCACGGACTGTGAGATCATGACCTGAGCCGAAGTCGGACACTCAACCGACTGAGCCACCCAGGCGCCCCAATAATCCCTGTTTTATACTTGCAGAAACTACGGTTTAAGAAATTAAAAATCATACCTCGGGCACATACCACAGAGTAATTTGAAACCTGATTGGTTTTACTTTGAATGCTCCCAACCACTGTGAAACAGCAAATCACAGAACTTCTGAAACCGTATTCATTCCCCCAGAATATGATATAATGTGTTAAAAGGTAAAGTACAATAAAATTTGTCTGGAATTTAACTTTGCAAATTATATGTTTTTGCAAGAAATACAGCAGTTCCTCATTCTATTTGAATCAATTGAGTTTTCAACTATCTGTCCCCCTTCCCTTTGGGCTAGTAGCAACTCCTCCACCATTCTTGAAGTTTCTCCTCCCCAAGGTTGCACTGGGGATACAATATTATCAACTAGCTTCAAGGTATTCTAGAGATCCTGTGGATATTGGTCATCTATCTCCACTGCTTTGAACTGAAATGTCCCTTGTCCAAATCACATACTTCTTTCAGGTCAGGGTAACTCCACAACTTTTTCAATAATGTTTCGGGCATGGGATTTTTGGAGCATTTAGAAACTGGTAGCTATTCCCCTTTGGGGTCTTGCAGTCTTTGGGGCATTGCTGGAGAACAGGGAGTAGGGCCCTTACCACCCAAACCAGCTGTAAAATGTAAAACGTCTGTTGGTGTTGTATGCCATTTCCCCATATCCTTGCTAACCCTCGTAGAGGTAAGGTAAACTTGTTCAAGACTGATCTCCTGTTGGCTGGCTTCCCCAAATGCTGGACTCCTGCACAGCTCCATGGAAAGTGGCTATGACCCCTGGTTAAGGTCACCAGTACTTCTCAGTCTCAAGGCTTGGACACTAGCTCCTCTCCCCCTTCATGCCAGTTGAAGGGCCAGTGTTTCCTTAACTATGAAGGCAAAGGGGTGAATTCTTTGCTAACTTACCATAACATGTAGTCACAGGTGTAAAGCTTAGATCTACCTGACTCCCAGGAAAGGGACTGGCATTTTTCCCAACTGTGAACACCAAACTAGCAGCTTAAAACTGTAGCAAGTGTTCTGCATATCATGTTGCTTTTGAATCTTGGTTTTTAATCCTTCCAGGGAGGTGGTTGGACTTTCCCTAATCCTGCAGCTTAAAAGCATCAGAGTGCAAGGATCTGAGTTGGGCAGTGCTGTACTGTGATGTGGTACTCTGCAGCACTTGCTACTTGTCCTTCCCCCTTGAGTATTCCCCCAGAAAATGCCACTCGAGCAAACCTGGCATGTGAGATGTGTGGCCACTTAAACTTGTTTATACAATACTTTGACAAAAAGTATTAACATTGAAAATAATTTTTGTTTTGCTAATTTCCTGAAGGGTATAAATGATATATATTATGCTTTTAACATCTATTCCCTTGGCTATTACTGGACTGAGCATCTTTCCTTGTTATTCCTTATTGGTCATTTCTGTTTTCCTCTGTGAAGTTCTTGTTCACAATCTACCTTTTTCTTAATTGGTAGAAGTTTACTGAAAACCAATCTTCTGTCTCTTACATGTGCTGCAAACCTTTCCCCCCAATTGTTTCTCATTTCTTTTTATTTATGGTATCTGTGTTTGTGAAAAATTTACAATTCCACCCCTGACTTTCATCCAAGCTTCAATCCCATATATTAAAAAAAATTTAATGTTTATTTATTTTTGAGAGAGAGAAAGAGAGAGCATGAGTGAGGAAGGGGCAGAGAGAGATGAAAAACAGAATCTGAAGCAGGCTCCAGGCTTTGAGCTGTCAGCCCAGAGGCTGACGAGGGCCTCGAGCTCACGAACTGTGAGACCTGAGCCGAAGCCGGACACTTAACCAACTGAGCCACCCAGGTGCCCCTATATAGTTCTCTTTTTAAAAAACCATCTGATCTTATTTATATGATACTCTAAGGATAGAAGTTCTCAGAGAGGACAGCCTCTGTCTCTTGGAAATGCTGCTGGCATTTCTCTTTTGTCTCCCAGTGTCTTGGTTTAAAGTTTAACAGAATCTGTATCCTCTTCCTTATTTTTCTTTTTCCTTCCTTCCTTCCTTCCTTCCTTCCTTATTTTAGAGAGAGTGTGAGTGGGGGAGAGGGGCAGAGGAAGAGAGAAAGAATCTTAAGAAACTCAACATTCACAGCAGAGTCCAACTCAGGGCTCAATCCCACAACCCTGGGATCATGACCTGAGCTGAAAACAAGACTCAGACACTCTATCGCACAATCGACGGAGCCACCCAGGGTCTCCTTCCTTATTTTTCTTAGTAAGCTCTTTCTTCAGAGCAATATACCAATGTTTTGTGTTCTAGAATACATGGGATAAGAGGACATGAATCTTGGACACTGCTGTTCTGGGTTTCTTACCTTCTTTGTATAGGGACTTTCACACAGCATATTGGTGGACATCCTCTTTTTAGAGAGATTGAAATAAAACTTGCAGATTCTGCCAGCTCTTTTGGGCCCAGGCAGTGAGGCATGGTCATTCCAGTGATATTTCTCTCTCCATTCTTTATAAAAACCAAGTTAAGAACACACATTAACATCCACAATGCAGCCCTAAACAGATTTGCACCTTTCTTCTTCAGTTCTCCTTGGTCTATCACAAGTAGCAAGGAATATAGACATGGGTCAAGACATACTGGGTCATAAGGAAACCGTGTTTGTTGTTCCCACCACCGTTTCAGGCCGCACACCCATTCCACTCTTCACTCAGAGCATGAGCAACAACTTCTGTGGCCATACATTTCTTAGCAAAGATTTGAACGTTTTGTTCATCCATTTCAGTGAGTTTCTGGAAGCTACTGACTGGGAAGAAGATATTCTTCTTTGTCCTGAAGCAGTTGCTTTTTCTCTGAGTTGGCATGGGAAAGAGAGAGCCAATCTTATATTTCTAAGTATGTATTGGACATCTTTACTTGCATATACAAAATAAACTCCTCTTACTTTCTTCTTATAAGCCCTTCTCCCCAACTTTCCTGTCTCACATGGTCCCAAACTACTGGACCTTTAAATGTTTATGTATTTATTTTTGTGAGAGAGAGAAAGAGAAAGACAGAGACAGAGAGAGACAGAGAGAACATTCATGCACACACAGCAGTGGGGGAGGGACAGAGAGAGAGAGAGAAGAGAATCCCAAGCTGGCTTCAGATCATCAGCACAGAGTCTGATGCAGGGCTTGAACCCACAAACCGTGATGTCATGACCTGAAGTCAGGAGTCAGATGCTTAATCAAATGAGCTACCCAGGTGCCCCACTACTGGACCTATTGAGGTGAAACACTTACAGTCAATTTTGACTTTTCTTCTTTTCTTTTCTCTTCTTTCCTTTCCTTTTCTTTTTTTTCTTTTCTTTTCTTTTCTTTTCTTTTCTTTTCTTTTCTTTTCTTTTCTGTTTTCTCTTCTCTTCTTTCCTCTTCCTCTTTCTCTTTCTCTCTTTTTTTTATTAAAAATGTTTTTTAATGTTTCTTAATGTTGAGAGAGATAGAGTGGGAGACACAGAATCTGAAGCAGGCTCCAGGCTCTGAACTGTCAGCACAGAGCCCGACGTGGGGCTCAAACTCAAGAACCATGAGATCATGACCTGAGCTGAAGTCACTTAACTGAGTGAGCCACCCAGGCGCCTTTCTTTTTTTCTTGCTTAACCTTTAGGTCCTATCTAAAGGCCATTAACCAAAACACTTTTGTGGCCAAACAAACACACCATGATGTTATTCTTTTGGCTTTTTTCAAAGTTGACAGAGAAAATATTTTAGTGTTATGGTCTTACAAAATGTTTTCTGAGTTCTGAGTTTTGAATTGGAGGGAGAAATGTTTACACAAATGTGCTAGTCTTTAGCCAATGAAGGCTATACTGTAAAAATGTATGATTATTTAATATGCAAATAAACTCCTGTACTTACCTTTCCCCAAAAAAGGGTTTCTTGGCAAGGCTTTTTTTCTCAAACTTTTAACAGAACCTCGTTTGGGGACTATGTGGGAACTCTGGACAGGGTTAGCACTTGCTGTAGCTGTTTCTTCCGGCTACCTGTCTTCCCCGTGGTTACCTCCACTCCCATCTATGGGAATTTCTGTGCAAGTTTACTATATATTGCCTTTTTACATAAGCCATACAACCATCAAAATTTTATTTCTGAGTAGCCAGTTAGGTAGAAAAAAGGTAAGCTGTGATTGTAATTTTAAAGAACCAGAATTTATATTGTTTCCAGGCTGTCTGCCAATTCACTGTTTAGGGGAAGTTAACCCAGATGCAGCTTAATCAGTTTGTCTTTTCTCTTTTTAATCACCATAAATTCTCTTGCCAAGATCAGATGAAGGGTAATAATATATCCTTAATGGTTTTGCACACCAAACAGGAGTCAGTCCCTAACTTCAGGAGCTAGGAACCAGGTGGCATTACCCAGAGGCCCTAATGGTCTCTTCATCCATGGTTTGCTACGGTCACGCTCCTCCACCTGCCCAACCTGTTTCTGTTGGCTTTAGCAAGTCTGTCAGTAGCTGAGGTGTAGCCTTTTAAAAAATGTTTATTTATTTATTTTGAGGGGGGAGAGGCAGAGAGAGAGGGAGAGAGTGAGAATCCCAAGCAGGCTCTATGCTGTCAGCGCACAGCCCAATATGAGGCTCGAACTCATGAACCATGAGATCATGACCTGAGTCAAAATCAAAGAGTCGGGTGCTTAACCAACTGAGCCACCCAGTCATCCCAGTGTACCCTTTCGACCAAATAACTTAAGAGGTAAAATCTGACATTACCGTAATAGGTCTTCCATTGAGTCATAAAATTTTTCATTATATTAAAAGTTTCTTGATGAACAAGTTTGAATTTTACTCACTCCTAGAACATTGGGATTGCAATTTATGTTTCAAAATTAGCATAGCTGATTCCCATAGCCATCACATCTTACTATCTATTGTTTCTGTCAGTTAAAATGTGTGCGTGTGTCTGTGTGTGTGTGTGTGTGTGTGTGTGTGTGTGTGCAAACTACTCGAACATTGGGATATCATGCTGGGAAACCAAAAGTTTGTGTGACACAGGGTATAGATTGTGCCCCTGCCACCAGGGGTCTACCTAAAAGTAAGAGTATAATGGCACTGATGATGTAATGCAAAATCAAGAGGCAGAATAGTTCATCTCAGTCCCAAACATGTTGATTGTTTACTTGTAAAAAAATAACTGAAACATGGGTCCAATTCATATCCTCTATCATGCAAATGGTCAGACTCATTCCATGTTCTTTTCTTCACCACCGGCCTCTTCCCTTTCTCCCTCCCACCTTCCCCACCAATTACATGATGTGTTCAAGAAGACAGTTACATGATATGTACATCCTGGACCTTGTTTGCCCTCCCATCCCTCCCTCCCTTTCCTCTAATTTCTACAGCTGTGGTTCCCATGCTTAGTGACTTCAGATTGAACTGTGGAGGGGTATGTGAGGAGGAATAAGCCAGGGTATCTCTTCTTCCTTCTCTGCCAGCAGCTTCATGAATCCAGCTCTTGGCAGGGAGGCCAGCTATGTCTCCAGCCTTTATTTGTGCTGTGAATACTGCCTTTGCCCTTTATGCCTTCGGTGGTGGGTGGTGGATGGGGCTGGCTTCCTGCTGTTGTTAATCTTTGGAATGCTCCAGTGTCCCCTGTTTGGTGTCTTGGCTCTTTCATTGCCTATGGAATCAATTTTCTGCATCAAAGTCTCTTTAACTACTCAAGTGGTTTCTATTTCCTGGCTAGACTCTGATGATACACAAAATTTCCTCACTACATATGAAATAACCTTACAGACTTTTATGGGTTTTTTTTAATCTCTGTAAAGACTGAAAGTTATTCCATCACCCACGGAGGGCAAAGCCAAAATATAACTGCCAAGGGGGAAGCCCAAGAATGTGCAACTTTTTAATTCACCCTGACACATCTGTTGACTTGCTATATTTAGAATATAATATTTTTATTTAAAATAAATATTTCTCCATCAAAGATGGCTGTAGTAAAGGAATCTGTGCTTTCATGAAGCCAAAGAAGTTAAAATATTACTTTTTACCTAATCATATCATTTCTTTGGTTAAACATATTGATTAATTGAGCTTTTATTTTTAATGTTTTTTTTTTTTTTTTTTTTTTTTTTTGAGAGAGACAGGGGCACAAGTGAGCGAGGGGCAGAAAATGAGGGAGAGAATCCCACAAAGGGCAGAGAGAGAGAGAAAGAGAGAGAGAGGGAGGGACAGAGAGAGAATCCCACATAAGCTTCGCAAGGTCACCACAGAGCCCAAAGCGGGGCTTGAACTCATGAACTGTAAGATCATGACCTCAGTTGAAGTTAGATGCTTTACCAACTAGGTCACCAAGGTGCCCCTAAAAAACAAACTTTTAGAAAGAGAATTATTTCAGTAGCTTGTGAAGGAAGAAAAATCAAGCAACATATAACACTTGGCATTATTTTTCTCTGGTTAACTGATACAAAATATGAAACTCGTAACAATAAAAGTAGCTTCTAAGGTTTTCCACTTAATTTCAAACTGAAGCAATGACTTAGAGTAGAGGTCTTTAAACTTCCTGTATTTGACATTAAATATTGGCTTTCAATACACTGAATCTTGATGTTGTTCATCTATCTGTTTTTCCTAAGATGCCAGAAATTTCACACAATAAACAATAAGATTGGGAGTGGGTGTGTGTATGTTTGTGTGTGTTTGTGTGTGTGTGTGTGACATTTTCTGTTTGTTGCTATATATTCTCCCTGAAATAAATGGTGAGAATTCTGAGGATAATATGGCGCTTATAGGAGCCTTAGATAAAACATTTAATAAAATAATTAGAATCTTACATGACTTTTATAACTGTCTAAAAGTTCCATTCCCCTTTTTAGTTTATTTCTGAAACAAAACTCTTAAGCTTAATTTTTCAATTGTCACATTCCTTTTTTCAATAATGAAAGTACATGTTACATACCGAATGCTTGCCATGGGCTATATGTTGTACTTGGCTATTTCTCTTTTTTTTTTTAAGTTTATTTATTTATTTTAAGAGAGAGTGTGCACGTGCATGTGGGGAAGACACAGAGAGAGAAAGAGAGAGAATCTCAAGCAGGCTCAATGCTATCAGTGCAGAGCCTCATGTGGGGTTCAGTCTCATGAACCATGAGATCCTGTCCTAAGCCAGTATCAGGAGTCAGACACTTAACTGACTGAGCAACCCGAGTCCCCCTTTTCTCGGCTATTTCTAATCTTTATGATAATTCATCATGTTAGACATTTTTACTCCTATTTTACAGATGGAAAAATTGAGACTCAGATGTAAGTTAATCACTGAACATTATGCAGAATTACTTCTCTGTGAAAAAGAAGGGCAAATGGAAAACATTTCTTGAATCATTTATTTGTCATAGGGCCCTGTTGGGACTTTCTGAAGGCTGTAGAGTTGAAAATATTGAACCTTATGATTTAATTTGAGAAGTAAAGTTTCCTGAGTACTAAACAGTAACAAGATAAATATCAGTCTAGACTGTATCCATGAATGTGTCATAATGGTGTGGATTAACAAAATCATCTCTGAAGTAGTAGGGCAATGTTTATCAGGTGTGTTTTCTTTGAAGATTTAAATTATGAAAGATCCAAAAGATAACAGAAGACACAAAGTACTAAAAGAGTGAGGCAACTGTTTTGATTGAACCAGGTTAATAAATGATGAGTAGAAGATAAATAATATTTAAGATATATATTTGAAAACTAAGCAGACCTAGCTAGGGTATTGAGAAGAATAAAATACTTAGGAATGAATTTAACAAAAGAAGTACAAAAGTTACGTTTTTAAAACTAAAGAACATTGTTGAAAGAAGTTTAAGAAACAAAATGAATGGAAAGATGTTCCACCTATATGGACCAGAAGACAATATTGTGAAAATAACAGTATTCTAAAATTGTTCTACAAACTCAGTGCAATAACCATCAAAATCTATCTTTGCAGAAATTCACAAGCTGATCCTAAAATTCATATGAAAATTCAAGGGATCTAGAATAAGCAAATAGTCTTGATAAAGGAGAACAAAGTTGGAGGATTCACATTTACTGGATTCATATTTACTGAATTCACCTTTCAAAACTTACTACCAATGTACAGTAATTAAGACTGTATGGTACTGGCATAAGGGTAGACACATAATCAATGGAATAGAATTGGTAGTCCAGAAATAAACCCTCACCTTTACAGACACTTAATTTTTGACTTGGTGCCAAGATGATTCAACGGGTAGAGAATATTCTTTCAATAAACAGCGCTAAGACAACTGATCACAGAGACCACATGACTCTCTATTGTTTTTCTCTCTCGACCCAATTTACACATTTCTCATACCTGCTTTGGGTCTGAAAGCATTTGATTCTTCAACCTTGTTCTCATTCAACCATCCACCCATTGCTTGAATTCTGCTTATCATTTCTCTAAGAGGTTTTATCATATGCTTGAATATGTGTTATGGCCAGAGATCTCCTTACCCTGAGCTCCATTACTTAAATCAGTAGTTCTTTACAGGGAGAATTTTTAAATTATGTGATTATTTTTATTTTTTCATAGGAATTGGAGGATGATGCTGTTACTTAGAGGGGATGAGTGGGTAGAGAAGCTGGATGTCCCATGATGCATATGTCAGGTTTGCACAATAGAGAATTATGGTACATGATTTTCAAATATCCCATCAACAATGGTGTAGAGGAAAACTGGTTTACAATTATTTGAGTCTAGAAAATAATTTTCTATATCACAACAGAGTTTCCTTCTTCATAGTTTTAAACTAAAATTTCCAGGAATGTAATACTGTTAAATCAAGGGGATATTGCACTACATTGTCTGAGCATTGTTTACCATTTCAGAAAATCACATCCACAAAACAATACCACTTACTGTAATTGAGTGACCAATATAACATGCCACCCATCACTGCCACATGTAAATATATGACAAAGGAAACCTGAGACTCTTTTTAACAGACTTAGATTTAAATATTATTAAATAGCAAAGATACACAAGATACAGGGATCTCACTGAATTTTTTTAATAAAGATTCTTTTTATATTTCATATTATTGCCATTGTATACATGAACAATTTTTTGAATAACAATAATAAGAAATCTAGATTAAAAAACTTACATGTTGAAAGTATTCATTAATTTTAGGGGTTGCCTGTTTTTGCCAGTGTACATAGATTCTGTGTCTGTCATAGTTTTTCTGTGGTTTCTTTTATTAGTTGCTTCTTTTTGCAGTACACCTCCATCCCCCATAGCATATCAAAGGATATGGTCTCCTGGGTCTTTCTAAGTGCCAGAGATTGATCGTGATCCTCAACATGTGGAGGAATTCAAGGCAGGAGATATGTTTTCAGAGATACTTTGTCACTATCCCGTCATAACATTGGGAATTATTTTGACATTGCACTTATAAATAAGGCCCAGCTCGTTTGTGCTAATATCATACTTCATCATTTTCTCTGTTTCCAAAGTCTGTAATTTGTCTTGGCATGTTATCCTTATTTCAATTAAGATTATTTCCCTCTTTTTCTTATAGACAAATAAGTCTGGTCTCTTAGGACTTATTTCTATTTTAGTGACCATTTATATCAACATTCTTTTATCTTCCTGAATTTCTTGTATCGCAGGGTTTCAGACTTTAGTTCTCTTAAATCCCAATGTATTCATTATCAGTGGGTGCAGGCATCTGTCTAGATCATCAAGTTTTCTGGATCAGCCTTGCCTGAGCATTTACATGTTGAAATACGTTATTTTAGTATAAATTACTCTCTTTTATTCCACTGACAGTGCTGTTCTGAGACATAGTGGAGCTGAGATACCTCTGTGCTTCCTATTATCAGTCTCTGAGCTGAACCAAAATACAAGCCTTGCTGAGCGCTGTCTTCATCTTCCTTCTCTCACCCCTTGCAGCCCAGAGCACCTCTAGGGTTTGGCCAGGGCAGCAACCAAGAGAGTCTGTCCCTTGGGCTTTCTCTTCTGCATGGTAACATTCCCAGCTGCCAATCCTTATGTGACATAGTTTCAAGTATTTAAATACTGGTAACAAGGTGCTTTCAACTCTCTCTATAATGGGTTTGGAATCAATTCCCTAAATCTCTGATTTATTCTTAAATTTCACTTACGTTATTTCTATAGTGTCCTCATTAATTTATCCCCCTTTGTTTCTCTTTCCAATTCTAATTCCACAGAAGCGAGTTAACCTCTGAAATGTAGGTGTGATCATGTAACTCTCCTGCTCAAAGACCTTCAATTTCTCTCTCTCTCTACATATATATATATGTATTATATGTGTACATATTACATATATAAATGTATATAATACTTCTTACTGTTTCTCATTTTTGTCCTGAATTAAGTCCAAGTTCCCTATTATTTTATTCATGATTTTCTTACTGGTGATCTCAAATAACTTTCCCAGTATTATTTCTTTCAGTCCTCTGTACATAGGTTTTGCTTACACTTTTGCCACACTGGTGGTTTGCAACTCCCCAAACACATTAATTGGTTTCAGATATTCACACTTTTATTTAAACAATTTCATTTGCCTGGGATGACCTCTTCATTTCTTTGGGCATCTTTGCTCTCCTTCAAACACACATTCAACTGTTGCTTCTTTCCTGAACTTGTGCTTGTACTCTACTCTGATTGACATCTCCTTCCTCTGAATTCTGAAGCCCCTTTTTAGTTCTTTTACAACATTAGATGGCATCACATATATATATTGTATATTTTTCATTTCTCCTACAAAAATCCAACTACCTTGGTGAAATGATGGGGAATAGTATTAAGAATGTGAACTCTGGAGGCAGACCTACTGGGTCTGAATCTGGACTCAACCACTTAATAACTATTTGGCTGTCTCAGACACCCAGGATCTAGAGTGTATTAAGCATGTCTTTTTAATTCTGATACTTTAATATCTGGGAAATTCCTGATCTTGCAAGACTTGCCTGCCCCTACTAGGGCTAGCCTGTTCTTAGAGAAGGTACATGACTAGCCAGTGAGCACATGTTTCATATTCAGAGTAACCAATCCAAAGCCACTACCTCCCCTATCAGGCTCTTACACTCCAGGTCAATATGCTCCTGCCTCAATCTCCCTAGGACTAGGCACCAGGAAAATTGGAAACAGCTCTTACACCCTGAAGCCCCCTGAAATCATTCATACTAGAGAATCTTAAGCTTGCTTGCTCTGCCTTGCTTTTTTCTTCCAATAGAAACCTTTCGTTCACATTTTCTGTCCACTCCCTTTGCCTCCTAATTGATTCTGGTACTTCCTTTTGTCGCCCTGGATAGCATGGCATGTCCCCCTTCTTGGGAACTATCAGTGGCAGTCATCTCCTGGTGTGTTAGCCTCACTCTACCTGAAAATAATAAAACCTACATATTAAAACATAGTGCATGTTGGGAAGGCCAAATGAGGTAATATATGTAAGCACAGAGATCAATGTCTGATACATCATTGGTACTGCATGAGCATTGGCTGGTATTAAGAGCAGTGATCATATGAAAAGCATCTTTGTGATCTCCCAGAATACTTTGCATGCATTCTCAATAAATATGTGACTAATAAATGAATGCAGCTCTTTAAATGACTGCTGTCCTAAAAAGTATCATTGACAAAGAGCAAGAACAAATTCATAAGTGGATTAGGGAAAAAGGATAATCAAGAGGAAAACAAAACAGTAACAGAAGGAAAATGTTAGCACTGGCAATTTGAAGGGCAGTTTGAGAGGGAGCGAGGGGAGGGAGCTGAATAAAGCTGAGATCAGAGAAGTGGACTGCCATTAAGAGAAGAGGTAAGAGCTAACTGGAGATAAAAATCTAAAGGGATGGAGAACATCAGAAGGACCTGAAAGGAATAGGGAAATCAAATCTAAAGTTTTTAATATTAAAACCTAATTACAAATTCTCTGCTCAGGGTGTTCAGGTGTGACCTATCCATCTGCAGACTTTGCTATTGACAAAAATGGGGGAATAAAGAGCTATTCAGTGCATGTGCTTAGGGCCAAAGAACTGCGTGAAATGATTCCATTTTCACTCCATGAATTTTCACTTATGAAAAATTAGACTTTTGCAGAAACTATGAATTTATAAGGACTAAAATTGTGTCATTTCTACCACAGAACAGTAGGTTGTCACAGCACAGAAAATAAACACAAGTGGCAAAATTCCATGTCAGTACTACATATACAACTCACTAATATTGCCCCTGGCAAAAAATTTGTTGAGCTATCTAATGTTAAAGGAAAAATAACTCTTTGGTCAGAATGATGGACTTTTACCTGTGATGAGTCACCTGTCATGGAAGAGGGAAAGAACAACTTAGAAACTTACAGAAAAAAAAGAGTTTATTTCTTTAGGCATATTATCACATCTTTTTCACCAACAGTGAGAATTTTTTTTCTTACAGTTCTGGAAGAGAAAGCAAAACTGAACTCAGTCAAAGTGTCCCATATGAAAAAAAAAAAAAAAAATCTGTGTCCATAAGCTTGGAAAAGCATAGTGCTTCATTTTAAATTTTTTAGGAAAGATGACAAATAAAAAAACAGAACAGATGTTATGTCTCTAAGCAACATCATCTTTGACACATCTTGAAGCTTTGTGAAACCTGCTCTATTTTATTTCTAACTTTTTATATCATAAAGGAAGGAAGACAGCAATGTTTAGTTGTTGTGTTTCCTTGGGTTGTTAGTGAATTCTTTGCTCTTTTTCCACTGCACCACAAGCAAATACTTGCTCCTAGGCTTTCTCAATCTATAATCAAAGGGTTGTTTAAGTGCAGTTACTCATTTTATTTAATTTAACTGTGCAGCATAATTATTATTTACAGATTGTGAAGAAATATCTAAAGAAAACTATGCTAGTACTAAATGTATTATGGTATGGTATAAATGTATTATTGTGTCACCTCTGCAACCCTTTAGGCAAAATTACTGTTTATTTTCAAAAATAAATTTATGAATCACAAAAAAGAAAATATACATAGAAAATGTGAGTCCTTTACCTGGCACAACAAATCAATGCTACAGTCAACAGCTTTGTCCTTTATTTATTAAGATCTAACATACAATGATGAAATTATTAGACAAAATAATGAGTCTCTATCAATCTGTCTTTAGTTTTATAAAACCCAGCTTTACTCTGTCAGCCTTGTCAATGCTACTGAATATTAATGGGAATAAAGTTAATTGCTGGGTGGAAAAAGGTCTTACTTGAAGTGAAAAGGAAGCACCTTGTTGAAATCTGTCGTTTTTGACAAGCCATAATTTATTTCTACTTAGTGATATGTACCGACAGATTTCAAACCTCACTCTTATCTTTACCACAGATTCTAATTATTTTCATTTGGGATGTTGTTGGATCCTGAGCCTCTGACCACTTTCATCATTTAGAAATAAATTACTTCATGAAAGGTGGTTATACATTCTTAGTGAAAGGAGTTTTGCCTAGAGTATAAGGAAACAGCTGCCTTCTGCAAGCTTCAGAAAACACATGAATGTATTTATGGTATCTCAGTGAACAAGAAGGAGAGGAGAGCAATGACTTTCAGAACAAGAAAGGGTTATATATGAACCTAATAACTTTCTAGCACAGCTAAATGCTAGTTAAACCACTTCATTCAAAGAAATGAATAATGAATAATCACTTAAGGTTCATCCTGATTAGATTGTCACCTGATTGGAAACATAACATTCAGTTGTGTTGAGAATCTTAAGAACTTTCCATTAAATTTTAAACAGCTATAATGTTAAAACAATACATATTTTATTTTAAATCAGTAGTCTATCAAATGCAGTGCCATTCTTCACTGAGTAGAGTTTAGGAAATAACCTTGAAAATAAGCACCGGCCAGTTCATGAGGTTCTTATTAGAAAGGACCAAAATAAGATAAGGTGATGAATTGAAAATACATTTAATATTGTCTATTTCCTCTTCATATATCCTTGTAGCTACTTTTTTGTTAAATGAGAGTCTGCATCCATTGTTGGAAACTTTGGCCTCCTATTAGCTGAAGGTTTATTGTGGTCCATACACAAATAATAAAGAAAGCACTAGAAAGAAAAAAAAATAGCTAGGAGGAAAAGGTGTTGTTCGATGGGATCAACACAGGGTTTTGTTTTTAGAAATTAGACTTTGTGGCCTAGTGATTTCGGTAATGGTTTAATACATGAAATCTGTCTGTCCTCATGGCCTGGCCTCATAGTTGGGTGTTGATTCTTCAGTATATTTGGCACCTACATCTAATAACATTTCAGGAACCTGCTCTTTTGCCCTTGGCTGAAAGTAAGTGCCATATGTGACTGGCCAGCAGATTGGGTGGCGTTTATGTTGTGGTTCTTAGTCATCCCAATTTTTTTCCACCACATCCCAGTCACAATGGGGAAAAATGAAAAGCAGCTGCTAACAGCCTCACAACAGTTCTGTAATTACTTTCCTGGGCTGGCATTATATGATTTGACAATGGCCTGGGGATGTAACAAATAAGAAAAACCTTGTCATTCAATTTAAAAGGCTTCCTACCAGGGCAACACACTCCCCACCTCATCAGAATGACAGTACTCAACTCTGACACAGCCAGTGTGTTTAGTGCCGAGAGGTAACTACAGCCAGGTGGAGCCAAGCACAAACAGCCAACTTGCTTTCCTATTGACACTGCCATTGAATTGAAAGAGGAATCCTAACGTAGGCCAAAGATTCACATCTCAGTTCCAAGTAGCTCCAGCCTATTCATTCCAAGAACAAATGCTAATATATTGGAGTGTTTTCGTTAAAGAGCAGTTTTTAGAAATGGCAGTCCTGCTTTGCCAAAGATTTCAAGTTTCCTCGATGATAGCATTTGCCATTTTCGTAGCTTTGGGTAATCAAGTTTCATCCTACCTTCCTGAGACAATATTAGGAACTGGTTCTATTGGTCAGAGTGGGCTAGCTATCATAAAACTCAATCCCAATTGTCAGTGAGTTAGAACTATAAAGATTTTAGCCCTCATTCATGTTATTGCCCAATAAAGAGTTTGGTGCGTGGTCTTCTACCTTGAGATTCAGAGACACAGATTAACAGCCTCCTTCTGTGTAGTGATTCCATCATCTTCTCAGGCCTCTGAATCCCTCACTGTATCCTATCTTTCTGACCAGGGGACAAGGGAAGAAATCAAAATTACAAAGCAAATTTAAAAACTCAGCCTGGGGAGTGCAATCCTATTTTATTGAATTTCTACCCTAATCTGTTGCCCAGAACTACTGTCAAGATGAACGGGGTTGAGAAATGGAGTTCAGCAGTATACCAAGAGTGTATCAAATTCAGCAATAGGCCAAGAGATAGTGTCAGTTCCCACCATGTTTTATTACACAGTGAAATGTTTTTTTTTAATCATTAATCACTGCAGCTTACAATCACTTAAAAGTAACCTAAGACCATGAAATTATCATGTTCCCTGGCATACTGTACAGCTCTTCTCCACTAGTAACAGTGATGAGGCAAATATATATATATTATGTATATTATACATAATATATATAATATATATATATTATGTATATTATACATAATATATATATTATATATATATTATATATATTATACATAATATATATATTATATATATATTTAATGTTTATTTTTGAGAGAGAAGAGAGAGCAAGCGCATGAGTGGGGGAGGGGCAGAAATAGAGGGACCAGAGGATCTGAAGCAGGCTCTGTGCTGACAGCAGAGATCCCAACTTGCACCCATGAACCATTGAGATCATAACCTGAGCTGAAGTGGATGCTTAACTGAGTAAGCCACCCAGGCTCCCCGAAGTATATTTTTTGAAGGCAATTTTTAGTGTTATACTAGTCATAATTATACTTTAATCAGAAGGTTCACTAGAGGGGAAAGAAAAATTATTTTTTTTTAGCTCCAGAAACTATTGATCTAGTCTTAAAAGCTAAACAAAGTATTCATTCACTCAACAAGTGTTTACCGAGTAACTACTATGTGTCAGGTGTTGTTCTAGGTGCTTGAAATGCATCAGTGAACAAAAAAGACAAAAATATCTGTTGTATTCATGAACTTTCTAGAGGAGGTAGAAGTAATAATAAACATAAGAAATCAGTACATTACATGGTATAAATAAGATGGTAAGTACAAAATAATGAATACTTAGAGGGGGTGTTGTGGTGGTTAGAATAAGCCTCATTAAGAAGGTAATAATTATTCAGACTTCAAGGAGTGAGGGATTATAATTCTAAGGGATTAGAATTCTATATATTCTAAATATATCTGGAGGAGAAGCATTTTAAGTAGAAGGAAAAGCAACTGTAAGGGCCCTATGGCAAGGGCAAAGTTTCATGTCTGATAAATGTTAAGAGACAGTATGGCTGGTGTGAAGTGAATGACAGAGAAAAAGAGAATGAGAGGAGATCCAAGATTTCAAGAGACCATTCATTTAAGGCTTTATGGGCAACTGTAAAGTCATTGGCTTTTACCCTGCATGAGGTAGGAAGGCATAGGAGGTTTTTGAGCAGAAGAAGGATTTTATATGACCTAAATTTTATTAACTTTATTCTTGCTGCTATGTTTTGAATAAACCTCACAAGAAATGAGTCAGTTAAGACATTAAAGTAATAATTCAAGTGAGAAATGGTAGTGGGTTTATGAGAATTTATCAGTGGAGATGGAAAAAGTGGTTGGATTCTGATTATATTCTGAGCCTTCCTTATATTTTGAACAATAGACCCTCTTTGTAGATTGGATACGACATGTGAGAAGAAGGGAGAAGTCAGGAAAGACTAAGGTTTTGGGCACAAGTAACTAAAAGAATGGAGTTGCCACCATCAGAGATGGAAGTGGCTAAAAGCAGGACACGTTTGGTGGTAGGATGACTTCAGCTTTGGACATGGTAAGTTTGAAATGTCTATTATACACCCAAGCATACTGAATTGGCAATTAAATATGTGAGTCTGAAGTACAGGAGAGAGGTCTAGGCTGATGTTATAGATTGAGGGGTCATTGGCATAGTATATAAGGCTCAAAAACTGAGTAAAATGCCAAAGGAATATGTATATATAAAGAAAAAGAGATCCAAAGATGCTCTTGGATGCTCAGATATTAAGAATGTTGGGTAAGAATCACTAGCAAAGACCAGAAGGAACAACTAGCTCAGTGAAAGGAAATTGAGAAGAGTGTAGTGTCTTGGAAGGCAAGTGTATCAAGTAGACAAGAGTAGCCAATATGTCAAATGCTGTTGATAAGTCAAGAAACATCAGGACTGAGAATGAATCATTAGATTTTGCAATCTGGAGATTATTGATAATCATGACAAGAACATTTGGAGTAGAGTGGTGATTAGAGTGTATAGAAGAGGACTTGGAGAAGGGAATATAAAGTCTTTTAAGGAGTTTTGTTGTGAAGCAGAATAAAATCATTTTTGCAGCATCTGGAAAATAAAGTGGACTCAAGAGAAGAGTTCTTTTGAGATGTGAAAAGTAATAGTAACCTTATGTATGTTGATGGGAATGGTTCACTTGAGAGTGAAAATAGGAAAATGGGGGAAAAAAAAAGAAAATAGGAAAATGGGGGAGGAAGATTTGCTGAAGTAAGGCCTTGAACAGTCAAGAGAGGATAGGATCTAGGGTATGAAGTTACAGATAGGCTTTAGATAAGAGCATGGATAATATACCTAGGATAACAGTTAGATATCAGAAATGGTGGGAGAAGAGATGGGAAAATCTGTGGAAATTCCTAGCAAAATAGGAAGAAGAAACAGAAGCACCAAAAAATGAGCAAACAAAACTCAACATTATTGAGGTATAGAGGAGATACTTCTAATACTTTGAATTTATGTAGGCTATTTTGGGAAAGACACCTTTGGAATTGATTAATGTGGTGTTGCATCTGCACCATGAATATTTATGACCCAGGTCTCATGAATTCCGTTTTCATGATTATTCTAATTTTTCCATATTACATGTCCTCTATTCCACTCAGGCTAGTTTCCTAACTAGACCAGTGTGGGTTGAATTGTGTCCCACAGGAAGATTTGTTGAAGTTGAAATCATTGGTACCTGTGAATATGACCTTGGTTGGAAATAGGGTCTTTGCGGATGTATAGATAAGGTCATACTGGGTTAGGGCCTGAAATACAATGACTGGTACCCTTGTAAGGAGAAAGATACTTGGACAGACATAGACACACAGAGAGAAGCCAGCCATGTGAAGACAGAGGTAGAAATTGCAGTGATGTAGCTGTCAATCAAGGCACACCAAGAATTGCCAATCAGCACAAGCTAGGAAGAGGCAAGGAATGATTCTTCCCTAAAGTCTTTAGAGGGAACATATCCCGGACGACATCTTGCTTTCAGACTCCTAGTCTCCAGAACTGTGGGAGAATAAATATCTATTATTTTAAGCCACCCAGTTTGTGGTAATTTGGTACAGCAGCTTAGGAAACTATATCAGCCATGATCATTTCAGCCTGCATAATTTTGCTGTGCTATTTTCCTCATATGAAATGCCTTCTTCTTTCCTCAGTTCTTCATGTGTATTTACACACATTAATTAAAATTATATATTGTAAGTATTTATAGATCATTTATAAATTATCTGTGACCAAAATTGAGATCCATAATGAAGCAGAGAAGGAAAAGAAAGCTATGGCAAGTTGAAAATAAAAGAATCTACAGTATCAAAATACTTAAAGGAGTTCACCCCAAGCAAATTGAATGTATGGCCTCAGAAAATCCAACAAAATTTTAGAAACTCCCTTAGGAATAAACCAATTATAGATGGCAGTCATTATCCTCATTTCCAGGCTATGGTCCTTCCTAAGGAAATCTCCATTTATGGCTCCTGCATGGCCATAGAAAATCATAATTACTCCAATAAACTTGATCCACTAGCAGGAGATGATCGAACCAAAATGAATGAATCCGATTCTTTCATTTGAGAACTGTAAAACGAGCAGTAAATGACTAAGTCAGTTGTGGAAGAAGAGCTTCAGTGTCTGTAAAGACAGATAAAAGTCAGTTCATGCCAAGTCAAAGCCATGTGCCATTTTGTGGAAGCAGAAAGACCATGGGCAAAGAAAGAAAGTTAGTTTGAAGAAGACAGTAGGAGAACAAATCAGATAAACTGCAAGAAGCAGAGATCCAATAGCAGCAACATCCCTTAAATCCAGGTGAATAGCCCTGTCCTGACCATTTAGGCCCCACTGCATGAATCCTTGTGTTATTGGTTCCCATCTTGAATTCTTGTGAGATTGTCTACTAACCCTTAAACCAAACTTCTCTGTTGATCTCCCTTCAAATCAAACACCTATATGTTCTTGCAGAGAATAGTCTGCCATGCTGTATTTTACGACGGAGGTGTTATTGGAAGTACACATGGAAATGAATTAGGACTATAGTGGGGTAAAGATGTATTCCCAGCCTTGAGTAATAATGGTACCCCTTCCTCTCTCTTAAAATTTTTAGGAAACATTATATTTTTATGTTCATTATTTCTTTTAGCCACCATTTCATACAATTGTTGGTCAGTGTTACTAGGTTGCCATGCTACTGGGTTGCCATAATCTTATATATGGTTCCTTTCCTAATAACAAGGATATTGTGAATTTCAGTTAGTAGTATGCTGGCTGCTTTCTAATTCTGCCATCCTTTATGGATTGCATTTGGTAGTCCTGGACCACAAGTAAGGTGACTTAAACGACTGTAAAATTTGCATTTTAAAATCTAGCATTATTTGTTTCCTTCGTTTATTTGGGATAGATTCAATTCTCTCTCGTGCACCACTTTAGTTAGGCATTATATGTCAAAATTGTTCCTCAGAACAGAAACTAAATGGTGGAAAAAGGGGACACTGTGGGATAAGAACTGCATGATTTGAAGGTTGGACCTTGGACCTTGGAGGAAGGTAGAGGTCAGTAAATCCTATTCTCAAAAATCAACTATAAAACTGTACAAAACTGTCAAAGCAAACCTCCCATGCATTTCAAGGCTCTAGAAATCAACCTAAAGCAAACAACAAAGAGATAACTATTATTTTATGAAAAGCTGCTAGGATTTCAACTAAAAACAGTGGGAAGCAGTGGCCTTCTTGCCCGGGGCTACTTCCGTATCTTCTCTACACCAGCTCAATTGGCACAGTATTTAGACCAGAATAGGGTTGTTTGTGAAAACCAGCATCTTTGCTGCCAAAGGAGAAGAATTGGTTTGGAGCTGAGAGCAAAAGCCCATGCCTGGCAGGTGTTTTCAGTACAAGCAGAAAACTTGGTAAGAAATAAATGAGGCAAATCTGCAGCTTTGCTAGCCTGAGGTTGTAGTCCTCGTTGATGACTGGCAGGCTTAGAGAGCAGCCAGAAACTTAACAAAGAGATCATAGAAGTGAGAGAGCTGTGGTGGGGCTGGATATGTTCTCCACACATCCCTGACTGACTGGGGACTGTGTGCACACACACAGAGAGACCCAAGAGGGCTGAGAGGAAAATAAAATCTGGGACAGATGAAAACGGTCTGAATTTTGAATGCCCTCTTCATATCACACACAGATCCGTTGGCAGAAGCTAAGATTTATGGGTTCAAGGTGTTTGAGCACAATCTCTGACCAGTTACTGGCTGACCACTAAGCTATGCAGGGGGATCCCTAGGAAGCCAGGCTAACAAAAATAAGAATTTAAAATATCTTAGTAGAGACCTTAGCAGTGGCACATTGCAGAGGAGATAACTTGTGCAGAGTAAGCCCAACCAAGTTAGAAAAAAAAAAAAGAGAGAAGAAGAAAGGAAGGGAGAGAGAGAAAGAAGGGGGGAGGGAGGAAGGGAAGGAAGAAGGAGGGAGAGGGAAAGAGGGAAAAAAAGCCAGGGGAAATTCTAGAAATGAAAAGCAAAATAACCAAAATAAAAAAAAATATTCACTAAAGGAGTTCAACAGCAGATATCAGATGATAAAAGAAAAAATTGGAGAACATGGAGCTAGATGAACAGAAAAGTTAAATAAACAAAAAAGTTTTGAAAGAAGCAAGGGCAAAATGATTCATTATACATAGGGGGAACATATAGTTAATAACTGATTTCTCATCAGAAACAACAGCGCCAGAAAATAATGAAATAGCATAATCAAAGTACACGAAGAGATGGAAAACTATTGTCAACCAAGAATTCTATATCCAAAAATATTCTCTTTTTTAATTTAATTTTTTTTAAATTTACATTCAAATTAGTTAGCATATAGTGCAACAATGATTTCAGGAGTAGATTCCTTACTTCCCCTTACTCATTTAGCCCATCCTCCCTGCCACAACTCCTCCAGTAACCCTCTGTTCTCCATATTTATGAGTCTCTTATGTTTTTTCTCCCTCCTTGTTTTTATACTATTTTTTCCCTTCCCTTATATTCATCTGTTTTGTCTCTTAAAGTCCTCATATGAGTGAAGTCATATATTTGTCTTTCTCTGACTAATTTCACTTAGCATTATACCCTCCAATTCCATCCATGTAGTTGCAAATGGCAAGATTTCATTCTTTTTGATTGCCAAGTTAATACTCCATTTTATATATATATATATATATATATATATATATATATATATATATATATCTCCATATATATATATCTCCATATATATATATATATCTCCATATATATATATCTCCATATATATATATCTCTCTCTCTCTCTCTCTCTCTATATATATATATATATATATATATATATATATATACCACATTTTCTTTATCCATTCATCCATCGATGGACATTTGGGCTCTTTCCATACTTTGGCTATTGTTGATAGTGCTGCTATAAACGTGGGAGTGCATGTGTCCCTTCGAAACAGCCACCTGTATCCCGTAGATAAATACCTAGTAGTGCAATTTCTGGGTTGTAGGGTAGATCTATTTTTAGTTTTTTGAGGAACCCCCATACTGTTTTCCAGAGTGGCTGTACCAGCTTGCATCCCCACCAACAATGCAAAAGAGATCCTCTTTCTCTGCATCCTGGCCAACATCTGTTGTTGCCTGAGTTGTGAATGTTAGCCATTCTGACAAGTGTAGGGTGGTATTTCATTGTGGTTTTGATTTGTATTTCCCTGATGATGAGTGAAGTTGAGCATTTTTTCATGTGTCAGTGTCATATACAAAAATATTCTAAAGTTGATTGTGGTGATGGTTGAACAGCTCTATGACTATACTAAAAATCATTGAAATGTACACTTTAAATGGAAGAATCATATGATATATAAGTTATATCAATAAATCTGTTAAAAGGGGCACCTGGGTGGCTCAGTTCGTTAAGCTTCTAACTTTTGATTTTAGCTTAGGTCATGATCCCAAGGTTCATGAGATCAAGCCCCACTTTGGGCTCTTATGCTGACAGTGAGGAGTCTGCTTGAGATCCTCTCTTTTCCTCTCTCTCTGCACATGTGCTCTCTCTCTCTCTCAAAATAAACATTTAAAAAATAAATAAATCTGTCAAAAATAAGCCAAAAAATCCTATATACAGCAAAGTTATTCTTCAAAAGTGAAGACAAAAGATATTTCTCAATAAATGAATCCTGGAAGAATTCATTGCTAGCAAATCTTCCTTGAGAGCCAAAGCATAAGAGACTCTTAAAAACTGAGAACAAACTGAGGGTTGATGGGGGGTGGGAGGGAGGGGAGGGTAGGTGATGGGCATTAAAGAGGGCATCTTTTGGGATGAGCACTGGGTGTTGTATGGAAACCAATTTGACAATAAATTTCATATATTAAAAGAAAAGAAAAGAAAAAAGAAAAGAAAAGAAAAGAAAAGGAAAAGAAAAGAAAAGAAAAGAAAGAAATACTAAAAGTAGTTCCTCAGGCTGAAAGGAAATGACACCAGATAGTAACAGGGGTCTGTAGGAAGAAATAAATAGCATCAAAAGTGGTTCATATGTGGATAAAACTAGAAGAATATACAAACATTTTTTTCTTCAATTATTTTCTTTAAAAGATATAGTATTATATGCAAACAAGAGCAAATGATGCCAAATGCACTAAATTTAAAAGAGCACAATAGAGGGGCACCTGGATGGCTCAGTTGGTTGATCATCTGACTTTGGCTCAGGTCATGGTCTTGCTGTCCGTGAGTTCAAGTTCTGTGTCAGGCTCTGTGGTGATGGCTCAGAGCCTGGAGCCTGCTTAAGATTCTGTGTCTCCTCTCTCTTTGCCCCTCCCCACCTTGTACTCTGTCTCTCTCAAAAATAAATAAACATTAAAGAAAATTTAAAAGAAAGAGCACAATGGAGCCCTCATTGACAAAAGCAATGGATGCAGGGTATGCTGTACCCATTGCTCAAAGCTTCCATTGCAGTTTGCCTTAAAAGTGCTCATTAACTGAGAGAAAACAACACTTGGTGTATATATATATGTATATATATATATATATGTGTGTATATATACACATATATTATATGTGTATATATACACATATGTATGTATATGTGTATATATATGTATATATATGTGTATATGGTGTATATATATATGTATATATATATGTATGTATTTGTTATGTATATAATTATGTTTTTAAACAATTGTGGTTATTTATTTAAAAAAAATTTTTTTAACATTTATTTATTTTGAGACAGAGAGAGACAGAGCATGAACAGGGGAGGGGCATAGAGAGAGGGAGACATAGAATCTAAAATAGGCTCCGGGCTCTGAGCTGTCAGCACAGAGCCGGACGCGGGGCTTGAACTCACGGACCGTGAGATCATGACCTGAGCTGAAGTCGGACACTTAACCAACCGAGCCACCCAGGTGCCCCAATTGTGTTTTTTGTAAACAAGGAGCAGAGAGAGAGGGAGACACAGAATCCAAAGCAGACTCCAGGCTCTGAGCTGTCAGTACAGAGCCCGATGCAGGGCTTGAACTCAGGAACCATAAGATCATGACCTGAGCCGAAGTCAGACGCTTAACCAACTGAGCCACCCAGGCACCCCTGTATATAATTGTTTTATATGTGTGTCACATATAATATTTTACACATATATGTTTTGGAAAATATTTCAGAGATAGATAGATTTAAAATAAATAATCTTCACTTGTCTAATATGCATCATTAAACAAATTAAACAAATTTAATTTGCATTAAACAAATGCAATCATAATTGCATTCACATTCATTTTCACCTAGAATTTGGTAGGGATAATGAAAAACTGCAAAGGTGGTTAAGTTTCACCTGTAAGTTCTTGGCGGTGGTGTGGACATTAGTTAATTTTGCTACTGATGGCCCTTCTCACACCTATAGGACTTGAATCACTATGGTGCATACATGGTCAATTGAGTTTGGTGGTTCCCTAGAAATCAAGCCAAATGGGTACTTTTGCCACAGTTATCTATGTTAGTTTCCACTTAAAGACAGAAGCCTGTCTCAACTACTTTCAGCCCATTTTTACACCAGCACACAACAATATTTTTCATCAGTTCTAAAGCTTTCATTTGGTTCCTCACGGAACTTTTGTAGTCCATCAGGCTCTCAGTGGTCTGAATTTAACCATGTTTTTCACTCTTGTTTCCAAAATACTTACAATACTATTCACAGTGGGACATTTTAACCAAGAGGTTATTTTTGTCAAATATAGAGGTGAAAAACAGACAAGAGAGGCAAAGACATAAAAATGGTTGAAATGGGAAAAAAAAAACTACCCTCACCTCAAAAATGACGAAGACACAGAAAGGAATATAGAGTTGATGAAAAGATGAAGTAACAAGGTGTCACTTGTATACTTTGTGACCTTTTATGAGAGAAAGTCAAAGGCTCCAACCAAAATAAACAGAACCTTAATGTTGTGAACTGAACACCCCCACCAACAATATCTCTACTAATGCCCTAACTTGTAGTTTAGAAATGCATCTTAAAAGTTAAAAGATCATATCACTTTAGACTATATCATCCAAACATTTGGTGTTTGGATATGTTTAGTTAGAGAAAATGAGATATAATTAATTGGGCTCTCCTGAATTCCTAATTTACATTAGGATCTGAGGGACATAATTAGTCCTTTCCCTGAAGGACATGGTCAGAGGAGGGTGTATTTACCTTTCCATTGATTGATCCTTCCCACTGTTTTCTATGGAATTACAAGGGATTAAGAAGGGAAAAGAGTCTACTCCTTTCATTAGAACCCTTAAGAGGAAGACTTTTTTCTGGATTATCTTCACCCCTTTGATCTTTTGGCTTTAGGGACTTACTCGCTGCTAAATCAGTAGGAAAATTTTTACCTTGTGGACTCACCTCATCACAAAATCATGGATGAACCTTGCTTTATTTTTACTTTCTAAAATTGACCGTTAACGCCACTATGTTTTCTTTAACACCATTCCTAGTAGGAAACTGGATAGCTGTGTTATTGTTTGTTGTCTTTTAATCCAGACCTTACTTTAGGGGCATTTATTTTAAAGATTCTTTGTCCGAAATCTTAGTTCTCATCCTGAAAGCACAAGGGAACTATCCAGTTTACTTATAGAAAAGTAGCCAGCCAACCCATCTTCAGGAATTAGCCTATTTGATTGATTTATCATCATCCTTTTTCACATAGCAGTGTTCTGAGAGAATGGGACACAGGAGGAGAAAATGTTGATGGGCGAAAGTGGGTCGGAAAGACTAGGAAGATGAGTTACAGCAAAAGTCCTCGAAAGCCCTTATGTCTGGTGATAGCAATATGGAAGATTGTGATGGTGGTGATGGTGGTGGTGGCCAGGGTGCCACAGCATAAAATGAAGTGGGAACCCTAAAAAGCTATAGGAGTCTTCCAAAAGAAGGGTCAGCCAAAGAAAAACTGCCCATATTTTATAGTTTTGCCATGGGATGACCTTATCGATAAAGTTTGATGACAATAATGGTAGTAGGCAGGTGAGTAAACAGTATTTGTAAGCTCAAGTGGGGAGTTACAACACCTCTTAGCCCTCATGAAAGGCTTCTTGTGCTTTTTTCCCTCTATGAAGTCAGTAAAATTGACCTATTCAGGGCTTTTCTAACTTTAACAAGTGTGATTTAGTCACACTGTTCTGAATTCTTATTCCTTTCCATACATCATCCTTCATCTTGGGGAGAAGAAAAGAATGGAGCAGTTAAATAGGAAAAGGTTTATCCTTAACTACTCCTTCTATTCTCTTCTTATCATCAAAGAACTATACATCTCCCTGCCAAACCGCAGGAACAAAATAAAGCAGATGTGTGCCTCTGAGCCTTTCTGGATATTAAGGGATGGATTGAGCAAAGATGATTTTTGTGGCAGTTACTTGCCTTTGTTTCTGAGTGTATGTGTTTGGTTCCATCCAAGTTTTGTTTTTCTTTGTGCTGCTAAAGTGTCCTAACAATAGTCATTAAAAATGTCAACATGCTAAATAAATACCTAATAGGTAGTTAATATGTATTTTTATTATTAAAAATATGCCCTTTGCTTTGTGTCACATTTTAATTTCCTTCCTTAAGGTGGATATGCAGTGACACACCAAAGGGGAGGCAAGTAGGCGAGGCCTAGAGGCCTGCCCTGCTGAGGAGCACTACTGTATCACCAATGTGATGTAGAACTGCATGGTAGTCAGCAAAAGTAATCAGATTTTCAGTTGGCTTTATTGTTTGTCACCTCTCTATGGACAGGGTGCGTCCTTCCAACCGACACCTGGGGTGAACCACACCACTGCACTTTGCTCTGCCATTGGCATGTAGGAGAATACATAAGACATGCATGTGGAGCCCCTAGAAATTAGACACATCATGTGCACCTGTTTACATGTGAACACATAGGCAAACATGAAAAGATAGTTATATTAATATAGGATCTAGAGCTGTGTGTCTAAATATGAATTCTTTTTTTAAAAATTTCTTTTCATGCTTATTTATTTTTGAGAGAGAGAGGGACAGTGTGCGAGCAGGGGAGGAGAAGAGAGAAAGGGAGACACAGAATCCCAAGCAGGGGCCAGGCTTTGAGCTGTCGGCACAGAGCCCACATGGGGCTTAAACCCATGAACCATGAGATCATGACCTGAGCCGAAGTCCAGCACTTAACCTACTGACCCACCCAGGCGTCCCTAAATATGAATTCCTTAGTGGCAACCTTCTGGTTCTGCTGCTGAGAAAATACTGTTGGACAAATATATATCTTCTATTTGCAACCATGCACACGTTCGTGGCTTAGTCCATAGTTAGCCATTCTTATTCCTATATATATATATATATATATATATATATATATATATGAGAGGGAGAAAGAGAGAGACGAGAGAAAGCAGTTGGACAAACTATCCCCAGCTCCTCATATGTAAGGTGTACCCTCTTCATCTCCTAGGACCTCATTTTCCTCAGCAGTAAACTGAAGATAACAGTAGTGCCTACCTTCCAGAGTGACTGTAGGATTCTGTGAAATGAAGCACACAAAGTGCTCGCTCCAGCCTAAGTACATGTCCAGTAGTCACTAGCTATTATTATTATGTGGAATATCCTTTTATTTCAGTGAATTGCTTATGTTTCCATATGCTCCATTTGTCTTTTGCCAATTTCCTCACACTTGCATATTCATCAGGCAGAGGAGGAAAAATGTATAAACGTCCTTCGTGCAATCGAACTTAAGCATCTCTGTGCCTGCTGACTCCACCAGATACTTTTATGGTACCGTATGCCACTGCAGCTAATACAGGACATTTTCTGTGGGCCACACATCAGTGTCAACTAATTGAGTCCCCCCAACAACCTCATGAGGATGAGGAAACAGATGAGGAAACTTAAACCTAGGCGCAGGCATTTTGCTGGAAAGCATGCTGATGTGAGACAGAAGCAGGAAGGAAACACAGCTTGGCAAAGCTCTGGTGGTTTTGGTCAGTGCTATGCACGGCCTCCTACAGTCCCGCACAGATAAATAACACAGGGACCTGGCCGCTGGGACTGTGGGTGCTCAGACCTCAGTAAGACCCATTAGCGAGGTCAGGTTAAATAGTTTTGAAGACAAGTTGGTTTCGTAAAGTGAGCACCTCTGTCTTTTTGCCACCTGTTAGAGGTTTCTCCTTCTGGTTGTGAGAAGGACTGACAGATGCTTCCCTGCTAGACAGGGGCAGGGGAGGAGGGTGGGAAGCCCACCTCACATCTCACCATTCCAGGTGTAAGAAGCACCATTACTGTATATGAAATACGAGACATTACTTCATTGACTGGATTCTCTCCTCTTTGTCTTAAAACAGCTGTCATTTTTTCTAGTCATCAGTGTGCCTTTTTCTGAGCCTTTCTTTGGTGAGAATTCCTCCAGATTATATTCCTCTCCTTCATTCCCCTAGAGAGAAAAACAAAATAAGAGCAAAACCCTCTTTAGTATTATAAACTAAACTTCAAAAGGAAACCCATCCCCAGAGAGTAGAGTAATACAGTAACATCTTACTTTGGGGATCTATTTGCCTTCTCTAGGCTAGCGCTCTCCTAACATTTCAGTTCAGAGTACGTTGTTCCTTTTTATGTTACCACCCGCATGGCTCTATGCACCTTTAGTGCCAAGAAGCATGAGAAGATTTTATAACAAGAGTAATTGTAATAGGATTTAATCATGTTGTTGGCAGCAAAGGACCAGCAATCTTAATGATAATGTTACAATAGAGAGCCCTGGAAATGGTATAAGTAGGTAAAATACTGTAAATTGAAGGTGCCTTATGCCTGTAATATACACTTTAATAGCCATTCAAAGCCAGGCACCATAAAAATATGTCCAGTGTCTATGAGGCATTAAACATTAAGCAAACCTCTGACAAAAAAGTCCAAAATCCCAAAGGATGTCATTGTGTTAAAACCCTGTCTGTTAGAGAACTGAATTACAGTGCATCAAGAAACTAACAATGAAACAAAGGGGAAAATTACAATTTACAAATACTAGACCTTTGAAAATTTTGAATGAAACTTCATGACATATTACTTCACCTTTCTAGATGGTATGAGTTGACTAGAACTCTGTCTTTAGATGACAAACTAGATACATGTATATAATCTTTCGCAAATGCTTTAGGCAATTAAGAGTATGGTATAAATCTAATATCTGGTTGATCAGGAAGCTGTCATTTGTAGGTTTTCTACATGTTCTTTAAGAGCAAATCAGTGCATTAAATGATGCTGTTTATTGTAACCCTTTCTGAAGAGTATTGCAAATGTTAATTCATCAGTCTCAACAATACCCTTTTAGAATAAGATGAAAAATAATATTAATAACACTTTGTGCTTATATAATGCTTTTTATCTGAAAATCCCTGAAGGCATCATAAACATTAACAACATGAACAAAAGTCCTAATAATACTAGCTGAGTCTCATACAGAAAAGATTCCTAACCTCATTTTGCAGATGCTGAGATTTAGTCACAAATAGGCTAGGAAAATTGCCTCAGACTACAGAAGCAGTCACCAGCTGAGCCAGCAGTAGAAATCAATGCTTTTGATTTTTATGTCCCTATTTCAGACACTGTACTTTTTCCTATAGAAACAAGAAGCATTCCATCTTTACTCTTGGATGTAACATTTTGTGTTCACAAAACTGTCTAAACCAATCTAGAACTCTCCTCCTTGCCTGCATCAGTTATCCCCAGCATCAAGAACTGTTTGAAGGTTCACCTTTAGATGTCTATTTTATGTGTAGACACAAATATTGTAATGGCTGACTTTTCATGTTCCTAATCATACCTGTCTGTACTAGATCTTGTACACGCTTTAACTGTAACAAGATTGTGAATGATTTCATTCTTTTCTATGATAGCTAGACTTGGAGGCTTTATTGAATTTGAAACATGCAGACCAAAAAAAAACCCTTGAATTCATTAGATGATGTCACTAAATAAGATTTTTTTTCCTGCTGTTGGTAAATATTTACCTTAGACTTGGTTTGTGTTAAATCCAACTTGTACTGTGAGTGTCTAATCTTTTTTAAAGCAGATACAAATCTACTCAAAGCCAACTAACTAGTTTCTTCTCCCATTATAGATCTTGACAACTTTTAATATTTCTCCCTTAGAGCTGCTTTCATGAAATGCTGTGGAGCTTTTCAGCTTTACTTTTGAAGGAAGGTGATGCTTTGCTTCCCTTTCATATTTGTCTGAAAGCACCTTTGCCAGCCAGCCAGCATCTGTGCTGCATGTGAACTTTCCTACAGAATCTCCCAAACAAGGTGAAAAAAATCATTAGTAGTCCAGATTTCAATCTTCTGCACAGCTCAGGTAACAATAAATGAGTAATTTGCCGCCCTTCGCTTTGGCAAGCTGATGCCTAATGATTACCCAGGGACAGGATAATGGTACCATAGTGATTACACTGTTTTTCTAACCACTTTCAAGGCCTTTGCTTTCAGACCTGCCCTAATGAAAAGAAAGCCCTGAAATTGGGCCAGGTCTTTATTAAAAATGTTCTGACAGGCTCTGCTTAGGGAAAATGTATTCACTTCTCAGATTTGAACCTTCTTCAGAGGATTTGGAAGGCATGGGCTCCAGAGTAGATGTGATTGCCTGAACACTTTCACAATGAAGAAATGAGGTGTTGGTTAATTCCATGAGCCACTGGAAAGATTTATTTAAAGAAGAGATGATGATAACCCATCTCCAGACAATGAAATGGCTCGGGGAGAACTATATAAGACAAGGAGACAGAAAATCATAAAAATCTGATCTTTGCTTATGTTACTGAGTTACTGTGTGACTTTATAAAAGTTAATATTTCTCAGTTTCTTGGTCATTGTAGGCAGCCAGCACAGCTGTCAGTAATCTATTTTATAGCTACAGGAGATGGGTGGGTGACAATGGTAAAGATATAAGAATACAGATAGACTCACTATTGACAGGGACCACTATCTGTACAGGCAGTTGTGGCTATAACTGGTGCCTTTTAAATTTTTATATGGGAGATTAAGAGTAGGAAGAGAAGAAAAAATTGATGGAATGAAGTTGTCAAGGAGATAAGAAGAGTAGGGATTCAGAGCACAGGTGTACATTGGGTCATCAAAATAATAGAAATGTCCCTTCCTCTGAAGCTTAAGGTAGGATGGCAGTGCAGATGGAATCTTTATCTCAGGGACTTTGGTAAGAATGAATGGAGAAAGGTTGATTAGGGCTTTGAGAATAGCAGTGAAATTTGGAACAGCTTCTCCACAAGTTGAGAAAACAAGGTCATGAGATTCATCCCCTTGCACGTAGAGACTATAAAAATATAACACCACAAATCTCATCCAGTCTGTGGTTTTTCTCCTATAGTTCTCAGCAAGATAGAAACAATAGAGTCAGAGTTGGATTCTGCCCCCCCCCACCCCAGAAAGGACATGGCAGAACAATAAGATGGAAGTAGAGGGATGGTAAGAAGGTGGAAGGTTGGGATTATGATTCTGAACTTAGACTGAAAGTGTAAGCCATACTGAGGGAGAACAGAGTTGCAAATCCTAGGAGTTTATGAATTAAAGGAATTGAGAGGTGAGAAGTGAGATGGTGTAGCTCAAATTAAGGCTCAATATTATGCTCTGCACTGACATCTGGTAAAATAACAACAGCCTCACATGGCCTAATCACAAGCTCCCTTCACCACTCTGCTCTCAGAGGTGGGATCCCCTAGCCACACAACCCTCCTTATCATGGGGACTAGGTACAGTTCCTGCTTATCCTGAGTAGTAGGTTTCGGTCCCTGCCGTCCCATAGAATTATTCAAACAAGACAGTCATCCTATCATGGGAACCAGAGCACACACCCTGTTGTTATTAAAAAGGTTTCCTCCCACCACCCCTGATTGTTCACTCTGTTCCTAAGTGCAACCTCGTGTGCCTTTGCATGGCTTATGGTGTCCTCTTCTCTTGAGCTGTGAGTATCATGAGTATCATGTGAGCTTTGGGTATCACATATTTGGCATTCTCATAATTCTAGGGTGGGTAACCCTCTCCCCCCTGCTCACCAACAGGGTAAATAGGAGATGATCAAAACAGCTGAGTGTGTCATTCAGCTGGGCCTTGAAATTGGCCAGCATGATCTTAGGACTTGGGTAAGAGGGAGGTTGAGTCAAGGGCCAAAGTTTTAATAAATGCTGGGAAGCAGTTTTGAGGCAGGTACAGCCTTAAAGATAAGAGAAGACAGAGAGAGAATATCCAGAAAACATGAGCCATGTGCTTGGGGTTTAAGATTATTGCAAAGATGTGGGAGAGTTGTAGGAGGTAGGAAAAAAAAGGACCCATGTCTGGAGAGACAGATCTTTGCCAGATGCTATACTAGACACTGGTCATGATACTTCATTTAATTCTTCCCTAAACCAAATAAGATTAGGTATTATTATCCCTTTTTTCAGATGTGGGATCCAGGGCCCATAAAGGTAGGGAAACCTGGCCAAGTTCTCACAGAGAGTTGAAGGCTAGATGAGAACACCCATTTCTGAAGTCCCACTATTGTACCAGCATGACTCCTTCAATTCCTATCATTAGAAATTTTATTTTGAGATTCTCTTATGTTCAGAACTCTATTTTATGCACTGAAGATGCAGGACATCAGTGGATATATAAGAGCTCCTTGCTCTCAAAGAGCCTACAATATAATGGGAAATATCATAGCCATTACTCTAGAAGAAGCAATGAACTTATGCCAAAAGACTTTTTAAAAATTGGTAATGTGAGGTCTGTCCTTACTGCATACTGGATTATAAGTTATTTTCAAACCTAGTATAAACCTTTTGCCAAACATGAGAAGAGGAACCACTTCTACCAGTGAATATAGAAACATCTATATTTAGTCACCCTTTTGTTTTTGGATCTTACACCAGCCCATACAACTTAAAGCTGTTTCTGTTTCTCTTATAAGCAGCCTAGCTACAGGCATTGTATGTGGTTCTTTAAGAGCCTTATGATTTTTTATTACCCCTTTGTGACAGTTTTCTCGGAGTTATGCAAATGGTATGCCAAGTGTAGTAGACTGAAATTTCTTCCATTTTATCTTTGTCCAAATAGAAGTTGCCTCATCTGCATATAACAGTTCCCTTTGCAACTCAGTTGTAGTAGAAAATTGGAAGTCATTTATATTTGCATTTCCTGGGGATACAGACAAGAGCAGATGCCAATAATGGATGTCATAATTTGCTGCCTTCTCTTTGCTGCCTATAAATCTTTGAATATTTTTCCTACAATAGCAAGTAAAGAGATTCAGCAAGCATAATGGGGAGAGAGGAGACGTAAATCTCAGCAGTGGTGGTGGATTCCAGCTATGAATATTTCAGAAACAAGACACTCTATTTAAATGAAACACTAATGGTTTTTAAGATGCTGATAGGCCTGATGTGCTTTTGATTTCATTTAATAACCCAAAACCCCTGACTGTACAACACTAGATCCTGGTTGGTAGATTCTAAAGAAAGTCTTTTCTCCTCTTCTAATTTCAAATGCTGGCCTTATTGTGGCAGTGTCAGTTCTTGATTACCTACAATACTACACCAGAGATACACATGAAGCACAATCCAGAATCCAAATAATTTATATTTGGTTTTGAAATGACACTCAGATGCAAAAAGTCTCTGTCTCATAAACATACACAAATATACACACTCACCCAAACTCACCTCCAAATACCTAGCCTTGCATCTTTCATTCTCTGAATCCTTTTTCATTAGGGTGTGACTCAACTGAGTGATGATCAGTATCTAAACATCACTATGGAAGACAACATTTTTAGCCTGAGTCTCAAATGTAGAGATTTCAACATGTTATATTATTGATCAAAGGTCAATTTTGTATATTTGCTCACTTCTTATATCCTACATGTAATAAATTAGGATAACCTAAAATTATCCAAACTCCCCTTTTCTAATTCACTTTGGCCATTTTTCTACCCATTTTTCTTCAAACACAAACCTTTATATGCTACATTGTTTCAGAACTTCTGGAGCCCATAGCAAGACTACCTTGCTCACACAGATTTTTTTTAACATATGCCAAAGTATATAGCCTTTCTATAAGGTGTCTATTACTACTCTAGTGAGGTGTTTAAATATTTTAATTAGTGAAAATATTGTAGACCAACTGCAGTATACCTCATTAACTAACTATTTGCAATAATACTACTGCCAGAAATAATTGGCAGGCTAATAGCTTAAAGAAAATAATCCAGAAAAAAAGAAAAGAAAAGAAAAGAAGAGGAATAAAGAAAGAAAGAAAGAAAGAAAAGAAAAGAAAAGAAAAGAAGGAAGGAGAAAAGAAAAAAGAAACACCTGGTTTAAATAAAAATTAACACCTAGGACTTTAAGATACAAAACATGAACATAAGGGAAGGGAAGCAAAAATAATATAAAAACAGGGAGGGGGACAAAACATGAGACTCTTAAACATGGAGAACAAACAGAGGGTTTCTGGAGGGGTTGTGGGAGGGGGAATGGGCTAAATGGATAAGGGGCAGTAAGGAATCTACTCCTGAAATCACTGTTGCACTATATGCTAACTAACCTGGATGTAAATTTAAAAAAATAAGTTAAAAACAATAAATAAATTGGTATTGCAAAAAAAAAAAATTAACACCTAGTAGATGAGCTTTCGTTGAATTCAGAAGAACGATAAAATCAGGAATAGTATTTAATTCAGATCACAAATCTCCTCCAAATTTGTGGAGTTCCTCCATGAACTTGTTGCCTTGGCTACCCCATTCTAAGTCCAGTTACCTCTTTTTCTTATAAGCCAAATGTCATCTTCATGATAAAAATTTTTCTGATTCCTTGGCAGAGAGTTTCTCATTATTACTATAGTAGAGCTGTTGGTGCCCAGCCCCGATCCTCTTTAGCAGGCAGCATACCCAACTCTCAGCTGCTATGAGTGTTGGCTGCTAACAGCTCACATATAGCTCGCATACAACTATACTTTCTACCTGTGGATTGCCCCCCACCAACAGGAACCTTCTCACTCAGAACATCTGATATGTTGTTCTCTGTCCTGGAAACTAGCTAATATAGGGAGACTAAAGGCCAGTCTCCCGCTGCAAGGTGGGACAACTCAGTATGCCATTCATGCTCTAGAGATCATCACAGGATCACTGAGGCTAATACATCCCAGTGCATGTATCTATCTAGGTTTTCTGCTGTATCTCTGGCCTACCTTCATCCCCTGCCCCATTATGCTTTCCTCACTAACTTAAGGTTTCTGCTGAGACAACTCCCACGTTAAATCATTTGCACAAGAAATCCCTATCTCTGGTTCTACCTTTAGAAAACCCACCCTAAGATAGTTGGTACTAGGAATGACCCTATAAAGTAGTCTGTAAGAATGGGAGACTGGAGTTAAATCATGCAACAGCTGGCAACAAAGACTCCATTACTGTTGATTGGTACAGTATTGTTCATCCCTGACCTGCTATAACGATGCAAATGGCAAGACTTTCACTTCTGGTGATCTTGGATGTCACAGTTTATGTAATGTTCCTGATGCTTAAGAGTTTCAGGGTAGGGGCGCCTGGGTGGCTCAGTCGGTTAAGCGTCTGGCTCTTGGTTTTGGCTAAGGTCATGATCTCACGGTTTGTGGGTTCGAGCCCCATATCGGGCTCCGTGCTGACAGCGCAGAGCCTGCTTGGGATTCTCTCTCTTTCTCTCTCTGCCCCTCCCCTGCTCACTCTCTCTGTCTCTTTCTCAAAAATAAATAAATAAACTTAAAAAATGTTAAAGAGTTTCAAGGTAAATAATAACTATAAGGATTGTAGTATTTGGTAGCTGTTGTTAAGTGCCATTAATGCCTTAAAGAGATAAATGACAGGCTCAGATTCAGCAGATTCAGTCTCCATTTTAAAGCAAACCCATGGTTCTATGACTGCAATGAAGGAGATCTGTATCTCTTGTTGCCAAAGTGTAGGCAGAACTGACAACCAGGCACAGGACTTAACTGTAAGAATGGCAGAAATTCAAAGAAGCCTGAATTCATAGCCTTTGCTAGTCTGGTCTACCAGTCAGCACCCTCATAGGAATGGGCCCAACCAAATGGGCTACCACTCAGTAGGGTTCATCTGGCTGCTCCCATGGCTGACTGACCTGTCAACTGCAAAGATGAGCCCTGAGCTCCCAGTATAGGACTATTCCCCAGACTAATCAATCACTTGGTAGCAAATTGATTAGATGGACCCCTTTTACCCTGGAAAGAGAAACCATTTAATCTGATTGTGATTAACCTGTATCCTGGCTATGAGTTTGCATTTCCTATTCACAGTGCTTCAGCCAGCACCACAGTTCAAGGGGTTTCAGCATGAAATCCCTACAGTGGTGTTGTGAACCAAGACCCACTTTATGGCAAATGAAGTATATTACTCCTACCACATACTACACCATTCGGAAGCTGCCAGCTTGAGAGCATTGGAATGGCCTCTTGAAGGTACACCTGAGGCTTAAAGATGACACCTGGTGAGAATATGATGATTACCTGGTATTGTGTGCCCAACAGGCAGAATATACATATCTGGTAATCAAGGAATGGAAGTGAGGATTGCTATATTCCCATAACTAACAGTAACCCTCTTGGAGAATTTGTGGTTCCCAATGTATTTATTTAGGTTTTGTGTGTCTAGAGATCTCAATGAGGAGGAATACTCATTAGGTTTACCACTGAAATTAAAGATAGAGCTGCCACTGGTCATTTGGGCTCCAGCAGGGGGAAAAAAGAGAGAGAAATTATACTGGACGGGGTAATTGATAACCAAGAGGAATCTAAGACTTGTTGCATAAGTGTTGCATAATAGGGTAGGAAGAAATATTTTTGGCACCTGAATGACCCCATGAGCCTCTCTTGGTATTCCCATGCTCCATTTTAATAGTAAGTGAATAAATAGTAAGATAAATGGGCAAACATAGCAACCATGACCGAGTATAGTCAAGATAACCAGGGATTTTGATCTGTCAGGGATGAAAATCTATCTGGGTCACATTACCAGTCCACCTGGATCAAAAAAAAATTCTAGCCAAAGCAGAGAGGAATCTAGAATGGGTGGGTAGAAAGGAACATGATGAGTATTAGTGCAGTGGGAACTGTAGTTTGTCTCAATACCAGTCCTATTGTAAGTTTTTCCAGAAATTCTGATCCACCAGAATCCTGGAGAAGTTGTGTCATGAGGATAATAAACTTAATGTGAGAAGCAAATGGGTCTGAGCAGTGTATAAGGTGGAAGGTAGTAGACACAGATCCTATTTACTGGGCTAGTGCATCCATCCCCCAGCAGCTCTGATGACAGTTTACAGCCTCAGCAATATTCCTGAGAATTGCCCCTGGCCAACAGAAGCTACCCCATTTGGAAATGCACAGGAGCTTATGCCCTCTCCCCAGGACCACCTGAAAACTATGACTTTTTTTTTTTTAAGTAGGCTGTATACCCAACGTGGGGATTGAACTCATGACCCTGAGGTCAAGAGTTGTATGCTCTACTGACTGAGCCAGCCAAGCTCCCCTGAAAACTGTGACTTATTGATACAAGATCTGGAACTTGATCTCATGGTGGGACAACTTTATGATGCCATTCATGACCCAGAGCTTCTTGAAGAATCAGACTAAAGCTGAACTTCTGTTGAACTTACATCTTCATAGCTTCTTGCTTCCCTCACTATATTTCAGGTTTTGCTTGAACACACTCCTTCAATAAAATTTGCACAAGAATCTTTGTCTCTTAGGCTCTGCCTTTAAGAAACCTGCCCACAGAAACTCTCTTTGCATTCCCATAGCTCCTTTTATCATTTTGTATCAAATATCTCTTATGCCATTTAATACTTAGTATTTGTCTTCATTACTAACAATGAGCTCCAGGAGGAGTTTGTCTCTGGTTCTCTATTGTCTAAAACATTTCCTAACATAGACTACATAAAAGCATATTAAATAAACTGAGCAAACAACTGAACAAGAGAGTAAATAGTCATCACTGTTGTATGGTTTGCCAAATCTGGCCTAGTCTATGCTTTGATTCTTCTAATCTTAATTAAAAAAAAAATTCCAGATACTTGGTATGACTGATCAACAGTTTCAATGCATGTAATTCTCAATCAAATGTAATTTCCAAGTAATATTTAGGTATTTCTCTTTGTTTTTAGTTTGATACCTGGAGGTGGTAAAATTCAATTGATCAAATTATGCCAGTCTCAAGAACTACCATTGCTCTCTATGATGAGAGGAATATACCATATACTGCTATAGCATAGAGGAATCCCTCAAGAGTAAATAAACTGATTTTTAAAATTTCTTTTGATGGTAAAATCCCCGTAGGCTTTTTCCCAAGGGGAAATCCTATTAGATTTTCTTTTGCTTTATTTAGGAAACGATGGTTCCTATGTCTTCCACAGTAGTTTAGGCATACATATCAAAATGAGTAAACAGCTCTAAACAAAGATTTCTAAGTTGTCTTCATTTTTTCTCCGTGCACATTTATGGATGTTTTATTGGAAAAATCTCAGAGATTTTGGTTAGCAAAGCTTGCAGTGTGGAATACTTGCTATTTGCTCCTTGAGATCCGTTCCTCCTTTTTCACTCTTTTCTGTGATATAGGAGTCTGACCCCTATGAGCCACATGAATGGTAGAATTATTTTATCATTAGTGAGGCTAAATATTTCTTCACATACTTATTGGATATATGTATTGCTTGATAATCTGTTCATGATCATATACCACAGGGATGTTCACCTTTTTATTAATGATCTATAAGAGTTATTTTAAATAATTATATTTATTAATATAAATTATAATATATATGACATATATAATGTAGTATATATTATTTTTAATAGTTATTTTGAATAGATGATTTAAATTTAATCACCTGTTTTACATGTAGGTTACAACATTATTTCTAGTTTTCTGTTTATCTTTCACTCTTTTCAAACTGTGCATGAATATTTATTTAGTTTTTGAGAGAGAGAGAGAGAGAGAGAGAGAGAGAGAGAGAGAGAGAGAGAATCTTAAGCAGGTTCCACACTCAGTGTGGAGCCCAATGGGAGGCTTGATCTCACAACCATGAGATCATGACCAGAGCTGAAATCAAGAGTTGGGTGCTCAACTGACTGAGCCACCCAGGTGCCCCATGAATCTGTGTTTTGTATTACTTAATGGTTTTTGTGTTTTATATCTGATTTAGAAATGTCTTATCCATGGGAAATTCTGGCTATGAGTCAAATAAATGGAGGATGCCAAATAATCGTTGGCTGCTACAAGTAATACCCGTTGTCTTTTGGAGTTACTGAATACAGCCACTAGCTTGGACACTAGGAGACTAAAGAACATCAGATTTCTTTATCTAATGTAGTACAGATCATATTCATGGATTTTCTTTTGAAAATTCTATTTTATTTGGAGTTATCTAGTTTCAGAGCTTCCCAGTTATTTTGTGGTGGCTAAAAGCAAGTGTACCCATGGAATTACTTCATTCCCTGGTTTAAGGATTACTAGTAGCTTTTCAGGTCACTTGGTAAATGGGTCAAAGTAACACCCAAACATAGAATATGTTGCCTTAAAAATCTTCAGAGTTGACTAGGTGTTATGCCTTTTTGTTGTGGAAGAGACCAGTTGCAATAACTTATCCTTCATCTTACAAGGCATATCTTTATATGTCCTGCAGTAATGGACTCCTAGAAATTTCACTGCGATAGAAGATCCCTGAGTTTTTGTCAGATTTATCTCCCACCTTCTGACACACAAATGTCTTACCAGTAAGTCTAGAGTAGTTGTCACTTCTTGCTCACTAATGTCATCAATATAATGGACCAGTGTGTTATCCTGTGGAAGGGTGAGCCAGTAAAGATCCCTGCAAACTAAATTATGACATAGGACTAGAGATTTATATGCTCCTGGGGTAGGACAGTGAAATTACATTGTAGGCCATGCCAGCTGAAAGTAAACTGCTTCTGGTGGTCTTTATTGACAGATATGCAGAAAAAAAGCATTTGCTAGATCAATAGCTGCATATCAGGTACCAGAAAATGTATTAATTTGCTCAAACAATTAAATACTATCTGGTACAACAGTTGCAATTGTAGTAACTGTCTGCTTAAACTTAAAATAATTTACTGTCGGGGCGCCTGGGTGGCTCAGTCGGTTAAGCGTCCGACTTCAGCTCAGGTCATGATCTAATGGTCCGTGAGTTTGAGCCCCACATCAGGCTCTGTGCTGACAGCTCAGAGCCTAGAGCCTGCTTCAGATTCTGTGTCTCTCTCTCTCTCTCTGCCTTTCCCCTGCTCATGCTCTCTCTGTCTCAAAAATAAATAAAACATTAAAAATTTTTTTTTTAAATAATTCACTTTCATTTTCTAAGATCCATATGTCATCTTCACAGACCGAAAATGCAGGTAGAATGGGGATATGGTGGGAATCACCATTCCTGCATGTTTGAAGTCCTTGATATCTGTACTAATCTCTGCAAACCTTTAGGAATGTAGTATTGCTTTTAGTTCACTATTTAGGTTGAAACAGTTCTAGTGGCTTCCACTTGACTCTACTTCCCACAATAATAGCCTTCATTCCACAGCTCAAGGAACCAATGTAGGAAGTCTGCTGGCTGCTGAGCATGCTTATTCCAGTTATGCATTACAGAACTGAATAAATAACCACAGGATGGATTTGCAGACCCACTGGCCCCACTGTGAGCTAGAACTGCGTTGATCACCTGGCCTCAATAAGCTCCTACTCTATCTGGTAGACCACAGCAATTCTTTGGTCTCCTGGAATCAGTGTCAGTTCAGAAACAGTGGTAGTCTGGACAGATCTGATTATTTCCTTTTCCCAAAGTCAGTTACCCTGGTTAAAAAAAAAGTCATAATTCCCTTTGGTGAAGGCTGGGGTAAAGATTAACAGTATAAACTTCTGTCAGCATACAGAGGTTCTCTCCTCATGAAGTCCTTCCTCAAGAGGACCTTCCTTGCATTAAAAGGCTCAGGATGTGTAAATTGGCTCAAGTCTGGGAATTGAATGAGGGGCGGTGACTCTGTTTTTGTGATTCAAGTTAGACTTTTAGTCACTTAACCTAGAATTTTTTCTGTTTATAAAGATCAAATAAGAATTTAGTAAACTTTCTGTCTATTTCATTTCTGGGAATACCATGATCACCTAGCCAATACCATAGATCTGCTTGAGTCAGACTATTCTGAATGCTGCTTTTCCTCTGCTATCCATTACAATAATCACACTCACCTTTCTTTTGTCAGTTGTGTGCCACCACTTTGCCCCTGCCACTCTGAGATCCAATTAGTCCCACTGCATTTAGGTTTCCCAATTCAGTGACTCCAGATCCCAAAGTAAGGTCTGGCCTATAGAGATGAGCAATCATAGAGCTCTTCAAGGATGATGGGGCTCCCCTCACAAATGTATTCCTCATAGTTGTGGTAAAAGGTATATCTTCTGGACTCTCCTAGGGTGATGAGTAGGTCTTAAGTGTCAGATCCACTCTAACATTCCAGTGTCTCTAAACCTCTGAATCCCTTCCTCTATATCAAACCAAAGTGGGCCCAGCATTTTCAACTCATTCACAGTGGGCCACCTTTTGGTCCATATTTCAGCCAACCAACCAAAGCAGTTTTTTGGGAGAATATTGTACCTCTTTAGGGATCATACTTTATACCTTAGTCTTAGGGGTCTACTGGGACTTGAGTCTAGTTATTGATCTAGAAGCAAAGAGAGGTTGTAAGGGTCCTAAAAAGAATCAGCATTGTCTTCCCTGTCAACCGCATCAGGGAAGGCCGTTATAGTTTCATCAGGCAATGTAGGGTCAATCCCTTCAAATGGGGACAGAGAGGCCGCTTCTACTGGAGGTGAAGAAGCTGTTTCCACTGGGGTTGGATAGGCCTCTTCCATTGGGGGTGGAGAGACTACTTCCACTGACAAAGACGATTCATCAGAATTTAGGGTGCCAGTGTCTCAGCTTCATCAAGGTCTTCTCACACATCTCCATTCTACTCTTTAGGATCCCATTCCTGCCCAGTCAATGCCTTTCCTTTAATAGTAGACACCCTACAAGGCTGGGAGTTCAACTTGCATTGTAATTCAGTTGTAGGTTAAGATTCTGCATTTGAGGGACATCTGGGTGACTGTACTGAGAGCTCAGAGCCTGGAGCCTGTTTTGGATTCTGTGTCTCCCTCTCTCTCTGCCCCTCCCCTGCTTACACTGTCTCTTTCTCTCTCAAAAATAAATATACATTAAAAAATTTAAAAAAGACGATTCTGCATTTGGTTTTCAGCAATTTGAGCCCTGAAGCTACAGGGGATATGAGTGCTCTTTAGAGCATACACAGAAGCTTTCAGGTCATTTAAGTGGCACTTAAATTGGAATTTGAATACTTGAGCTCATATGTTTCTTTCCCCCACTCTGTCTAGCAGTGGGAATAACCAGCCAATCTCTTTATACTTGTTAGTTTTACAAAAATGTTTAAAAGTATCATATACATAGTCACTCAGACCCTTGCTTCTTATAAGTGGTTATTTAGGAGTCTCTAGCAGTGATAGTTTGCTTATCTCTATTGCCTGTTCATGCAATGGACTATCAGTGCATTAGAGTCATTAGAATCTTTAAATCTAAACAGATTAGAAAGAGAGTTCCAGAAACCCCAGAACCAATTCAGGAAACTCATCCTTCTAATTCTTTTTCTATGAAATTGCTCAGTACCAAAATCTGTTTTAGTCAGCATTCCCTAGAGAAACAGAACCAGTAGGATACAGATCAAGATCAAGATAGAGATGGGGGGGCAGATTGGGGGAGAGAGAGAAATGGAGAGAGAGATTTATTATAAGGAATTGGCTCACAAGTTTGTGGAGGTTAGTAAATCTCAGATCAGCAGGGTGAATCAGCAAGCTAGAGACTCAGGAGAGCCAAAGGTTTAGTTCCAGTCCAAGTCTGAAGGTCTACCAATCTGGAGAGCTGATTGTGTGGTTGTACTCCAAAGGCCAATGCTTGAGAACTAGGAAGAGATGTCTGAGTTTGAATTCAAAGGCAGAAAAAAACCCCAATATCTCAGTCCTTAGGATGTCAAGAACTCCCTTACTCATGGGAGAGTCAGTATTTTTGTTCTATTTAGGCTTTCAATGGAAGGAGGCCCCTCCAATTTAGGGAAGGCAGTATGCTTCACTCAGTCTACTGATTTAAATGTTAATCTCATCTAGAAACACCCTCTCAGAAACATCCAGAACAATGTTGACCAAATATCTGGGCACCCCATGGCCCAGTCCAGTTATCACATAAAATTAATGATGACATCAGGTTTTCCTGAACTAAAAGTTGTTACCACTCCAACTTATATGTTAGTTTTGTTGGGTACTGAAGTCTCAACTTGTTTTTTCTTCTTCCCAAATCAATCATTATTATCCTTGCTATTTAATGCAGTCAGTGCTTTTTTTGGATTTATCTACTTTTACCAATTTACTTGCTCACCTTTCCTTCTTTCATCTCAATCCTTCTTTGTTGATTCAATATCCTTTTTCTTGAATATTCATTAGAAATTCCTTCAGTGATGGTCTTTCAATAATAAATACAATAATTTTTATTTGTGAAATGCTTATTTTGATCCCATTCTTAAATGATGTTAGATGACTTCAAAATACTCTTTTTTATGAGAACTTAATTTTTTCTCAGCTTATTGAAGAGACTAATTCACTGTCTTCCCTTTTTTGTTATTGCTGACAAAACAGCAATGTCTAATTGTTGATTATGATCCATCTCTTCTCTTGGCTTGGTTTTAAAATCATTTATTTGCCTTTGATGATTTAAAAACTGCTTGAGGTTTATAAGATTTCTTAAATCTGAGGACTGGAGTGTTTTATCACTTCTGGAAAATTCTCAGCCATTCTCTAAATAGATAGACTCTCCACCATTATCTTTCAATTCCCCTCTGAAATTTCTTTTGAAATTTTATGGAACTTTCTAATTTTACCTTCATGTCTTTTAGCCTCTCTAACTTTTCCATTTCTTGGTTTCTCTGCGTTTCTGTGAGTAATATCTTCAAATTATCTTTCTATTCACTAACTCTATCTCTAGCCATAACTAATCTTTTTTTGCTATGTCAGTGACTTAAGTTTTTATTTCTGCAAGTTATTTTTCATTCTTTTTTTCAAATTTGTCTGGTACATTGCTATTAGTATTAGTTTTGTACTATGTTCAATAGAATTATAGGAACAAAGCAATTAACTGGAACCAGATATAAAGAAAATGAATATCCTTAAAGCATACATATAAGTGCCTTTTAAATTCTTAAAAAAATCTATTTATACTATATGATACTTTTGTAAGTAAACTTTCTATAATAGTAAATTTTGGAAATCTTTACACATCAGCATATATGGACCTACTTAATCTTTTTTTTTATTGTGACAAAGTATTCTATTATATGCTTTTTAAAATAATATTACATTACTTTCTTAGACTTTGGATTCTTTCCTTTATTTATTTAAATCAGTTTAAACATACTTCTTTTTTAGTGTGTTTTAATCTTATAACCTAAAGTTCCTGGGGTCTTACTCTGTTTGCTTTTCCAGTGGGTGCAACTTTTTGGTGTAGACTGTTTTTTTCCTACCCAGATCCCAGGTCACCTTAACAAGGTTCCTTTCAATTCACTGTGCCAGTAGATCCATTTTTCCCTAGCTACAATTTCCCTGAGGACATAGCCCTTTACATGTCCTGGCTTTATAAAACTGTGAGGGGATGGTTTGCTAGTCCAATTCTCCAACTGAAGCAGTTCTAATGTCTTATTTTTTGGTCCATAGTGTTTATTAAATTCATTTGAGTAACAAGACTGGCTAGTATCTCTTACTCTGTTAAGCTGCCAAAGTGTTAGCCTCAGTTTACTAATCTAGTTTTCAATTTTCTCCTTGCTTTTAGCCCCCTGGGGATTTTACAACTTTGTGAGTTTGGCTATGTACTTTAAACAATGCTAGTGATGTTATTGGCCCATTCATAGGTATTTATAGTTGAAGATTTTTCAGGATCTAATAATCTGTAACATTGTTCAACATTGAAGTCCTGCTGTTTCCTCACTTAGCTTAGAAATGTCTGGATGCCACCTACCTGTCTCTTCAACTCTGGACACCTGTATCTTCATTTGTGTGTTCTCTATGATATGTTTACGTAAAAGGGGAGCTTACTTAAGTCTGAAGCTTTTTTAAAAATAAATTTTTTTTTACATTTATTTACCTTTGAGAGACAGTGACAGAGTGCAAATGGGGAGGAGCAGAGAAAGAAGGAGACATAGAATCCAAAGCAGGCTTCAGGCTCTGAGCAAGATGTCAGCACAGAGCCCGTTGTGGGGGCGGGAACCCACTAACTGTGAGCCTATGACCTGAGTGGAAGTCGGATGCTAAACCGACTGAGCCACCCAGGCACCCCTTAAATCTGAAGCTTTGATGTGAGGTGTGATCTTGTTTGAATTTCAAAGTGAAAGTGAGTACACATAATATACAATGGCAAGAACATATCTGGCAAATATCTTTTTTCTTTTTTTTCTACATTCCCTTCTCTCCCATGACAATTGCTCAAGGGCACACCTGTTTCAATTTTGAGTCCAATATATATTTTACAATTGCATTTGAGGCAGTACATGTTATAGATATAATAGTGACTAGAGAGAAACAACCTGAATTATAGTTTAGCCGTACTACTAAATTGGATGACCTTCAGCTAAATTATTCTATCTCTTAGTGACACTGTTAATCTGTATGAAACCTTCAAGCTTTGTCTTGGATAATGTAATTCTAGAGCTTGTTACTTCTAAGAATTCCTTCTAGCCACCAAAAGTACAGAATGATTAAAAGCTGGAAAGTTTTCTATTTTTAAGTATTTAAAATCATGCTTTTTAAAGTCATTCATAAAAATGGAATTAAAGGGTAACTCTTAGTGTCTGTTTTTTCCCCCAGAAGTCAGGAAAAAGGAGTGACTAGATACATTATATTAAAATTATTTAGGGTAAGAAAACAGATTGCTGTGATTTGAATAGGAAAAGTCTAGGCACCTGGACATGTCGGTGTGTCTAGGTTACATGAAAGGCTGGAGATAAGTGTTCTGACCCCGAGCATATGGAATTAAATGTAGTCACAAAGCATATAATTAAACAACTAACTATTGTGTTTCATTCTTTACAGTAACTTGACATCTCAGCTATAGCCTGTGCTTATCCTGTCTTCTCTCGTACTTACTCTTACTCCTATTCACAGGATCTACTTAAGCCCAGAAATAAACAGAAGTCACTAGAGAAGGTCTCTGAATCCTGGCCGCCCTGGATCCTAAGAGCTCCTTGTAGTAGTTAAGAACGACATATTCGTATTTCTATGACCAGAATACTCCCTTTAATAAAAATGCTGGGAAGGACATTTGTAGATCTTTTTGCTGGTGGCTGTTTAGTAATTTTTAATGTTTCAGAGGTGAATCACCCTTTCCGTTTTGCCTACTCAAATGTATATGGGTTTATTCTGTACTTTTACCAGTGATTAATGTGATTATTTTATCTTTACTTTTCTTTAACAGTAGTAAAGAACCTCAAAACCTGGGATATAATTTTCTCAAATAGTAGTGATAGCATTTTCTAGACTCACTCTCTGCAGGCCTTGAGTTGCTAGTAGGGAAATGTACCTCCCATAGACTTCCAGTAGATGGCAGGTACAGTACTTCAAACCTCTCATAACATGAAAAAATCCAACAGCTCAATACATAAATATAGATTGTTACTGTGCTTTAAATCTCAAGAGCAATGAAAAAGAAGGAGTGAAACTTTTGTTTATGGATCTCGTATCATATTACCATATAAGTATCTTCTTATTTTTGTCTTCTACTAAAAATACAAATGCAACGAATGAAAATATGTCTTTATCAGGGAATGCCTGCAATTCCAGATTGCAAATTAAGCATTTAAATGTTGAATAATATAATCACCATGTTATAGATGTTAATTAAAGTGCTTAGTGAACAAAGACACATTTAGCAATTTTTAAATATAAATTTTGGAGGATGAGAAACTATTGTTTTATAGCAATTATAGTTTAATAGGCTTCCATTTACATTTTATTTATTCATTTTTTGTAGATTCATAGATGGCAGAAGTATAAATATAGATAGATAAGTGTGTACATATGTATATACATACATACAAATCTAAATTTCTCATTCCATCACTTTGCTTTCTTTGAATAATCGGTCCCATAGTGTTTTCTCCAAGTTACTGTAGAAATGAATTCCTACAGTGTATTTGGAAAGAAATTCATCTCTGTGACGTATGGTAAGAAACAAAGAGGAACGTTTGGGTCAGACCCTTAGAGAAGAAAAATGAGCACTCAGCCAGACCATACATCACCTGATTAGTCAGACAGATGTTTGTTTTGAGATGAATGAGTGTGAAATCTGCAAAATACTCCATCACACATTCATATACACACTTTCATTGAAAATATGTCCAGGTGTGACAAATCTAAGGTACCCAGGACTTCCAGTAGTTTTTTTTTTTAACTTCATAAAATACTTTCAAATTATTTAAAAATCATTTTAACTTCAATGTATATTTTGAAGTCCTTATAAATTTATCATATTTGTGTTATACAGAAGATGTTTAATGTGACTTATTTGAGTGAAACTCAACCAAAATTATAGTTGTGTGAGTTTGGACTCTTTGCTTGGTTTTTTCCACTTTAAATGATGTACATTTACTTATTTTATTTATTTTCTCTCCTTCCCCTTAAATTGTAAGCTGAGTTATTTTATAGTTTTATTGATTACTGAATCTACAACATTTAGAACAAGGCCTGGAACTTAGTGGATGCTTAGTACATAAGTGTTGACTAAGTGAACAAAGGGGTTTACTTTATATGGTAAGGTCACAGAATAAAAGAAGATAAAAGGGGTCACTCAGTAAATGTTGGATTGGCTCAATTCCCTCTTATTCTTTCTCTTTTTTACTCTAGCTCACTAGAAACCTTGGAATCATCTTTGATTCTTTTATTTTCCTTCATCGCATTGGATTAGATCATCATTTTTTTCAAAATCTTGGCTCCTCAAAGTCTGGTCCACAGACTAGCAGCATTGGTGTTATTTGGGAGATTGTTAGAAATTGAGAATTCTGGGCCTCAGCCCAGAACTTGTTAAATATGAACATGCATCTTACGAAGGTCCTCAGGTGTTTCACGAACACAATAAAGTTTGAGAAGCACTGATTTAAGTCATTGTTTCTACTTCCACCTGTCCTAGATTTTTTCACCTTTCCCTAATCAGAGAGATTTATCTTCCAAGTTGGTTCACTTGCCTCTAAACTACATAGCATACCATAACTAGATTCAACTTTTTAAATATTTTGTCACATTGCAACTCTGCTTAAGGGTCTACAATTTCTGTTTTTACTGAGTCAGTTACAGGAAATCCAAATAGGTCCTCCTTCTGGAATTCAAGCCTCTTCATCATTTGACTCCATCCTCCCAACCCAATCTCATTTCTTATCACTCTTTATTCATTCTTTAGTTTGATTTCTGCAAGTTCTTGGTGATTTTGTCTCTTAATCTAGAACACACATCACTTTTTACTTAGCCAAATGCTATTCATCATTCAGTGTTTAGCACAAAGAATTACTCCTCTGAGATCTTCCCTCATTGCTAGAATCCACTTGGATTTCTCCATTTTCTTTTTTTTTTTTTAAATATGAAATTTGTTGTCAAATTGGTTTCCATACAATACCCGGTGCTCATCCCAGCAGGTGCTCTCCTCAGTACCCATTTTCTATGACACATAATTATGCCACATAATGCTCATTGTAGAGTAAGCTGCATTGTTTTGGAGAGTTTTGTTGTACGTGAACTTCTTGTTTCCCTGTAAGATTTTAAGGTCATAAAAAGCAGAAATTTTATATTTTTATGTCTTTGGTATCATTCATAAGTGATTCAGAAACTTAAATAAATATTTAGGTTCTATTTTAAACTAGCCTACTTTTAGGACCCTGGGTTTCTAGCAACACAAAGGAAAACTAGCTAGCTTAAGCAAAGAAAATTTCTCACAGAATCAAAGCACAGAAGTTCAGTAGAACATTGAAAGTTCAAAAACTAGAGTGTGGAAAGCTGTTTGGAATTCCTTCACTACTAAGATCCCTTTCTCCTTGATCTGCTTATTTGCACACATCTACTTCTCTCTCTCTCTCTCTCTCTCTCTCTCTCTCTCTCTCTCCATATTAGCCATCTCTGCTTCTCTGCTTCTCTGGTCAGTGTGGCAGGAAGATCACATTCACCAGTAGGCTCTACCTTTGAGCCTGCATACTTCAGAAATTAAGCCAGACTCTTCTCACCCTATTCTTAGATTTCTCAGCAGTTGAGCTTAGAGTCATCCAGTCAACTGGTGTCAGAAAGAGAAATCGTCACTGCCAAGGCTTCAGTATTTTTTGTGATTAACAGGTAAGAGTGGAGAGAGGGGAATCATCACTTAGGAAATTTTATTTCCAACTATGTACATTATAACCAAGTAAGGTAGAATCTTAGCCCATGTCTAATCAGGTTGGAAGAGAATAAAGCTTTTTCCTCTTGAGCAATACAGAAAGTATAATTAATTCAACAGTCTAGCTTTTTCTTTTCTCAAAATATTCAGTTATAGCTTTTCTTTAGTCATATGAGCAGTAAAAGATATTTCACTCTACTTCATCATGGCCAGAGCCAAAGAGATTTCCAGAAGTTATCTTGTCATCTTGCTTTCATTCAGGAAAGGCTGCATTTTAAAAAAGCTGTCTAGGAATGAAAATCCTTCAGTTCCAGTTAAGAACCTATTATACAATTCCAGTAACCCTAAATATAATATTTTTGGTACCTAAAAAGGAAGGGAGGCAAAAATAGTTCTGTTCACAAAAAATGCTGCAGGATGATTTTTATAACAATTAGAACTTTACAATAGATGAAGTCTGTTCTTTCTGACTCTTAACACACACACACACACACACACACACACACACACGCATGAGGACTAAGGCCACTGAATCTATGTGAAAAAGAAATGAGTAGAGTTAAACCCTAAAATGTGGAGCTCCATATTAATTAAAAAATATAATTATGATTTAAAGCTCTTGTCAAAAGAAATAATATTTTAGAATGATGAAATGTTCTAAAATTAGGTTGTGGTAATGGTCACACAACTCTTCAAATATAAAAAAACAAAACAAAACACCGAATTGTATGCATTAAATGGGTGAACTTTACAGTGTGAAATTATATCTCAAGAATGTTACTAAAAAATAAATGATGTAAGAGTTAAAACCAAGTTTAAAGAAACCAAAAAGCACAGATAAAATGTTGTTTGGATCAGTATTTGGACACTAGAATGTCACTTTGGATGTACAACTTATGATTTTGATAATGTTATGAATTATAAACAAAATTGTTGAGATTGTTTTAGGTTGTTGAATATTTGAGTAAGATAAATTATTAAATAAAGGCCAGTGCCATAGGAAAATTACAGATATGCCATTGTAATGGAGAATATAAATGAAGTAATTAATTTTTAGCAAATGACTACCAGTTTTTATTAAAGGGATAGATGCATGAAGCTACCTATGATCTTGAGGAGCAGTAGGCTCTTATTATTTGGATACTCACTTAAAAGTCTAATATCAAGGAACATTGAACTAGTTATAAAAACAAGCACTTCAAGAAGAATCCTATGTAGATTTTTGTGTATGAATTATCTGGAAAGAATGAGCTACCGTAAATATGGTTGGTTATTCAATTCTTCATTTCATTTCGCTCACAGAATTTCAACTTGGTCTTAGTAATCAGCACTCATAGACTGAGGTAAAAAGAACTTAACTTTGGTACATGCTTAATGCTTCAATGCAGCTTTCCTAAGACTATTATAATGGGTTTCTCTCTGGCTCATAAACAACCTCTAATTCTAGTTATCTGTGTAGGCAAATGAAAAACCTAGCAGAGAAATGTAAGAGGAAAAAAAATGTCATTCACTGTCCTGCAAAAGGTCTTCTAGGCTTTTTGTTTTTTTTGTTTTCTACGTTGTTCTCTTCAACTCTTGAAACCAGTTTTCGATTTCTTATTGCTCATTAGAGATAATCCTGGGTGTAGTGATTTCCTGTGCCTTTTGATAGTGTAGCTCCTAATTGTCACCCACTACTGCTTTCACACCAATTCATCTACACTTTCCTTCCTTCCCCTATCACTTTGTAGAGCATGCCACATTTACTTGTATGCCAGATCCTATATTTCATAAGTGTTTATTTCATCACTAATACCTATGGCTCATGCTATATCAGTCTTTATTTGTTCCTTTAATGGCCAACTCCCTAAACCTGCTGAGTATAACAGCAAAATTCCTTTGTCTTTAGGGGAAAATGTGATGCCTATAAATATTTATTAAAATACTGTGTTTATTGAGATTTTTAAGTCATATCCTTATTTTTAATTCTTCAAAACTAGAACAAAAACAAAGAGCCAAGTAAAACAAGTAAATAAATTATTATATTCATATAGTAGAATACTACACAGTAGAATACTATACAGTAATGAGAAAGTTGTATGACTTTAACATACAAGGTTGTTAAATTTGTAGATATAATATTAAGTGAAAGAATTATTCTATTTATATGAAGTTTTAAAAGAGACAAAACCATGAAAATAGAAGTAAACTAGTTGTGTTCTTTTTCCGTAGGATTATAATGGTAAATGGACATAAGGGAAGTTTCCCAGTTGCTGTTATACTATGTCTTGATGTGGGTGGTGGTTTCACAGATGTATTTACTTTGTAAAATTCATTGAGCTGCACACTCAGTGTTTGTGTACATTGAGTGTATTACATTTCTTTTTTTCCTCATCTTTTTTCTTTAATGTTATTTCATATGAACAATAATGTTATTTTATATCCATTAAGATGGGCCACAGAGCTGTGGTTTCAAATAACTGTTTACTATTAGATTCCCTTATTTCTTTTTACCTTTTGAGTGCCTTCACCCATTTCTCCCTCTCCCCACTTCCTGATTCTGGAAACTACCAATCTGTTGTATCTATAAGCTTGGTTTATTTATTTTAGATTCCACATATAAGAGAGATCATATGGTGTTTGTCTTACGATGTGCCTGGACTAGTGCTTGGGATACAAAGGTAATTGCATATCCCTATCTTTGAGAAGCTCACAGTTTAATTGGAGGAGGCAGATGCAATCAACTAATATGAAAATATGTGCAAAGCATTATGGGACTATAAAAAACGGGGAGATAGCCTAAATTATCCTAGAGCTAGAGAGTAAGAGTCAGGAGAGATACACTGAAGGGACTAATGCCCAAATTGAATTTTTCACCTAACATTTTATTGCAAAAAATTTCAAACATATGGTAAAGTTTAAAAAATTTAGAAATGTTAAACGAAAGCTTCTATCATTACAATTTCACTATATACTATCATATCTATCCATCTGTCTATTCCTCTATCCATCAGTTCATGTCATTTTTCATTAATTTCAAAGTAAATCTCATAAGTACAATTTTTACAAGTGTTTCAGCATACATATCATTATCTAGAGTTCAGCATTTGTGTCCAATATCTTTTTCCTTTTGATGTAAAATGCATATACAGTAAAACACACAAACTGTAACATTTGCTTCATTTTTTATAAATGCTGACTTTTGACAACTGTGTAATCAAACCTCTTTCAAGATGTAGAGAATAACCATCACTTCTGAAAGATCCATCATGCCACATCAGTCCCCACACATATCCACTGACACCAGACGCAACCACTGCGATGATTTCTCCACCCAAGATTAGTTTTTGCCTGTTTTGGTTATTTGTACAAATGAAATAGTACAATATATTCTGTTTTGTGAAGGATATTTTGTCTTAAAAGATGAAAAAGGTCAAGTCAGGGAATTCTGTGAGAGAAGAGAAGGGAAAGTTTGGTCAGATTATATAACTCACCACAGCAAATTTTTGGACCACCTTGGTAAATTTCAGACTCTAGACTCTGCTTTCCTATGAAATCCTGACTTTGACTCCTTTGACTACTTACATATGAAGAATCAGTAGTCAGAATCTTTTGGCCTGTAGTATAGAATCAAATTACTTTAGTACAACTCTTTTTATTTTGTTTTTTAGATCAAAGATATTAATTTAATTTTTAGGTTTGTAGTTACCCTTATTTTATTTTTAACATTTTTTTATTTGAGAAAAATATCTGTAACAAGTAATACTCTACCCAGCAAGGCTATATAATTCAGATTAGAAGGAGAAATAAAGAGTTTCCCAGACAAACAAAAATGAAAGAAATTCATCACCATTAAAGCATCCTTACCAAAAAGATTAATGGGAATTCTTTGAGGGAAGAAAAAGAAGGCCATAATGAGTAGTAAGAAAATTAGGAGTGGAAAAAATTTCACATAAATACAAACATAATAAAAGTAGTAATCAATTATAAAACCAGTGCAGAGGTGAAAACACTAAAGCAGTAAAATCAATTATATCTATAAAAATCAGTCAAGGATTTTACAAAATAAAGGACATAAAATATTATATCATATACATAAAACTTGGGTGTGGGGGGAGTAACAATTTAGTGCTTTTAGAGTGGGTTCAAAGGTAAGTGACCATCATTCTAATATAGACTGCCATACGAATAGATTATATATAAGCCTAATGGTAACTACAAATCAAAAACCTGTAATAGATATGCAAAAACTAAAGAGAAAGGAATCTAAGCATATCACTAAAGGAAGCCATTAAAACCACAAGAGAGCAAGAGAAGAAAAGAACAAAGAAACTACAAAACAACCATAAAACAAATATCAAAATGGCAATAAGTACATATCTATCAATAATTACTTTGAAGGTAAATGTACTCAATGCTTCAATTAAAAAACATATGGTGAATGAGGGGGGAAAAAAAGCAAGACCCATCTATAGCCTGTTTACAAAAGACTCATTTCAAACCTAAAGACACATGGCAGAAAGTGAAGTAACAGAAAAATAATTTTTCATGCAAATAGAAGTGAAAAGAACACTGGAGTGGCAATACTTATATCAGACAAAATAGACTTGAAGACAAAGACAAGAGACAAAGAAGGATACTACATAATTATAAAGAGAACAATCAAAGAAGAAGATATAACAATTGTAAATATTTATGCATCCAACTTGGGGGGCACCCAAATACATAAAGCAACTATTAACAGACATAAAAGAAGAAATTTATAGTAATACCATAATAGTAGGGGACTTTAACACCCATGGACATCAATGAATAGATCATCCACACAGAAAATCAACAACGAAAACAACAAAGAACAGTGGCCTTGAATGATACATTGGTCCAAATGGATGTAACAGATATTTTCAGAATAGTTCAATCCCAAAACACATTCTTTTCACTTGGTCATGGAGCATTCTCCAGAATAGATCACATGCTAGGCCACAAAAATTCCCAACAAATTTAAAAAGATTGAAATCATGTCATGCGTCTCCTCTGACCACAACAGTGTGAAACTAGAAATCAATCACAAGAAGAAGTATGAAAAGAACACAAATACATGGAGGTTAGATAACATGCTACTAAACATGAATTGGTCAACTAAGAAACCAAAAAAAAAAAATTCATGGAGACAAATGATAATCAAAACACAATGGTCCAAAATCTTTGTGGATGCAGAAAAACTTTTTCTAAGAGGGAGGTTTATAACAGACTTACCTCAAGAAGCAAGAAAAATATCAAGTAATCTAAATTTACACCTGAAGGAGCTAGAAACAGAGCAAATAAATTCCAAAGCCAGTAGAAGGAAGGAAATAATAAAGATTAGAACAGAAATAAATGAAATAGAGACAAAACAAAACAGATCAATGAAGGCAGGAGCTGTTCTTTGAAAAGATAACATTGATAAACCTTTAGCCAGATTCATTCAAAAGACAGAGAGAGGGAACTCAAATAAATAAAATCAGAATTGAAAGAGGAGAAATGACATTACAATCAAAAAAATACAAAGGAATATAAAAGAATATTATGAAAACTTATATGCCAACAAATTGCACAACCTAGAAAAAATAGATAAATTCCTAAAAAACATATAACCTACCAAAACTGAATTAAGAAGAAATAAAAAAATTGAGGGCGACTGGGTGGCACAGTCAGTTAAGCATCTGACTCTTGTTCTTGGCTCAGGTCATGACCTCATAGGTTTTGAGTTTAAGATCCACATTGGGGCTTGGAATTTTGTCCCTTCTCTCTTCCTTTCCCTGGCTTGTGCTCTCTCTCTCTCAAAATAAATAAATAAACTTAAAAAATTGTTATTTATTTATTTATTTATTATATGAAATTTATTGTCAAATTGGTTTCCATACAGCACCCAGTGCTCATCCTAACAGGTGCCCTCCTCAAAACCCCTCACCCACCCTCCCCTCCCTCCCACCCCCCATCAACCTTCAGTTTGTTCTCAGTTTTTAAGAGTCTCTTATGTCTTGGCTCCCTCCTTCTCTAACCTTTTTTTTTCCTTCCCCTCCCCCATGGTCTTCTGTTAGGTTTCTCAGGATCCACATAAGAGTGAAAACATATGGTATCTGTCTTTCTCTGTATGACTTATTTCACTTAGCATAACACTCTCTAATTCCATCCACATTGCTCAAAAGGCCATATTTCATTCTTTCTCATTGCCACATATTATTCCAAAAATTTTTTTTAAAAAGAAGAAATAGAAAATTTGAACAGACCAATAACTAGCAATGAAATTGAATCAGTATTCAAAAAACTCACAGCACACAAAAGTCCAGAACCAGATAACTTCAGAGGTGAATTCAAAAATTTTATGTTTAAATGTTTAAAAACATTTAAAGAAGAGTTAATACCTATTCTTCTCAAACTATTCCAAAATATAAGAGAGGAAGGAAAGCTTCCATTTTCATTCCATGAAGCCAGCATTACCCTGATAACAAAACTGGATAAGATACTACAAAAAAGAAAACTACAGGGCAATATCTCTGATGAAAATAGATGCAAAAATCCCCTACAAAATATTATCAAACCAAACCTAACAATACATTAAAAAATCATTCACCATGATCAAGTGGGATTTGCTCCAGGGATGCACACGTGGTTCAATATTTATAAATCATGTCAACATGATACATCGCATTAATAAGAGAAAGAATACAACCATATTATCATTTTAATAGATGCAGAAAAAGCACCTGACAAAGTATAACATCCATTCATGATAAAATCTCTCAAAGTAGGCTTAGAGGGAACATATCTCACGATAATAAAGGCCATATATAAAAATATCACAGCTAACATCACGGTCAATGGTGAAAAACTGAGATCTTTTCCTCTACCATCAGGAAAAAGACAAGGATGTCCACACTGACCACTTTTATTCAACATAGTACTAGAAGTCCTGGCCACAGCAATCAGACAAGAAAAAGAAATAAAAGGCATCCAAATTGGTAATAAAGGGGTAAAACTTTCACTATTTGCAGATGACATGATACTGTATATACAAAACCCTCAAGACTCCAGCAAAAAATTACTAGAACTGATAAATGGATTCAGCAAAGTTGAGGATACAAAATTAATATACAAAAATCTGTTGAAATTTGAAATACAATGAAATAGTGGGAGGAAAAATTATAGAAACAATCTCATTTACAGTTGCATCAAAAAGAATAAAACACCTAAGAATAAACTTTACCATGGAGGTGAAAGACTTATACTCTCAAAACCATAAAACGTTGATGAAAGAGATTAAAGGTGACACAAAGAAATGGAAAGGCATTCCATGCTTTTAGATTGGGAGAAACAATACTGTTAAAATGCCCATATTACCCAAAGCAATCTACAGTTTTAATACAATTCCTATCAAAATGCCAACAACATTTGTCACGGAACTAGAAAAAATAATCATAAAATTTGTATGGAAACACAAAAGACTGACAATAGCCAAAGCAATCTTGAAAAAGAAGAACAAAACTGGATATATCACAATCCCAGATTTCAAGATATACTACAAAGCTGTAGTAATCAAGACAGAATGGTACTGGCACAAAAACAGACACACAGGTCAATAAAACAGAATAGAGAACCCAGAAATAAACCTGTGATTTTATGGTCAATTGATCTATGAAAAAGGAGGCAAGAATATACAATAGGAAAAAGACAGTCTCATCAACAAATGATGCTGGGAAAACAGGACAGCTACATGCGAAAGAATGAAACTAGAACACTTTCTTACACCATAACACTAAAATGAACTCAAAATTGATTAAAAAATATAAATATGAGACCTGAAACCATAAAATTCCTGAAAGAAAACATAGTTAGTAATCTCTTTGAAATCAGCTGTAGAAACATTTTTCTAGATGTCTTCTTTGGCAAGAGAAACAAAAGCAACATTAAACTATTGGCACTACACCAAGATAAAAAGCTTTTCCACAGTGAAGGAAACCAACAACAACACAAATGGACAGTCTACTGAGTGGGAAAAGATATTTGCAAATGATATATCTAATAAGAGGTTAATATCCAAAATATATAAAGAACTTATACAACTCAACACCAAAAAGCAAATAAAAAATGGGTAGAGGGCATGAATAGACACTTTTCTAAAGAAGACCTACTGATGGCCAACAGACACATGAAAAGATGCTCAACATCACTCATCATCAGGGAAATTCAAATAAAAGCCACAATGAGATATCGCTTCATACCTGTAATAATGTTTAGAATCAGAAACACAGGAAATAATGTGTCCGTGAGGATGTGAAGAAAAGGGAACCCTCATTCATAGTTTGTGGGAATACAAACACGTGCAGCCGCTTTGGAAAAGAGTATGGAGGTCCCTCAAAAAATTAACAATAAAATTACCGTATGATCTTATAATTCTACTACTGGGTACTTATGCAAAGAATATGAAAATACTAATTTGAAAAGATACACGGACCCGTATGTTTATTGCAGCATTATTTACAATAGCCAAATTATGGAAGCAGACCAAAATGTCCAACCATAGATGAATGGATGAAGAACATGTGGTACATATATGCAAGAGAATATTAGCCATAAAAAAAGAATGAAATCTTGCCATTTGTAACAACATGGATGAATCTAGGAGGTATAATACTAAGTGAAATAAGTTAGACAGAGAAAGACAAATACCATACAATTTAATTCATATGTGAAATTTAAAGAAATTATTTAAAAAACAAATGTATAAAGACAAAAAAACCCAACTGAAATATAGAGAACAAACTGATGGTTAGCAGAGTGGAGGAGGGTGGGGGAAAGGTGAAATAGGTGAAGGGAATTAAGAGTACACTTGTGGTGATGAGCACTGACTAATGTATAGTGTTGGATCATTATATTGTACACCCAAAACTGATATGTTAAGTACGGTTAAATTTTTAAAAAATGTTAAAAAAAGAGTTCTCCAAAAATATTAAAAATTTTTTTTGAGTATAGTTGACATACAATGGTACATTAGTTTCAGGTACACAATGTAGTGATTCAGTATCTCTTTGTTATGGTATGCTCACCACAAGTGTAACTACCATCTGTCACCATACAATGATACTATGATATCCTTGACTACATTCTCAATGCTATACCTTTTAATCCTGTGACTTACTCATTTCATAACTGTAAGCCTGTATCTCCCACTTCCCTCACCCATTTTGCCCATCCCCCCACCCCTCTGGCAGCCATTAGTTTGTTCTCTGTATTTATAGGTCTGATTCTTTTTTTTTTATTTGCTTTATTTTTTAGCCTCCACATATGAGTGAAATCATATAGTACTTGTCTTTCTCTGTCTTATTTCACGTAACATAACATACCCTCTAGGTCTATCCATGTTGTCACAAATGCTAAGATCTCATCCTTGTTATAGCTGCATAATATTCCATTATAGTCTTTTTAAATGTCAGTTGATAAATGTATTGATATTATATTCCAGACCAAGAGTCCCAAGTTCATCTAGGTTCAACTCTATACCCATCACTACTCTCATTATGGCTCCTGGCTCCCAAGTCTGTGATTCTCTATATTCTCCTTATGCCTTTAGGTGTGAAGGCACAACTAAATAATTCTTGCCTTTAAGCACTGTTAGTAAAAAAACATAAAATCCCAGATTTATGGTGAGAACGTTACCACATGAGAAAATTCTTTAATCAGCTAAAAGAGCTTAGCTTTCATAGCTATTCAAAGCAACTAATCAGGCATTTTATCCTAAGAAAAAGCAAGTGGTAAAGATAGTCATAAAACACTACTTCCAAGAACTGTGTCAAATTAAAATAAATATTCCCCCAAATTTAGAATAAATTGTTACTTTACTATAGTGAAAATACATACCAATGTTCTAAGTAGTAGTAAAACAACTTTTAATTCAATTGCATGAGTTTTAAAGGTAAATTTAGGGCACAAAGATCACATAGATGTAGTGTTTAAAGGCGTTTAAGTAATCTCTTTTATCTGTTCTCATTACCATTGTTTGCAAACACATTGCTTGTCCTTAGTGGAGATTTTACTAACCATCACAATATTCAACATTCTTCTAAAATATGAGTATAATATCCAGATAACTTGAGAGAATTCTCCTTTTTTATCCAGTGAACTATTCTAAGCCTCCAACTTGGTGGCAAGATTCCCTTCATCCTCTGACTATGCATCATTTGATCAGACATTTTATCTGACATTATCATTTATAATTCAGTAGGCAAGATGGCCTTAGACAGATCCACTCTATTGCCACGAAGAGGAAAATGTCCAAGTCTTCAGGAATCATTGCAAGAATAGCAATCATAAAAAAAAAAATCTACTTGTTTTCTGCTGTTACAGGCTGTGTGATCTTGGGTAACCCAATATATTTCTTTGGGCCTATGGTTTCCTGCTTGTACAATAAAAAACAGTGTGGTTCTACCATAAATAAAAATGTCAACTTAACAAGATACGTAAAGACAAAAGTTATTCTTAAATGTGATTTTAACATCCTTGTTTCATACAGGTTGTACAAGTTCATATCATTTTGTGTCACTGGATTTGTTGGAGATTAAATGATTGGTGATCACAAGTTCTTTTTTCCAGAATCCTTGGGAAGGTAAGGTTTAGAGTTTTCTTTTAATATTTTTTTTGTGTGAACTCATTAATTAATTCAATTATACATTACTTAATTTCCTGTTATGTGCTTCATATAATTTCTCACAATTTAACTTGTGCATAGTAGGCAACCAGGAACTAGGAAATAAATGAAATGATTGAATAGAAAACCCTATATCCTCATTTTCAAGAAATTGGCACAAAGGTGAAAGTCCTTCTATTCCCATTCCCTGTGCACTAGTACCCTGACCCTTCTGTTCTCCATGACCGGGCTCTGCCAACCCACACAGGACCATTTTGGGAATTAGAGAAACACACTTCTTCCTCAAGGAAAAAGCACTTATATTAGTATATTTTCTCAGTAGTCAATAACAAAAGTTAAAACAAATGAATTGCTACCCCAATTGGATTTTGTTACAACAAATGGATAAGCATTATTAAATATTAGTTATTAGATATAATTACATGTAAATCATGCCTTAGTGAAAGTACTTGTAGATTTAAACTGGGAATTCAGCAAACATTCTGATGGAGTAAATGTAGATAATATTAACTACAAAATGAAACATTAGAATTATCTAGATTAAACCATAAGGCAACTTAAAAAATTTTTTTTTAATGTTTATTTATTTTTGAGAGACAGAGTGCAAGCAGGGGAGGAGCAGAGAGAAAGGGAGACACAGAATCCGAAGCAGGCTCCAGGCTCTGAGCTGTTAGCACAGAGCTTGACACGGGGCTCGACCTCACTAACCCGAACTCATAAACCATTAGATCATGACCTGAGCTGAAGTTGAACACTCAACCAGCTGAGCCACCCAGGTGCCCCAAGGCAACTTTTTAAAAATGTAAATATATGTCCCTTAAAGTAGTAGGGATTAGAAAAGAAACTCGTGGATTCAGTGGTTTTAATGAACACATTCAAAACTGAAAAATAATAAAGATGTGCATTAAAACCCCTTACATACAGTGCTTTTACCCAGTGCGAACCCCCAACTGTGTGATGCAGGCATGTCCCTGATATGCGACTCTTTCATATCTCAGATTTTCACATACAACCATTGTCTGTTGGAATGCCATGGCCACCTTTATAATTCTGACAAACTTCTATTCACTTTCTGGCAGACAGGTCAAAATGAACCTATCTAGTGGAATATCCTGTAACTTTCTTCTGGTTTGTTGAGCCTTCTCTGTGTGCCTGCAACAGATGGTTCACTTTGAATCATAAGATATTTATCAAGTTGTTTTATGATACAATTAGTACTATGCTAGTAAATAAGCTCCTTGGAGGGTGTGGGGGGCCACTGATTAGCAGCATTTGTTGGTTTCAATGGTGTAAATACTCTCACCTCAGCCAATTTTAAGCTATCAATGGTTTAACAACTGGTTGGCAAAAATTCCTAAATTGACAATTGTCTCTCATGAACTGTTATCAGCCAGCTCCAGCATGCCAATGGATATCATTGTTTTATGTATCAGTCTCCTCTGTTGGATTGTGAATCTCTCAAAGCCAGGAATCCTATATCCCTGTATCCCTGCATCTCTGTATCCCTACAAGTAACCACAGTGCTTGGTACAAGATAAGTGTTTAATAAGTATTTTGAAATACTAGCTTAAAATTGTTTTCTACGTAGGATTTTCTATTCCACAACTCAAGCAATTGGTTTTGAGCTCACTAATGCAGGGAATATGCTGTAGGGTAGAAGGAATAAATGCCTATGTCCAGTTTTGGTAAACCAAAATCTTGACCCCCAGAGAGGGGAAAGGATTTAGAGTACAGATAAAATGTTAAGACATTGTATCTGGTTACATTTCATAAACATTTCTGTGTGCTCCAATTGTTGGGTAAGGTTAATTGCATTGTCAAAATTTTCTGTATTGTCAACATTTTTTTTCCCACTTGGTCTATAAATTACTGGTAGAGGTATCTTAAAGTTTGTCATAGAGAATGGATTTGCCACTTTTTCCTGAAGGTTTTATCATTTAAAAAAAACCTCCTTTTCAGTTGTATAATGTACATACATAAAAGTACACTTATTATTCATATGAAGTCATAGTTTTTAGCCTGATGAATCATGACAAAGCGCATACACCCTAGTTAAGAACTCCAGAAGTCCCCCTTATGCCACTTTTTAAATCCTTCCCAAAGGTAACTACTATCCAGACTTCTAACATCACAAGTTAGTTCTGCCCATTTTTGAGATTTATAGAAGTGGAATCATACAGCATATACTGTTTTATATATTTGGATTTTTCAATCAATGTTATGTTTGCAAGACTCACTGATGCTGTTTATTTTGTTAATTTTCATTGTGGTATAATATTTTCTTGTATCAATATACCATTATTTATTCATTCTACCATTAAAGGACATTACGGTTGTTTCTAGTTTGAGACAATTAAAAAAATGTCTGTCTTTTGGAGCACAGTTGTAAACATTTCTGTGGAATATAAATCTAAAAGTGAAATTGCTGGCCATATGGTACATATATGTTCAACTTTAGTAGGTAATGCCAAGCACTTGCCCCCATTAGCAAGTGGCCTGGGTGCCTGTAGCCTTTTTGCCCTTTAATACAATTTTTTGCAAAGAAAAAGTGTTAAATTTTGATGGAGTTTAAATTTATCAATTCTTCCTTCTACAGATTGCACATTTTCAATCAGATCTAAGAATTCTTTGGCTAGTCCTAGATCCCAAAGATTTTCTTGTATTAATTAATTAACTAATTAATTAATTATTCTCCTAGTTATTTTTGTAAAGGTTTTATAGTAAGTCCATCATCAATTATGAGTTAATTTTTATATAAGTTATGATATTTAGATAGAAGGTTTTTTTTTAATTTGAGAAAGGATCTCCAATTGCTTCATCACTGTTTGCTAAAAGGTTCCTTTTCTCCATTGAAATGCTTTTTCACCTTTATCAAAAACCAGTCAGACAAATAGGTAGGATTCAATTTCTGGATTCTTCATTCTGTTCTACTGATCTATATGTCTATTTCTGCCAATATTTTTTTAAATATATACTGATTTATTCCTTTTATCTATAGATTTATTTTGAAAATTTTAACTCTAGTATAGTTAACATACAGTGTTATATTAGTTTCATGTGTACAATATAGTAAGTCAGCAATTCTATACATTACTCAGTGCTCACCATGGCAAGTCCACTCTTAATTGTCCACATCACCCATTCCCCCTCCCACTTTCCCTCTGGCAACCGTCAGTTTGTTCTCTATAGCTGAGACTCTGTTTCTTGTTTTGTCTTTTTTTTCTTTGTTCTTAAATTCCACATATGAGTGAAATCATATGGTATTTATCTTTCTCTGACTGACTTATTTCACTTAGCATTATACCCTCTAGATTCACCCATGTTGTTACATATGGCAAGATTTTATTCTTTTTTATGGCTGAGTAATATTCTGTTGCATATATACTTAGATGTATATATGCACATCTTCCTTATCCATACAATTATGGATGGACACTTGGGTTGCTTCCATAATTTAGGTATTGTAAATAATGCTGCAATAGACATGGTGTGCATGTATCTGTTTGAAGTGGTGTTTTCATATTCTTTGGGTAAATACCCAGTAGTGGAATTATGGGATCATATGGTAGTTCTATTTTTAATTTTTTGAGGAAACTTCATACTGTTTTTCATAGTGGCTGCACCAGTTTATGTACCCACCAATAGTGTAAAATGGTTCCTTTTTCTCCACATGCTTTCCAACACTTGTTGTTTCTTGTGTTTTTTTACTTAACCATTCTTTTATTTATGTTTTATTTTATATTTGAGAGAGAGAGAGAGAGAGTGTGTGTGTGAACAGGGGAGGGGCAGAGAGATGGAGACAGAATCTGAAACAGACTATAGGCTCTGAGCTGTCAGCACAGAGCCCAATGTAAGGCTCGAACTCACGGGCAGTGAGATCATGACCCAAGCTGAAGTCGGATGCCTAACAGACTGAGACACCCAGGCACCCCCGATTTTAGCCATTCTAACAGTTGTGAGTTGATATCTCATTGTGGTTTTGATTTTCATTTTCCTGATTATGAGTGATGTTGCGCATCTTTTCATGTGTCTGTTGGCAGCTGTACAGTATTACACATTTTTGACTATTATAACTATGTAATAAATCTTGAAATTGGATAGACTCATTGCTCCCACAATATTCTTAGTTTTCATAATTGTTTCAACTATTCTAGTTCCTTTGCCTTTCCATATTTTTAGAATAATTTTTTAAATAAAAAATATAGAGATTTTGATAGCAATTTGTGTTAAACCTGTATGTAAATTTGGAAAGAATTATATCTTTACTATATTGAGTCTCCTAATCCATGAAAAAGATATATCTCTTCATTAATTTGGATTGTCTTTGGTTTCTTTCATCAGCATCATGTAGTTTTTAGCATGTAAACCCTCTACTTCTTTATATTTACATCTAAGTATTTCCTTTTCTTAGTGATTGTAAATGGCATTACATTTTTAATTTTGGTATTCACATGTTCATAGCTGGTGTGTGGAAATACAGCTGGTTTTTATATGATTGTTTTGTGATCCTTTAATCTTGATGAACTCACTTATTAGTTCCAGGAAAGTTTTTGTAGATTCCTTGAGACTTTTCTGTGTAGACAATCATGTCATCTGCAAAAGGGAAATTTTATATCTTTCTTTTTAATCTATATACATTTACTTTCCTTTTCTTGACTTAGTGCATGGGCTAAATGTCCCAGTACTGTTTTGAGTAAGAACAGTGAGGCATGCGTTTTTGCCTTGTTCCCAGTCATAAGGTGAAAGCATTCACCTTGCTTCAATAACTGTAATTTTTTCTGTCTTGCTTCAATAACTGTAATTTTTTCTGTGGGGTATTTGTAGACAATCTTTATAAAGTTGAGGAAGTACCTAGACCAGTATTTAGGATACACAGGTGAATTGCATAGTGTCCATCCATAAAAAAGCTCAAAGTTTAATGGAGAAGACAAATGCAAAAGTTAACCAAAATGCAATGATGAAAATATGTATAATAACATTTATAGTAGAGTGGAGATAAGCATGAAGGTCAGGAAAGAAGTCAAAGGGCTTGTGTCTGAGTTATGTCTTTTCCCTCTCAACATTTTATTATGAACATTTTTTCTTTTTTTTTTTTTTTAATGTTTATTTTTGAGAGTTAGAGGCAGAGCATAGGTGGGGGCGGGGGGAGGGACAGAAAGAGAGGGAGACACAGAATCCGAAGCAGGCTCCAGGCTCTCAGCTGTCAGCACAGAGTCAGACACAGGGCTCGATGCAGGGCTTGAACTCATGAACCATGAGATCATGACCTGAGCTGAGGTCGGATGCTTAACTGACTGAGCCACTCAGGCACCCCCCAAAATTTTCAAATGTATAGTTAAGTTTAAAGAATTTTAGAGCTCTCATCTCAAGAACCCAGAAAGAGTAGAGTAAAATAAACCCAAAGTAATCAGAAAGAAGAAAATAATAAAGATAAGAACAGAAATCAGTAACATTTAAAACAGAAACGTAGAATAAGTCAATGGAACAAAGACCTGGTTCTTTGAAAAGAACAGTGAAAGTGACAAATCCCTAGCAATACTGACAAAGAGAGAAGACACAAATCACCAATATGTGGAATGAAACGGGATATCACTACATATCCTGAAGACACCAAAAGGATTATAAAGGCTTACTAAGTAAAACCCTACACCCATAAATTTGACAACGTAGATAAAATGGAACACTGAACTGAAAAACACAAACTACCACAAGTCACCTAATATGAAATAGATAATTTGAATAGATCTATAACTATTAAGGAGATTAAATTACTAATTTAAAAACTACCAAAAAATAAATCTCCAGGCCCATATAGTATCACTGGAGCGTGCTGCCAAATGCTTAATGAGTTAACATCAGTTCTACATGAAATCTTACAGAAATTAGAAAGGGAGGGAGCAATTCCCAATTTATTTAATGAAAAGTATTGCCATGATATCAAAACTAGAGAAAGACAGTTCCAAGAAAGAGAAAAATACAGACCAACATCTCTCATCAATGTAAACATAAAAATCCTTACCACGATATTAGCAAATAAAATCTAGCATTATATAAAAAGTATTATACAGAAAGGCCAAGTACAGTTTATCTCACTAAGATTTTAATATGTATTTTCCCGAAGACTAAGGTTTGAGGACCTTCTTAGATATTTATATGACTGTCTTTTCTGGTCAAATATCAAACTTCTTGCCCATTTTTTATTGTATTGTCTGCCATTTGCTTACTGATTTATGGGAGTTCCTTGTATATTCTGGATACAAGGTCTTTACCAGTTAAAGGTGTTGCAAATATTTTCTACCTTGTGACCTGTCATATCCTTCTCTTAATGGTTTTGTTTATAGGAGGGCTTAATTTTAGTGTAAAATAGTTTGATAGTATTTCCTTTCTGTTTAATACTTAGTGTGCTCCACTTAAGATTTTTTTCCTGTTATGAAGAAATGTTCCTTTATTATCTTCTAGAAGTGTTATTATTTTTTCTTTCATATTTAACTTGTAGTCCCTGATCTTTGTGTATGATTTGAGGTAGATTTTATTTCACATCTTTTTCTAAATTAATAGTTATTTGATTCAGTATAATTTATTGGAAAAGTTACTCTATACCCATTGCTTTTCAGGGCTTTTTTTGTCCTCATATGTATTGGTCTATTTCTGGATTCTCTACTCTGTTCTACTAGTCTATTAGTCTATCCTTGTAACAATGTCACAATGTTCTCTAATTTTTTTTTTTCTGCTTCTTAAAGGTGGACCCACTATCCTTAGTCTTTTACATTGCTATGTGAATTTAGGATTATCTTTTTGACTTCCACAAAAAACAAAATGCGCTGTTACTTAGCTTGGAATTTCATTTATAGACACTTAGAGACTAATTTTTAAATAAAATGTATGAACATTGTGTATCACCTCATTTATTTAGTTATTCCATTTCTCTCAATAGTGCTTTATAATTTTATGCATATGGAGGTCTTATGTATCATTAGATTTATTGCTAGGTATTTGATTTTTAATGTTATTATAAATTTATCAGTGACTTAAATTCTTAGTGTCTTATTTTTCTTACTTTTACCTTACGGGTATAGCTGCTTTAGATTAAAAAAAAATAAAGCTTAAATTAAAAAGAAGTAATTGGGGGATTTAATTTTCCTGTAAAAGATCACACTTCTAATAATTGGCAGAGCCGAGATTCAAATTCATTGACTCCGGAGCTTATGCCCTCTACCACCACGTTATTTGATCTTATCAGTCATTGCTGATTCCGGAAATGTCAGTGGACCGTGATGAGACTGGCCACAGAGAGCACTACAAAATGCCCTGTAACTCTGGACACATGCAGGATGACAGGCATAGAAAAAGAAGAAAGGAAAATAGAGCCTTATAAATTTGCCATCAAATTAAATTCTCAGATTCCCAAGAAAATATTTAAAAAGGAAAGCATTAATGGTGATTTTTAAAGCCTAATTTTCAAGTCTGAATATATTTTTTTTTAATGTTTATTTTATTTTTGAGACAGAGGGAGAGAGAGCACGAACAGGGGAGGGTCAGAGAAAGAGGGAGACACAGAATCTGAAGCAGGCCCCAGGCTCTGAGCTGTCAGCACAGAGCCCAACGCGGGGCTCGAACCCACAGACCACGAGATCGTGACCTGAGCTGAAGTCGGACGCTTAACCAACTGAGCCACCCAGGCGCCCCAAGTCTGCATATTTTAAAAAATGAGAGGATTCCAGAGGTTTTAGTTCAGGCTCTACCACTTACTTAGATGGGCTCCTACCTAGTTAAAAGCCTGGACTGGCATCTTTCTGGCTTTATGGGAAGCCAGCCACAGACCCTCCAAAACTGGTCCAGGGCAAAGAGACCCATGAGTGTCCCCAAATGGGCAAACACTAAAGTTGCTTCCTTCGTGGTGTCCTGGGCTCAAATGGAGACACTAGGACCAAGGGGAGAGTTCCTAGTAAAAATACTACTCGTCCTAATGGGATGGTGATTTTAGGATTTAGGAAAGTGCAAGTACTCCTCTTTTGTCCTGGTTATGGAGTAAATAGACTTTTTTAATGGTAAACAGCCTTCTTCAAAAGATTGCAGAGCTGATATTTTTATCTAGAGGACTACAATGGCCATGTAGGGGGTGTTGGTTGGTGGATAGACTCCAATAGCTGCAATTTCTAATCTGCTGATACAAGTGGCTTTTGGGGGCCCACAGAAACCAGAGTAGAATCAGAGAGTGGAGCCCCATTAATTCCACAAAGTCCAGGCTAACCTGGATCTCTTCGCTTTTTTATATCAGGTGTCTGATGTAGAGGATGACAAGGTCATGGGTGGGGTCAGGTTGAAGAACTGCACATTGGTCCTCCCCTCCCATGCCCCTCCCCTACCAATTATGTGAGGCCTAATGGAGGCTTATCCCAGACAAGGAACATTTTACTCCAACCTCTAGCTGAGCTTCCTGGAGAACAGGACTGAGACCCTCCTGAGGGAACATGTAATGACCCACAAATAAGGGAGATGAGTTATTTGTTCTATAATAACATTCCCCTACTCCATACAAAGGGAAAGGTCACCACACAGCCAGCCAGTGCTATCAGAGTAGGAGTTACAGCTCTCAAAACCCCATTTTTAACAAAGACATAAGTCACACACTCTTGAGATAGAGATGGAAGTGATATCTAGATGAAATGTAAAATTTCTTTTCAGAAAAGATAAGCATTTCTAGAAAAACATTTCAGGATGATATTTTTTCTGACATTTACTTATATTTCCTGTCCTAGTAGTTCCTCCTTTCCACTACCCCCATTAAGACAGATAAAATATAATCTTTATAGCCCCGGGGAAGGGATGTGAGAGGTTTTAGGGAGTAGATTAATTAGCTAGGACAGAAACATGGGAGGAAAAAAAAAAAGGCCAGGGCTTAGAAAAAAATTACCTTGGATCAAAGTGGTGGGAGGACTTTGACTGGCTTTCTGAGAGTGTGTCTGTAGACAGACAGGACCCAGGGCAACCTCCCATAAGGAGTTTCAGCTCCCATGAGTGTCACAGAAGCTGAAGGGGTTTCCTGGACCCCAAGGCCTTAGTGACTCGATCAGTGAACATATTAGCAGTCACCTGTGTGTTCTTCTCCTCTGTCTTATTACCACATCACCTCTCTGGGTCATAATGCAATCCTGGAGAGGGTTGATGAGACTGATACCAAGATTTCCCGAAACAGTCCAGTATGGCAGTGCTTTGAAAGAGAAGTTTTATTTTTTGGACTTCTGACTTTGTGGTCTAAGGTGCAGTAACTATTGCATTCTTTTCTACCAAACCTAAGAAGACTAATGCAATAGTTTCTACAGTGTTTTTAGGGTACAATTGGGAGTTCTTCTGATAGACAATTCTGTGGAATGTTGTCCAAACAGTGGTTATTTCTATTGTTCATGAAGCAAAGGAATCATTAGTTGATCAGTGCTCGAATTGGTCCGGGGTTCACAGCAGAGAGACAAAGGCACCAAAAGATTACAGTCTAGGGGCGCCTGGATGGCTCAGTTGGTTAAGTGTCAACTTCAGGTCAGGTCATGATCTCATGGTTCATGAGTTCGAGCCCTGTGTCAGGCTCTGCTGTGACAACTCAGAGCCTGGAGCCTACTTCGGATTCTGTGTCTCCCTCTCTCTCTGCCCATCCCCCGTTCATGTTCTGTCTGTCTGTCTGTCTCTCAAAAATAAGTAAACATTAAAAAAAAAAAAAAAAAGGCCACAGTCTAAGTTCAGAGAAAGCTGGATAGGGGACACAGCCATCTTCCCAAAGGCACACCCAGAGGTAACATTGAGCAGAATCAGGTGAAATGCGCCAGGACACCCCTTCTCCAAGTTGCCGGCTTCCATGGAAGATTGAAACTCTGGAGTTGGCCTCGGTACATAAGTGAGATTGGGGCTCTACTTTGCAGGGGGCTGTCACAACATAGCACAGAGAAGCATATGCTTCAGAGGAATACAATAAGGTGTTGCACCAGTCAGCACGAAGGTATAGCTGAGTCTCACATGGGCCACCAACACCAGGGGCTGCTGGAAGAATTCCTCAACGGAGGGACCTACTGGAGCCATCACCTCTTTTACATCAAGATGATCAGAACACTCTGGAATAGAAGTTACAGCCATTTTCTAAGACAGCTTATTAAGCAGATATTAGTATTTTCCTTTTATTTTCTGCCCCATCAGAAAAAGAACAAACACTGTTATGAGGAAGAAAAGTAGAAAGTTGTATGAAGACAGAATATGTCTTTAAAAAAAAATTCATGGTCAAAGACATTTGGGAGACATCATATTAAACAAACCATGAGGTTTTTTTTACTGTACTGCTTCTTGAAATGAAAAGCTGAGAAAGAGAATATAATGCACGTTTAACCACCTAATCTTTTTTTCCCTCCACAGCATGGTGTAGAGGACTGGTGTATTGCTGAACAACTTTGGAGAAATGGCTGATTGTTTGTACACAGTCAGCAGCAGGGGTGGGGGTTTACAGAATACAGGGAAAATATGCAAGTTCATTCTAACCCAGTGGTTAAGTAACATTCATATTTCTTGAAAAAAATTAATTAGGCAAGTATTTTTCTCTTCACAGCTGAAATGGTAGTAAATATCAAAAGGTTGAAAGTCCTTTCATCTGAATATAGGCTACAAATGTTTTAAGTCTTCAGTGGGTTATCAAGTGTTTAAATGACCCTGTTTTCCAGAACAAAACATACTGGAAAAAATATTTCTTTCTGAGCCATTGGCTGCTATAGAACTAGAACAAGATAAACAGGTTTTATTGAAAAAAAAGAGGTAACTTTTATTTCCAGAAATAAATATGTTATTAAAAAAATAAGTATATCTGTCATCAAAAATGTCTATTTGATTGTATTCTGAACTTCAATTTTACAAACTTATTCACATTTCTGTTTACTTCCCATTAGTTTTTTGACCCTTCTGTGAAACACACTAATTTTTAAAGATTAAAATGTTTTTCTTGTATAGTCAGTCTTTCCCAACACACACACACACACACACACACACACCTTTTCATATCTATTTTTCTATAAAAATACATACGAGATCACTTCTTACCATCAAATACTCTCCTATTAAGAATCAATTGTGGTCTAGCCTGGGTAAACATGAAATTAAAAGTGATTATTTATTAATGATTGAATTCCTGAAAGGGGAGAGTTCATCAGTATAAAGTCTCCCTTTAATTTGTCTTTGTTTAATTTACCTAAACTGGAGTTAAGGCATCTGAAGTGCAAGTTGGTAGGAAAAACTTTAAGTCAACAATTAATTTGTTTTCATTTCCTGAACCTCTGGGGTCAAATGGAAGTAAAATTTTGTAAAAAAAAAAAAAACACACTTTTCAATCACTTGCCCTTTACTCCTTGTCCTCATCAAAATGCACAAAACTCTTCTCAGGGAAAGGAGTTCTTGTTCGGAGGACCAATCTGATGGCACCTAAGGTCAAATTAGTTTTTATCTGTGAGTGCCATGTAACTGTGCAACATATCAGTGTAATTTTAGTAAGTAGGATTAGGACACCTAATAGTTGCCAGGAATGATGAACAGACCATAATGTACATGTTGCAGGTGTGTTCACATCTGGCTTTGGGATACAAATATCACACGATGATGTGGGAGAATATGCAATGCAGTGTATGAGATGATCCGCAGGTGTCACATTTTGCCTTGGGGGATCTCTCAGCGTCTCCCCTACTTAACACCTCTCTCCCTTCAAAGAGTCTCAACTTCTAAGCCATTTAATAAATTAAGATGTATTCAACACACAGGAAAGGGCGGGATTTCAGACACGGTCAGGGGAGTAGAGGTGGGCATCTTTACACTGTTTCTCAGTCATGACAAATAACCACAAGGCCTGATCTAGTGATGTAAATAAAGAAGGAAATATGTTACACATTTTGTTTATCAATTGTTATTTCTTGTGCTTTTTCCTGTTTGTTTTCTAAGTTTTCTAATTTGCTGTGGCAACTTCTCAAGCTACTTAATAGTCAAAAAGTAAAACACCACTGGAAACATAAAGCATTAAAAAGATCATTACTATCCAGATTGACTTCTTATCCCAGTAAGGATGGATTTGTCATGTCAATTTTAAAGACAAGTAATGAAAAAAGCAAATGGCCTGTAACAAACTGACACACGAAAAAAGTCTCATAATGCTGGATGACCTTATGAAATTGTTGGGGGGGATTACACCATTTTTGACATACAAAAATTACTGCTTCGTGGGTTTTGATGTAATAACAGAGCCCACAGACCTTGTCTAAACTGGCTTGCTGTTGCCTTTCCAGACCCCATAGCTGAAGATTCCACATGTAAACTGAAGAAATCCTCTAACTGCTGATAGATACTATGTGATGCTGAACTACGGTGACAATGTAATAATGGTAGTTACTACTTACTGATCATCTACTGTGTGCTAAGAATCTTATATTATTTATCATATTTAATCATTACAAACAAAACGTTGGCATATCTATTTTGCCAAAATATCTATTTTGCTCAAGGAGGTTAAATATTTTGCCAAATTCACACAGCAAGGAGGTTGTGGTGTTGATGTTCTTTGGAGTTCGCCTAACTCCAATGTGTGCATCCCCTCCCACTAATCATATAGGTTCATTTTTATTTAATTCATTTTTTTTTCTGAAAGGCAATCAGTTTCACTATGTTTTCAAGGTGTCAGTTGGAGTTAAAAATAACTACTTTCCATTCACTGCTATAAAAACAAACAAAAAACCCCCCACAAACTATAGTTGAAATACATGAGTTCAAAATGAAACTAATAGTTGCAAAACAACTAACCCAACTGAAAAGTAATAGAAAATGAGAACAGTTTAAATTTCTACTTTACTGCCGGGTTTCCTCTAACCCTGGTTAAACTGTCAACCTGAAATTCTTCAAATGCAATTCTTCTTTATATTTTGTTTTTAAGGTACTCTTTAGTACAGACTCGAATAAGCTTAATGGTTTGTAAGAAACAAAAGTTCTTTAGGTGTCAAGCATAGTCAGGTGAATGAACCTTTGAGATTTGCTGTTTTCTTGCCATTCAGTACTTTACAGAAGCAGCTGGCAGTGTTTCCGTGGGTTCTGCTGCCTGACCCAAGTGAGATCTGTCCGAGAAAGTACACATCACAATCCCTGGGAAAGTACCTAAGGAAGGAAACACAGAGAGCCTCTGTACACATTTCAGTCAAAAGTACACACACTTAATTACTACCATATTTACCCAGGAGTCTTACTAAAATATTTTAGCCCGTAGTTAAAGGAAGCATATGTTCAAAATGTCCCCCATCGCTCATTTGTCTGTAATTTTCTGAGAGTTATGCATGACATTTGTGTTTCTAGTGAGATGACAATAAAATTTAATTTAATTTAATTTAGATCTTTATCACCCTTGTGCTGCCTATCTTACTTAATGTCATCATTCCCATATTTCATCAATGCTGAAGTACACTTTCTGCCCTCATTTTAACATCTCTGAAATCAGGATGCTTCTCATAATTGATGACTTCATCTAATTATTGTTGACCCAGGACACAGTTGTAATATAATTTTTATTGCTCATGCATGCATGAATGTCTTAATTATTCTTGTTTATATAGCTGGACAATGGCAATTCTCTGACCTTCTATTCAAGAAAAATTTTAAGGATCACTTGAAGGCATATAAATCCTAGACACTGTCTGAAAGCCTTCCTTTGACATGTTCTTGTAAAATCAACAAATGCCAGCATCAAAGCTTATAACTTCAAAGACAATCTCTCAAACAATAGTGGAGAGAACTCTTGTTGGCACAGAGGGACAATACTGTATGGAAAAAAGTGGATTTTGATAATCCAATTTTGAGTGGAAAAATGACTTGTAAGAATTAGATTCTGAATGTAAAAGTGTTTTAGGAATGCTTTAGCCAATTTTTTTTTTCCTTGTCAGAAGAATGGAATATGACTTAAAATTTTTCCATCTAAATTCAAAATAGCCTTTCCAGTTCGTCCCAAATAAAAATGCTAAGGGATAAGAAAGCATGCCACAGTTTAATAGAGTTTTTTTTCTTTCTTAGTAATAGGTATAGTCATGGTGCATTCTATAATTAAAGTTGACATAGATCAGTGATAATCTAAGCTAAATATGATCTAAGGCTTCCAAAACATCTTCACTCCCTGTACCCAGTTAATTACTAGACCTTGTCAGTTTTTCTTCTGGAGTATAATTTCAGTCAGGCCATCCTCCCCCATTCCCACTGTTTTTTTTTTTTCTTAATTATGATTCTCACAATTTCATCCAAGATTGTTACAGTAGTCCTTTATAGTTTTCTTTGTCTTGGGTCTCTTTCCAGACCAATTCATCCTTTATAACTGAGTGATCTTCATGAAATGTAGTTACATTCAGATCACTGCTCAGCTTGAAACCCTCAATAGCTCCCTATTTCCTGAATCATGGTTAATAAATATACTATAAGCCTATCCTCTCCCTGTATGCCCATGGCTAATCAATCAAGGTTCTTTTTTTCCTTTAGTTTATATATTCAACGAGGTCAGGGTTTGTGTCTTCCTTGCCAACCATGAAATTCCAAATCCGTAGCATACCATGGTCACATATGGTCTCCATAAATTTTTGATGAATGAATACATGAGCCAAATATGCTTTATAACCCATCTAAACATCAAATTCTAGTTAGCAACTATCTATCTTTTGGAGTTGGCACTTAAAGTTAACCAACTGAAACCTACAGGACAAAATCCTAAACTTTTTAAAATAATAATCAAAATCATTAAAAGTCAATGTCTTTTACAGTCTCGTGTCTTGTCTGTCTCCATTGTGCAGTCTTACACTGCAGCCTCAGCAGTTCACTTGACATTTCCTGAATAGTCTTGCCAAGATTTATGACTTGTCCCTCTGTGTTCCTATCATCCTGCTAACTCAATATTATACCACTGACTTAATTGTACATGTGTCTCTTTGCCCCCTATAAGTGAGCTCTGAAAAGAATTATTCCATAATCATTTTTTTATAACTCTGAATACTAACGTCATTTTCATCAGAAAACTATGCTGCAATAAAATGTTAATGGGTAACTGTATTATTTTCTTTGGGCTGCCATAACAAATCCCCACAGACTTGGTGGCCTAAAACAACAAAATGTATTCTTTCACATCTCGGCAGCCAAAAATCTGGAATCAAGGTAGTGGCAAGGCCATACTCTTTTCGATGTGTCTAGGAGAGAATCCTTTCTCACTGATTCTAGCTTCTTGTGGCTCCAGACACTCCTTGGCTTCTTTTGTCACATGGCTTTCTCCTCTTTCCTGTGTCTTTTCTCCATCAACATGATGAAGTTGCTTTTCATTGGATTCAGGGCCCAAATGGATAATCTTTAGATTCTCAGGTTATTTACATTTGCACAAACGTCTTTTCCAAATAAGATTATCTTCACAGGTTCTGGGGTGTGGACATATCTTTTTGAGGGCCACCATTTAACCCACTAAATGACTTTCTAGCATATGTACTTGTTCTCACAAATAGTTCTAAGCGTGTGAAATCAATAAAATGTAAAGGTGTCTCTTCAAGGGACCACATACCAAAAAACAAACAAACAAACAAACAAAAAAACCTCACAGTTTTGAATAATGCTAATATATACTCATGTTGCTTAAATCTCAGGCTAATGTTGCCATTTTGCATTACTGTATTGTATTTTTACTGATGTTAGAATTATGGCTATTCTATGGCATATCCCTAAACTACAAATAAGTTATTCAATTATAGGCTATGAAACATAATTGCATCTGTCCACATTCAAAGTAAGCATGCTTTTTTTCATATACTTTCCAAAGACAAGTAAATTATACCAAAAGTTATAAAACTATATGTGTATAGCTTCCTGCTATTGCTAGCCCAAGGGAACATTTCCATCTCTTATTGGTGTCCCTTAACCCTGCCCACAAATTTTAAATAGTCCCTTTATTAATTTCTTCTTTTGAGAATGACATCTGTTTCCTTCTAGGATCCTAAAAAAAGAAACTGACATTAGTGACCATTTTCCATTTGAAAATCAACCTTTGGCTTACTTTAGTGGAGACTGAAGACCTGACCATGGGAGACCGAGTGCCTGTGCAATCTGAACTACCCATGTTATGATTTACTGAATCATAAAATTGTACATGTGCAGTAGTATTTCAATGTTAAATGAATATGGTCTGTATGAGATTGAGATTTAGCAGATCTAGAAGGTTCTACAGAATGAATGAGTAGGTAGCTCAGAATCCCATGGTATCTGCTTCTACTGCCTTGCCACTTCTTTCTTAACTCTCATCCTTGGTTTAGCACTGTATGCTAACACAGAAAGTAGATAGTGACTGCATTACCGCATCCCCCAAAGGTGGCCCTAAAAGACAGTGCCTAAGCAAAATCCTCAAAAAGAAAAGAATATCTAGTTGTCTACCTATCAGGGAAGGAGCGTTGCCCTGAGACACAGGTCTACATTGATTTATGAGTAGTTAGCAAGTTTATTAGTTGGGCAGGGACCTGGGAAGAACAACATCAGAAGAATGGTAACAAGGAAGAAGGGGAAGACACATCTGGATGAGCTCTTTTTTTTTTTTTTTTTTTATGTTTTATTTTTGAAAGAGAGAGAGAGACAGAGCATGAACAGGGGAGGGGCAGAGAGAGGGGGAGACACAGAATCTGAAACAGGTTCAGGTTCTGAGCTGTCATCAGAAGAGCCTGGTGTGGGGCCCGAACTCAGGGAGCATAAGACCATGACCTGAGCCAAAGTCCATGCTCAACTGACTGAGCCACCCAGGTGCCCCTAGATGAACTATTTTTTTTTTTAATGTTTATTTATTTTTGAGAGGCAATGAGAGAGAGATAGAACACACACACAAGTGGGGCAGGGGCAGAGAAAGAGGGAGACACAGAATCCCCAGCAGGCTCCAGGTTCTGAGTTGTCAGCACAGAGTCCAGTGCAGAGCTCGAGCCCACAAATTATGAAATCATGACCTGAGCCAAAGTCAGATGCGTAACCGACTGAGCCACCCAGGCGCCCCTAGATGAGCTCTTAATGCATGGATAAATAAAGCTTTTAATAAGTCAGTTAGTAAGAAGACATGATCCATAGATAACAAGTCAGTTTTTAATCACAGCCAATCTTAATGCTTGTTAAATGAGCCTATGAAAAAGCACCAAGTGGGTAGGAATGGAGGCCTTGCTTATACTCAACAATATGGACTTTACCCTCGTTAGGGCTGAACACTAGCTACTCCATTCCTGATGCCATGGTCTCTCAATCCATTCCCAAACCTCTTCTAGTCCTTGGGAAAAAGGCCCACCACTGCAGATAAGAAAAGTTGAAGCATCAGAGAGACTGGTGTGGAAAGAAAGACATTACCAACTTTACGTGTGTGCCCAGAATCTTACCCATCCTTCAAGTGATATTTTATAGTGTACAGATTATGGCTCTATGGGATTGGTTTCCTACTTATTTCACACTTTACTTGAAGACGAGAATTTAGATATTTTTAGAAGAAGGCTTTTACAGGAAACTACAACTCTCTGTGGAGTTGTCATTTTTAAAATTCATTTGACTTGCTTCTGTAAATATCTGAAAAATTCAGCAGGTTGCAGAATACAGATTTCTCTGATGACCTGGACCTTGAACGCATTGTAAATGTCCCTCTTAACTTTCTAAAGCCCATGTACTAACCCTGAATTTGTGTAAATTGGAATGCATAATTTAGAAAACTTTAGATTTGGAAGCACAACTTACAAGTAATCTAGGTGATTGGTTCATTTACAAATAGGAAACCTGGAGCTCAGTCAGATATACTGACTTCATGAAGGTCACACAAACCTTAGAGTTAGGACTTTGTCCACTGTTCATCTTCAGGCTACTCAGGGTAATGTAGGCAGGGATGTTTACTTGGCCTCTCAGGAGCGCACTACATTATTTTCATGAACGAATCAACAAATCCAATTAGTGAACAACAAAAATTAACAATGAAAGAAAGAACTACTCTTTATTGGGGATGTGAGCTTCCAGTTTCGTATGGTCACTAAACACACTGGAGTATCTTTGTTCCTTCTCTTAGCATGTAGTGTGTGTTGATGTCAGAGACTGTGACGTCTGCCAGCATCCATGCTTCTTCAGAATTCAGTTTTTCTCACGTGAACAGAACTATCCATGAAACCTCCTGATAGATGTGCACAGTTCATTTGTTTACCAAGACATTAGAAAATTAGAGTTTGACAGAAGGTGGATGGGGGATGTTATGCAATCATGCTCACTTTTGTCTGTTGAGTTCAAAATACATTGTGATGTTAACATTGCATAACGATACGTTTGATCCTTTTGTTAAAATTCAAAGTCTTGTAAACTAACAAAAAAAGGAAAATTATCTAGTGTGTATATATATACATATATATATTTTTTTTTTTTTTTTTAATTCAGCAGCAGAAATTTCAGGCCAGTTTTCTCTCCTTGAGACATAATTTATTTGTCCCATAACTTGTAAAGTTTCAATTTCCTTATTTAGGTTTCCACAAGTTAGTCATCACTTCGACCCCACATTTTCACTTTGTAAGAAGGCCCTGTGATCCCTTTAAATTTAGGTTGTTTGAGCTGTGAAAATGCTTACAAAAATAAACATGTTTTGTTTAATCTGTTCTAGTTGTCGGAAAACTGCACCCTATTCATGCTTTGTTTTGTTCATTGTCTTTGCCTTGCTTTATTTTTCTGATGGAGTAAAACCTATTATTTCTTGTTTACATTTTTTTTTATAACAAACTTGTGATTATGTTACCTCCTTTCCATTATAATCTGTGCCTATCTTATTTAGTTTGCAAAATATCTTTTGGGATATTTAGGGGTTAAAAACAAAAGATTAAGTAGAGAATTTAATCTTATTTCTTGAATTTATGGAAAAATATAATAGCTAGATTATTCTTTATTTCTCTGTGTCCCAGTCAAATAATCAGAAAATTTAAGTTCTCCACTGTGTCCACTTAATATAAATATAAACTTTGTTTTGTATGAATCTCTTCATGTGCCAATCCATGATTAAAGTAAATATATTAAATGAATTGCTTAATTCACTTTTATTTCCGTTTTTTAAACTTAGCATCAGCAATACAACCCCATTTCTAGAGGGAATAGCTTGGTTACTGCTTGGTGTCAGATAACCTCTTAAAATGCAAATGGAAAAGTACACATGATTTAGTCAGAAGATTTGCTTCTAAGGACTTTATGTCCATTTAAATTGAAAACCTGACTATTAATGTTTCTGAAAGTACCTGAGCATGACTCCTTCTAAAATCAAATGGCTTCAATTTTATCTACTTTTTCAAATACACTAGACTTAATGTTTATTTAAAATAATTGTTACAATAGTAATGTCTTTTAACTTAGCTTTCTAATCAATTACTAAAAAATGCATAACGATGCAGATATTAGCATATACAAATTTGGAAAATGTGGCAGTATGGAATAAGCCATTTAGTCCAACATTTGGGGAGTATTGCATATAAGACTCATGCTGATTTTAATTTCTACTAATATATGGCTTGTCAGTCTATGCATTTCCATTTTCATTGTTGACAAGTATAAACCACGAGTGCTATGCCTATACACAACATAGCACTTGTTTTTTAATAATTGTTTTTTTTCTTACACTATTACTTTAATTAAAGGAGAAGAGTTGTATCCATTTGCATAAACACATATATACACACTAAGAGTTATGGAAAGTGATTTTAAACCAACTAAAATACAAAGACCAAAAAATAATAACAGGGTCTGAGATAAAAGTGACATGTTAAAAGAAAAGTCTTCTGCTGCTTACCATTTTCACCATTGCTCATTGAATTATTAAAAAATGTACAGCAAGAATAAAAACAGTAATTTTAGTCTCTGTCAATATATGGTTATTTTCTTTAATTATCTGTACAGCTCAGAAGCCGAACTATTGCAGAAACTATGTAAGGATCATCTCCAGAGACAGGTTTCTCATGCTTATGGATAAAAATCAGAGATAAGAGTAAAGTTCTCAAACTACACCAGAAATCAGCAGGTGAACAGAATTAATATGGCATTATTTATTCTTTAAAAATTTTTTAATGTTTATTTTTGAGAGAGACAGAGAGCGAGTGAGTGGGGAAGGTGCAGAGAGAGAGAGGGAGACAAAGAATCCCAAGCTGACTCCATGCTGTCAGCACAGAGTCAGATGTGAGGCTTGAACTCAGGAGTTATGAGATCATGACCTGAGCCAAAACCAAAAGTCAGATGCTTAACTAACTGAGCAACTCAGGTGCCCCTGGCATTATTTATTCTTATAAGATTGTAGGCTTTTTAAAAATACCTTTGAAAAAGTCTGACTAAAAATGGTACCCAGAGGGGAGATGGGTGGGTTCAAAATAGACGAAGGGGATTTAGAGGTACAGACTTCCAGTTATAAAATAAATAAGTCAGATGAACAATGAAAAAGGAAATGAAAGTATGGCATAAGGAATATAATCAATAATACTGTAATAATGGACGGTGATATATGATTACTACATTTATCATATCATATCATTGAGTAATATGTAGAATTGTCAAATCAATATGTTGTACACCTGAAAACAATGTTGCATGATGATTATACTTCGCTTTTTAAAAAGTTGATCCCATTTAAAATTTAGAAATCCTGAGGAGTGGCGATTGCTAATTGACTCTAGAGATTTACAAAGAGACAGACTTTTGTGAAAAATATATATCCTCAGCATCCTAAAGCCAATATCTAGGAATTGGTATATTGACCCTAACTTCTTTGGTGCTCTCTGGGCTATTGCCTCAAACATGGGTCCCCATTCTTGGGCATTTTCAACCTATTTTGCTCTATAACCCTCTTTTTCTCTTTCTCTGGGCAGGCAAAAGTCTCCCTCATTCTGGAAATACCTTTCCTCAACCAGTCTCCTCCTCTAGTTACTCCTGCTCCTCTTTCGTTTCCTTCACCAACAAGCCTTGTTGAAAGAATAGTCTATATTGGTTTGGGTTTCCTTCCTCATCATTTATTTTCTCCTGGTCCTCTTACAATCTTGGTTCTGCTTCTAGCACTTTACTGGAAACTGTTGTCACTAAGGTCACTGAGAAGATTCTTCAAGGGTGGTTGAAAGGGTCACTATGTTAAAGACTGTTGAAACATCAGGTAGGATGGTAATTGAATGTAGGCCTCTAATACTTACCAGGAAGGCAAGATATCATGATCTACCATGATCGTGAATCTAGAACTCCAAATGGGGCAATTAGGAGAAAGGAAGCCTAGGCTTTCAATTGTAACATGTCTAGATATCATGAAACAGTCTGTACTCCCAAAAGTAAGGAGACACTTTTTGGCACTTTGAAATGTATGCCCTCTGATTCAAAGAAAGGTTAATCTAAAGTTAAGGCAGCAGAGAAACATTCTGAGATAATCAATACATTTGAAAATAGAAATCCCACATATTTTTAGGAAAAAATGTTACCCTGAAATGTACTTAATTCAACTGAAATGAAGCAAAATTAGTAGCTCAAGAAGGGAACTTGGGAGAATATACATGACATGACAAGTAATGAAACAAGGCAAAAAATAGAACAAAGTATAAATGATTCAAAATTTCATTACAAAACTGTATCAAAAATGAATATCGCAAAAGAAGCTATATAATATAAAGATTGTGTTTTAATAGAAATATCTGGGTCAAGAAGTAATAGATTATACTAACAAGGAGCAGTATGTGGGTAGGGCACCTAAAAGGAGGAAATTTGTAAAATTGACCAAAGAGATATGTAAGTAATTCATAAGTAAAAATATATGAGTTTAAACTCTCCCAATAAAGAAAAAATATTTTTATGTGAAATAAAACATTAAAATAAATGCAACTGTATGTTTTTTCCTATAGCTACCTATGTAAATATACAATTTACATATTTTGGCCTTTTGACCAAGATGGTTTCAATTAGTAGATATGCAACAATAGATAACTCCATGTTATAGAAACCAAGAGCTTGACTGTTTTTTAAAAGTCAGAAAAATATATCAAACAATACAAACTTTTAAAAAAGTAGCTTTTGTAGAATTCCAGCCCCCCCCCAAAAAAAATCCAAAACAATGCCAGATATACAGTCCACAATGAAGATGTTAGTTATGGTCCTTTAAGTACAGAGAGTGTAAAAATATATAAAGAAAATGTTTTAGGGATACAAGGATTCATTGAAAAAAATACAATAGAAGTAGGAGACCATACCATTCTATAAATCTTTGACAACTTAAGGCAAAACATGAATAAGGTACAGATGTGAATAATATAATTAGAAAGTCTAATTTGAGAAATTGCAAATGCATCATTTTTTTGGTCCCATAATTGAGAACACCCACTTTTCAGAATCCATGGAACATTCACAATACTTAATCTTAGAGTAAGCCATAAAACACTCAATATAACTCACATATTCTGACCCCACTGCAATAAATAATGAACATTAATGTTTTAAAGTTTAACCATAGGTAACTTGGGAACAAAAAAGTTGCTCTAGTACTTAAATTGTCAAGTATTTAAAATAGGAAATCACCATAGAGGGAGAGCTTATATTTCATTCATTTTGGAACTCAGATAAAATTTGTAAGCATAAGATTTTTTTTATATTTGTTAAAGAGATATTGCTTTAAAATTTGAGAAACACTGATGTAGAATATAATTAAAATATACTATGTATGAAACTCAGAGGCACACGGTCAAACTTGAAGCAATGCTTAAATGTTTCTGTTATTAACCAATATAAATTAAAGGTACCCATTCTACTTATAAAAGTAGAAAGAGAGCACAATGAAATTCGGAAAAAATAATTAATAAATTCATTTATGGATATCAATTCAGAAGTCCTAAGTAGAATGAAATGTTCAACAAATATGAAAATATACTTCAAACTGATTGATGAAGGAAAGAAAGTAGATTAGTAAGAGGAAAAACCACTGCCTTTGTCTTAATAAACCAAAAAAGAAAAAGTTGCCCTATCCAGAACAATGTTGAAAAAAAATTTACTGAACTGGAAAGATAATTAACAGGATCATGAATTTCTATTTCCAACTAACTGCTGGTCTTATGTTTAATGGAACATTTATATTTAAGTTAAATTTAGGAATGACATGGCATGGCATCACCATCTGTATTTATTTTTTCCCTGGAATTCAAGATAATACTATGAAACAAACCAAAAAAGAGGAAGGGAAAGAAGAAAGGAAAAAGGAAACAGGAAGAGGAAAGAAGAGAAGAGGAAATGCACAAGAAAGAGAAAATGAGGAGTAGAAATATTGGAAAAGATAAAAATTTACTTGGACGTAGCAGGATTGTCATATCAGTGCCTCAAGGAAAAGTCAGCTATTAACAGCAACAACAAAAAGCACAGAATTCTTATGAAAACAAAAGCGAACTAGAAAATATTACAAAGAAAAATATTTAAATGAATGGACATATCTTTTCTACTGGGGCTTTTTGGTAAGATTCAACATAGTATAAATACATCAATTCCCCCAAATTAATTTATGTGCTAAATTCAGTTCAAATAAAAATCTTAACAGAATTTGCAAACAATCTTAAAGTACTTGTATAGTGCTCCTGGAAGAACACATGAGCAAATATTGCACGAGGAAATATAAATAGAGTAGAGAGAGGGAAATTGCCTTACTAATATTAAAACATATTTATGAAGCTATAGTCATTAAAACATGGAAGTATATTAATAGCAAATTAAAAATCATGCAACAGATGTTTGTATTTTTAATCATCTGTGGTTCATCAGAAAAGACATTGGTGCTTCATCTCTGGGAACTTGCAATGAGGTGAACAGTTGTATCTGAAACATGAGGCAACTCTAAACAAGGACCATCTAAACAAGCACACATATCAAAATAATCTTATGTTTATGTGCAAGTGAAGGAATGAAGTTGCTTAATGAGACTGAGTGAAGAATGAACAAAGTGTATGGAGAAAACTTCAAAAGCTGAATATATAAAAAAGAACACACAGAATCCTCTACTTCTTCTAGTAGATAATGAGTAAAAGAAAATGGCCAAGTAAAAGTTATTGGTAAAATATTTAAAGTAATAAGATGTCTTTTAAATTTTTATTTTTCAAATATTTGTGTTTCAAGGGCAAGTAGAAGTGATAAAATATCGTCTTGTAAGTGACTTGACCATTTATAAACAAATGTGCCTCTCTTTTATTACTTGCTTTATTCCAGATAGCAGCTTCTAAAACAGTTGCAGAATTATGTGTTCTCAAAGATTTTGTTTTAGTCCTTTGTAAGCTCTTTAAAGTGGAAACAAAGCTGACCTTGGAGTGTGGTAATTTATCATGAAGGGCTCTCTGCAAAATAAACTTTAGAAGTCACAAATGAAGAGTGATCATCCAAAAATTTGTCACAAGATTAAGTTTTCTGCTTAAGGACTTCATAGGAGAAAGCATTGACCTTCTAGATGGTGTTTCATTTATAGACAGAATAAATGAAATATGATGCTTGTCATATCAGAGTTTATTTTGCAACCTTAAACACTGCAGGTGGAGCATGGATTAAATTTTTTTTTTTTTTTTTTGCAAAATTAAATCATGACAGTTGTGCCTCCTTCCTATCATTCCAGAGGCTGTTCGGTCAGAAAAAATTATTCTAATCAGAACCCTCATTCACAGAATCGTTTTTTCCTCATTGTTTTTCTTTGTGGGAGACAACAATCTTTAAAATCAGTCCTTTGACTCACCTCCCAAGTCGCCTTTCAAAGACTTCCCCGGAAGCAGAACAGAGGCCTGGCGGGAGGAAAAGGAAACTGATTTTAATAATAGCTTTGTAGACGTTTACTTCTTTATATTTAAGGGAAGATGACACGTTTTTTGTCCAACAGCCCAATATGCTGGCTCTTGACTTTTTTCATTTAACACTTACCTACATAATGCCCCCATAACATTAATTATTTCAATGCGCTAAGAACAAGGAACAATGACATGTATTTATTTTATATTACCCACAGTTCTGTCATGGAGCTAAGAATTATGATATGGTATTTAATACTTCTATGGAGTATCGCAAATTTTGAGTTGAATGAGAATTGTTATTCCATATGACCATATTGAAACACTTTAAAAGTCGAAATGATAAACAAATACAAGATTTTATTACTATATTTCAGAAGTTGGAAGTCTTAAGTTTCTTTCCTATCTTTTGCTTATTTTATTAAGCTCCTAAGTATTAGAACCCAAATTCTATTATCTAAGTTAGATTGTTGGCTTATTTTTTGTTGTATTTAGTAACACTTCAAAGTTAACCGGATTTTAGAAATAATTATTGTATGTAATTTTAATTTTTTTGTTAGAAATAATTGTAGATTTTGTTTCAGGATAATTATCAGTCAAAAATGATAATCTTCAGTTTATCTTCAAAATGGTCAAACATATTTTTTGTTAACTTAGACCTTAAGTACAATGTTTTTTTTTTTCCATGTGAAAGTATATTTTCTTATAGTCATCATATATATTTAGCCACAACCAGTCTATTACAGGTTAACAATCTTTTGTCCACATTTATAAAATTCAAAAATCTCTGAAAACTGAAAATTTTTTGTGACTCATTGAGCGCCAGTATCAAATTAAACTGCACTCACAGGTGACAAAAGTTGACCAGACTGACATGAAACTATTTATGACTTTATCTGTTTTTGTATATTTTGTTACAAAATACAAAAATATGAATGCATTTGATTACAGAGTGTGGCCCTAGACCTGGATGGGGTTAACAAATATACAGCAAATATATTGCATTGCTTTCTAAATGGTGAGAACAATTTAAAAATTCCCATACCTATCTGGGATGGTCGACCTACTTTTTTATTTCCCTTCAAAAAAAGATTTTGATCAGGTCAAGAAATATCACAGCACTTATTTTTAGGGTTGGTCTTTTCAGGTAATGCCTCGTTCCATCGCTATTTGATTGTTTGCTCTAGCTTTCCTGGTTATGAACATGATTCTTTCTACCTTTACTATAATCCTCTACTCAGTGCTCCTTTATGTGTCCTGGACCAAAAGTTACTCTTACAATACCTCTTCATTGTCACTGGCACACCTCTTTGTTTGTCCTTCTGGGGAAAGAGTCTCTACAAATCACTAAAGCAGCCTCCTGACTTGTTCTTCTCACTTTCCCTCCTCTAAACTCCAAATCTGTCCTTGTTTACCTTTTTCCATTATTAACTGCAAGGATCAACTTCTGTGGCTTTTGAAACTTTTTGTTCTTCATAAAATGGGAACTACAACCCAGTGTGAGAGAAATTTATTCCAATGTACTTGGAGCTCAGAGATGGGTATACTGCATATTAGTTAGCATATGCAAATTACTAAAGAAATAAATGAGGATATTATGGTATCCTGGTTGCCTGTTGCTGTATAATGAACTACTCCAAAACTTGGTGATTAAAAAAAACCCAGTTCATTTTTATTTTATTTTATGATTCTGTGGGTCAGGGTTTTGGACAAGCACAAAGTGGATGGCTTTTTTCTCCACCATGATGTCTAAGGCCTCACCTTGGATGACTTAGCCAGGGACTAGCCCAGGATTTCTCTCTCTCTCTCTTTCTCTCTTTCTCATCTCTCATTTCTCAATCCAATCTGGTATAGCATCACTTTCATCATACTTTATTGATAAAAGTAATGAGAGAATTGTCAAAGAATTGTGGCCATCTTTAATCTGTCAAGGTGAGTCAATCAACTTCTATTCTTGGGAGTCCTTTTCTTTCCTAGACATGCCCTAGTCATGCCTTCTAAATGCAGTCTAAAAGTTATCTGGAAATATATGCAGTGGCCAAGAAAGACAAAGAATATTTACATCTTATATTTTCTTCAGAAAGGCTCATAGTGAGAAAGTTGTGGATATCTCTGAAATCTCATTGTTTTTCTCTGTAAGATTAGCAATTTGAGAAATGAATTTAGAGAATGCTACAAAAAGGATCAAAGAAAGGAGATGTTTAAAAATCCTTTATTTTTCCCCTGTAATGCTACATATTCTTGAAGACTAGCTTCAAATGTATGTATTTTAGGGTACAATTAAAGTTCTTAATTGCAAACAGGAGAAATCATTTCAGCTACTTACAGAAAAGAGGTGAAAGAGGAAGTAAAGAAATCACACAAGCTTCTAGAAACAATGAACACACCAGAGAACTCGCTTCACAAGAAATCCATCTCAAAAATGATAACACTATCTCAGTGGGGCGTGAGGGGGGTGGGGAATCACCATCCAGAACCTTTTCACGCATAGTTCACTTCTGAATCATGGTCTTCAATGAATGTTTCCGATTGATGGACCATGGCCATATGTCCCACCCTAGCTACTGCACTCTCTAGGACATGTAGAACTAAAAAATATATATATCAAGTTTGAGAAGATAGAACTTAGAGTGTGGCAGGATATCAAAATGCAAATTAGGTGTTTACAATTTATTTGATAGGCAGATATAAATGAGAAATATCTATCTCAGCTCATCTTTCAGTTGACAAAAATCAGCTCATCAATTTCTGTACCACATAAAACTTACAAACAATACAGCAACAATATTTGGCAGCCTAATATTCTATAAATATGCATTATACTTTAAAGGTTCTTACTCTTTTCCTGAAGGGAATACCCAGCTTCTCTTCAATTAATCTAGCTCTAAATCTAAGATTTAGGTGATGTCTTTTCCACCTCTGGTGTATTCACAATATCTTCTTGGTATTTTCTAACCTAGGGACTAACATATAATAATACTGGAGAAGATGAGACATTGGAAAATGTTATTATATTAATAACATTGGAAAATTTATTATATGAATATCTACATGACCATCCAGAAAGAAAATGTGAGTGTCTACAGGTATCCTCCCTTTTTGAAACTAATTATAAATCTAAAGTTGGTATTTACAACTTTGTATATTCCCTACACATCCCGAGTTTCCTTTGTCCTCAGTCAAAATCTTGGTTTTGATTCTTTACCTTGTATGGGATACCTTTAGTCCTGAGGGAGCTGAAACTTTTGTAGACTTGCTTGTGTGAAGTTATTATACTCTTCCATTCACTTTATTCCTGGAAAAGGCTTTATGAAGCCTCTTTAGGCTTCTGTAAATTCTGGATATAATTCTCCCTGTCCCCTGTGAATAAACTACCTGCTTTCATTCCAGTTATAAGGATTGATTAACCATAGCCAACATGGTATATTTTTTTAAATGTCTTATTGACACAAAGAGTAGTGGCGCAGTCAGTTAAGCATCCAACTCTTGGTTTTAGCTCAGGTCATGGTCTCAGCATTGTGAGATTGAGCCCTGTATTGGGCTCTGCACTGGCAGCGCAGAGCCTGCTTGGGATCCTCTCTCCTCCTCTCTCTCTGCCTCTCCCTGTTCTCTCTCTCTCTCTCTCTCTCTCTCTCTCTCTCAAAATAAATAAATAAACTTTAAAAAAGTTTTAAAAAGTTAAAAACTGCTCACATCAACTTCCAATTTAACAGAACCACTTTTGTGTGTTCATGTAAAAGTATTTATTCATTGGATCTAAGACCCTGAAACAGAAGAATCTCCATTGCAGGGACAGGAGTAAACCTTTTGTAAGTGCATGGTGGAGTATAATGGTGAAAGCTACTGATCCCATTTCTACCCCTGTTCCTAAACCCATGTATCCTGGCTTTAGGAGAAACAGAATTGTTTCTTGGTTGCTGATTCCAAGCTTATAACATCCTACAGGACAGCATTTCAACCTAGCAAGCTGTTGACACCCAACTAAAACTGTAAATAAATCTTCAGTAAGCTAGTCAACCATTCTAAGCCCCATAGATTCTAAGTAATAGGGTACAGGATAACACTAGCACCACCCATAGACAGGTTCTTTTGTCAGAAGTAATCTAGTAGGGGTTAAAATCTAAATGTGGAATTCTGTGAGAGTGAACAAGGCATTTGGTGAGTTCACAGATGGTGTTGCTGGCAGAAACATGGTGGGAAAGGAAGGGAGGGCAAATCCAGTGCAGAATAAGTCTCTTTCAGTAAGCATAAATTACTGCTTCCTATACAATTAAACTAGTCTGGGTAGCTATCCTCCCCACCCAATTTTGTTAATTTATGAGGAGCTCAGTGTTGGTTGTTTTGGAAAGTTGGGTACACAGAAGTGGCATTAGCCAGGTCAGCGTTAGTAAAAAGAGAACATTACCGAGACTGTATAACCTCCATAACTTTCAGCATTGGTTTTGAGGAAAATGGCTGATTGACTCCAAAGCAGGTCAATTTGGCCACTTGATTATGGAAAGGCTCTTTCTCAGCCAGAGAATCTTAATGAGTGTTCAAATGAGACACACTTCTCCCCCCACCCCCAATCTGTGCACATTCTGAGAGGTCCATCTACAAACTATTCCCCAAGTTTCTTTGCCATCTATTTTCCAATATTGTTCCCTGTAAGTCCCTTTAAATCTAAATATCTAGCCATGAATCAGTGTACATCCATAATACAGGCCATCGTTTCTTTCAGGGAAAGTGGATCATGAGATTCACCATTTGAAATTTTGTCCATTTTTAACATCTCCTGTCTCTATTGTTCTTCAGTTCGCCCTGAAGTAGCTGCAGACTACACTCCTGACTGATGCCAATGCTTACTACAAAACCAAAGTATACTAGACTCAATGTTTATCCTCCTCAGTGAACTGACAAAAGAGAATTCCTCATGAAGGCAGAGTTGTAGATTGAGAGACAAAGTGCTGTGCAGGAGTAAGCACTACATGTACAGGAAACTTAACTTGTGCCTGTAGGGCCTGTTAAACCCATTGAGGAATCTATCACTTCCATTTGAAGCAGGAATGCTACTGTGTTTACCTAATTAATGTAATGAGTTGTTGTTTCCCAAGACACCCATGGGCATCTTAGTTGGAATGGTCAAGAGGCAACTACAAGAAAAAGTAGATATAGAACAGCAGACATAGAACTAGATATAGAATAGCAGCTGTTACTGGATTTGTCTTAAACCTCTGTAATTCACCAAGAATTATCTATAAAGGCTAGAGGAGGGATATATAGGGATGTGATAGAAATCACTGTTCTGAATTTTTCCAGCCTTTGCTGGAGGTACTAATTTCTGGTCTTCTTTTTCAAAAAAATGCAACATTGCTTTTGTTTTATTATTTTTATGGGGAGTACAATCTCCCACGGCTTTCACTTGGCTGTTTCTACCTTATTAGCCCTCACTCTGTAGGTTAAGTAGCTAATATGGAGATTCTACTGGTTGCTGAGGATATCTATTCTAATAATAAATTAAGAAATTGAGGGAATACCCACAGGGTGTGTTACAAACCCTGATCCTATCATGCTATGTATTCAAGCCCAAACTCTATTTATCACTGACCCTTCTTTCCCCCATAAACATCTCCTCTGTCCAGAGGAACACTATCATATTCTGGGTCCCAGGGATTAGCATTAGTTCAGATCACCGGACCACAAAATCCTCAGTGCACAGTTTTTTATTAATTAATTAATTAATTAATTTATATGTTTATTTATTTATTTTGAGAAAGAGTGGGGGCAGAGAGAGAAGGAGAGACAGAATCCCAAGCAGACTCTACTCTCAGCACAGAGCCCCGTGCAGGCCTCAATCTCATGAACTGAACCATGAGATCATGACCTGAGCCAAAATCAAGAGTGGGACGCTTAACTGACTGGGCCACCCTAGTGCCCCGGAAGCACTTTGTAAATATACCACTTGCACAAGAGTCTTCCCTTCAGAGTCTGCTTCTAAGCAACCCAGTCCAAGACTGTATCATCACAAGGTTCGTGCTCAAGAATTCCCAGCCTCCTCTTCATTCAAAAAGTTCTGTGCTGTGAATTGACTCAGGGGGTCATGACATTAAGGCTCAACCCTGGACTCTTGTTTTCTAGGTGGAGTTGTTGCTGTTGTTGGTTTATTTGTTTTGTTTTGCTTACACAGATAAAGTGGGGCCTTAGTGGGTGTATAACTTTTTCAAACCCAGGGATCCCCTAATCAATTGGCAAGACAAAGTGGTGTGTGGCAATTGACTCTGATTATTACTACGTGGGTTAAGTGCTGCTAATGAAGCACATACTAATGGCAGCATCTCCCACCATTGTTTTCAGCCTGCAGAGAATAGACACTGCATGCTTTTAAAGATGGTTGTGTCCCTTTGTCTGCTTTTATCCCAAATTTCCCTTTTTCTAAACCTGTATCTAAAACTTTGCCTCAATATATAAATATATTCCATTTGTTCTGATTCAGAACCTCGGAATCCATTCCTACGTATATTCCTGCAGTTACTTTCCAATATAACTTGGCAAAATATTGCATTCTTTTTGGTGTATAAGTTTGTTATATCTGGATTTAATTTTGCAGTGGCTTCTTGGAGCATGCTGGACTCTGACATGAGTTATGGGTCTAAGGCATTGAAGCATATTGGGAATAGGTTATGAAGAAATGTATACTACCTTGTAAGCCTTGTAACGGCTCCAAGCAAGGTGTTTACATAATTTTCAAGGAAGGCAGGAACAGGTCACCAAACGCTGGGGAAAAAGCTATTTCTTCTAGCAGGGGAGTTTAGTAACTTAGAGTACTCAAAGTACTCAGAGTTTTCGGGGTTTTCCTGTTTGCCCCAATTATGACTGAGATTCTAAAGTCTTAACTTTCAATAAAAGACATTGTACCATTTGAATTCAACTGACGTAATTCAGAAACCACAGGATTAGACTGTGCATTTAATTTTCAGTTTCATCAACCCTGCAGAGATGAGAGCTAATTTTAGGGTAATCATTTTATCGCCCTGGCTTTTTGACTTTCTTGAACCGAGAATTTTAAACTTTAAGCTTATCATTTCCTTTCTCTCTATGCTCAGCACATGTAGTAGTTGACTCATCCTAAAGGTTTTGTATTCTTCATGCCCATTATACTGTTTTAAAGCAGCAACCATTCACTCCTCCAATTCCTTGCCTTAAATAGTCACTTTATTCCAGGTGACCAAGGGCAGAGATGATAAAATAAGCAACTGTTTCATTACAGTATGCCTTGGGTACCAATATTCTTTTCTCTATGACTAACTGGATCCAACTTACCAGATAATGACACCCAGATATCCATTTCCTCGAGGGTTCCTTGAACTTCTGATACAAATTATTCTATTGTTAAGAATCTTAGTTGCAAACAACATTCATTCTGCTTAGTTTAAACAGAAAGGGCATCTATTAAAGATACTAGACAATGTATATAGTCTTGAGAGGGCTATGGGACGAAACACCTGGAGCATTGTCCATAGTCTGGTGCCAACTTCTGAACTGCTTTGAAAGCAGTCCCAAGGGAGAAGCTGCCTTTGACACTACAAACTGCACAACCACCAGAAAAAAAAGGATGTTTTTTGGAGCCTATCCTTAATCACTTCCAAATTGAAGACTCATGTGGGTGCAAATGATTGATAGAAACTGGTCCCTCCTGGTTGCAATCCTAGGCACAAGGGAAGTTAGAAAATGCAGATTTAAAACTGTATTTTGGGAAAGGCAGAATTCAAAAATATCAGAAGGCAGGTGGGTGTTCAAAGTATTTTCTGCAGCCAAAATTGACAAATGTACACTGTATATGGCTACTGTGTTTAAGTTACTTTAATAAAATTTGTGAAAATATTTCAATAATTATACCTCCTTTTGTCTCATATATATTTCTGCAAAAACAATTCTTATAATAGTTTCAGCAAAGTAATGGTAACTACAGTTTTACTCAGAATATCTAGGTTCAAGATGCATTATTAAAAACAATATCCCCACATTATAAATTCTGCAAATGTTATTGGAGTTCAGGTGTATCCTTCTAGTTATTCAAATTCTTGGGTGACAGTCCACCAAATTTACTATTATTTTTTATCTGTTCATATGAGTTGTCCATGTAAGATGTACACATCTTCATTAAGATATGAGAGGATATACATATTTTCTGAGCATGGCTTATTTGATTATGTTTATAGGGAAATAAACATGATTAGAAAATTTGTACATTGTATTTGCATATATATATGCATATATTATATATATATGTATGTATATATATATATATATATATATATATATATATATAGTCTCCATAAATGGAAAAACCCAAAGTAGCAGTTTTGTATTTGGTAAAACATAATAGTTAATACTGAACAATCCTACCAAACATCTCAAGATTTCAATTAAAAACTAACATGCTGAGGACTCAGTACCAGACCTTTTCTCCATTCTTTCTCCCTAAGTAATCTTTTACATGCCTAGTCACTTGCATGCCATCTTCACACGGATCCCTTCCAGATTTATATCTGCCCTCCGGAATTCTGAGCTTCAAGACAATATGTCAAATCAGATGTGTTTAAAATTACAAGTTCAACATGCTTAAACTCACATTCTTTCCCTCTAATCTTTGTCTTTCTGTGTTTGCTACCTCAAATAGGTATTGCAACTTCTGCTCTTGCCATCTTGGAACCCTGAGACCATGATGGTATGAAACTCTCTGGGATGAAAAACCACGTGCGAAGAGTCTTAGCCTTCCCAGCCGTGCCAGCTATCCTAGCTGAGACTCAAGAGGTGTGAAAAGGCCATCTTAGACCATTCCATCCCAACAAACGCAATAAACAAATACTTGTCTCAAGATTCACTTCCGGGAGAACTTACATTAAGATATGTAATTAAGATCTCCCCCTCCATCACACTCCAACTCCATTTTAATCTCAAAGTCTTTCAATTTTACACTCAAGTATCTCTTGGATCCTTTTACATTTCTTTTATTTTCAACCTATCTATGTTGTATTTGAAGCATATTGTTGGATTATGTTATTTCTTGTCATTGCTTTTATTCTAGTCTTGCAATGTCTAGTTTTTAATTTTTGATATGTTAGGGATTAAGTTTTCTTCTTTATTTGCTGTCTGCTCCTTTTTGTAAATTCCTCTGTTTTCCTTTATTATCATCTTGTGAGTTACCTAAACATTTCTGAGAATTCCATCTTGATTTACTTATAGTCTTCATTAGCATACTGGTTTGTACAATTTATTAGTTATTACTTTAGATAATATATACATACATGACTTATCATAGTCTACTGTTATTGACATTTACCACTTTGAGTAAAGTGTAGACTTACTGCCACTTACATCCCTTTACCCTCCCCACTTTTAAAATATAATTATCTGGGGTGCCTGGATGGCTTCTCTTTCTCTTTCCCTCTCTCTCTACCTCCCCTGCTCATGCTGTCTCTGTCTCTCTCAAAATAAATAAATGAACTTCAGAAAATTTAAATATAATTATCTTAAATATTTCCTCTGTAGTCACTTAATACCACATCAAATAGCGTTATAATTTTTGCTTTAACCATCAAATATGATTTAGGAAGCTCATGAGAAATGATATAGTCTATTACATTGACCCTTATTTTTACCCATTCTGGTATTCTTTCTGTTCTGAAGTTTCAAGTTTTCTTCTGTTATAATGTCCTTTCTTTTTAGAAAACTTCCTTTAGCTGTTTTTTAAGGGTAGATTTCTGGGAAACAAATTCTATTCTCCTTCTTTTTCTTTCTTGTCTGAGAATGTCCCTTTCTCCCTTCATTCCTAATATTTTGAACACATATTCTCTTTTTGTTAACTTGCCCTTTTATTAGCTTTACTCAGGTATAATTGACAAGGAAAAAATGGGATATATTTAAAGCAAACAACGTAATGATTAGATAGATGTATACACTGTGAAAGAACTTCTGCAATCTATAATTCTCAATTGAAGGAAAACTTTCAGTACTTAAAAAAATGTACCACTTCCTTCTGGTCTCTCTGGTTTCTGATGAAAAAAATCAACTGTCATTTGAAGTTTCTCTCTTAAAGTGTAGTTTCTCTCTAGATGCTTTCAAGATATTTTCTTCATCCTTGTTTTTCAGAAGTTTAATTATATTATGTCTTGGTATGAAATTCTTTGGTTTTATCTAACTTGGGTTTTACTCAGCTTCGTGAATCTGTAGGTTTATGTCTTTTGCCAAATTTTAGAAATTTTCAGTCATTATTCCTTTGCATACCTTTTCAGTCTTACTGTCTCTCTTGTGTTTTTGAACTCTGGTGATACAAATAGTGGCTCCTATATATTGCCCCATCAGTCTCTGAAAGTTTATTTATTTATTTGTTTATTTGTTTATTTTGCCTATTTATTTATGTATTTAATCTATTACTTTATTATTTATTTATTTGCTTGCAGTCTATCTTCTCTTTGTTGTTCAGATCATATAAATTCTATTGCTCTATGCTCAAATCCACTGATCCTATCTTCTGTTATCTCTACCGTTGAGGTCATCAAGCATGTTTTTATTTTTGGGTACTGTTTTTTTTTTCAGTTTGACAATCTCCATTTGGTTACTTTTTTCTTTTTTTTTAAGTTTTTTTTTAAATTTATTTTGAGAGAGAGAGAAACAGGGCAGAGGACGGACAGAGAGAGAGGGAGAGAGAGAAACTCAAATAGACTCCACATTGTCAGCAGAGAGCCCAACACAGGGCTTAGACTCACTAACTGTGAGATCATGACCTGAAATGAAATCAAGAGTCAGACTTTTAAGTGACTGAGCCACCCAGGCACCCCTGGTTACTATTTTCTTTTCTTTTTTTTTTAATTAAAAAATTTTTTTAATGTTTATTTATTTTTGAGAGAGAGAGAGACCATGAATAGAGAAGAGGCAGAGAGAAAGGGAGACACAGAATCTGAAGCAGGCTCCAGGCTCTGAGCTGTCAGCACAGAGCCCGACGTGGGGTTCGAACCCACAAGCTGTGAGATCATGACCTGAGCTGAAGTCGGACGCTCAACCAACTGAGCCACCCAGGCACCCCAATGATTTTCAATCGTTTCATTTGTTCAAAGAAAATTGATAGTGACATTGTGAAACATTTTTATAATAGTTTCTTTAAAATTCTTGTGAGATAATTCTAACATCTGATTCTTCTCTGTACTTTTTATTATTTTTTTTCATTCATATGATTTTCCTAGTATGGTGAGTGATTTTCTATTGTATCCTGCCCATTTTGGATATGCTGAGACTCTGTATCCTATTTAATCTTCTTTTAGGAGGCAATCTCCTATAGAGGTATAGTCCAAGGTGGGTATGTATGTTCAGCTTCTTGAAATGTGGAGCACTGACTGACTGCCTCATCTATCAAGCCACAATTCTATATCCAATGAAAATATCCTTCAGAAATTAAAGGAAAATAAAGATAGTTTCAGATGGGGCACCTGGGTGGCTCAGCTGGTTAAGCATCCAGCTCTTGGTTTCAGCTCAGGTCACGACCTCACAGTTTATGAGTTCAAGCCCTGCATCCGGCTCTGTGCTGACAGCAGGAGCCTGCGTGGGATTCTCTCTCTCCTTTCTCTCTCTGCCCTTCCCCCACTTGTGCTGTCTCTCTCAACAAAAATAAATAAACATGTTTTTTAAAAAAAGATAGTCCCAGATGAAGGAAGACTAAGAGAATTCAAATGTAGCCAACAGACCTGCTCTAAAAGAAGTGCTAAAGGAAGCTCTTCATATAAAGGCGAAACGCTACCAGAAGGAAGTGTTAAATATTTGGAATGAAGGAAGAGTAACTAAATCCATGAAAGAGTTACACAGTAGTTGGGGTATGAGACAACAAGAGAGAGTTGAGCTACTGGAAGCACAGGCCAGTGATCCAAAAGGTAAGGATGTGGAACTATGAGAAAGGGGAATAGATTTAGGGTATAAACCATTAGGCTCCCCAGCTAAGAATGCAGGCCATGATCAGGGTGGAGAGCTTCACAGAGATTCAGGCCAGCAGGCTTTGTGGTCAAGGACACAAAATGGCAGTGGGGGCACTGTGGAGGTGGAGGGTAAGCCAGTGTTGTTGAGATATTGGTTACATTGAAAAAACAAGTAAACTAATTAAGCAAATAAATAAATATATTGAGGGTGATGGGAACCAATTTCTCATGTTTAAGAACATATTAACAAACTCAGAAGAGAAGAAAGCTACAAATCCCTGAGGTACTGGATTACAATTGGGGGTATCAATATGAATTCATTGTTTTTATAATACATTTATGCAAATGAATATATAGTAGTTATGGAAGTATGAATGTGTGTATGTTTATGTATGTGTACATATATTTCCTAGCTCTGTCTACTAAGAGAGGCTAGAAGATATGAGCCAGAAATAGCAAAGGGCTCTGGCAAGGTTCTGATCTTGGTTTCTGGTAACTATCTTCCATTGCAAAGAACTAGAACTTCTTGGGGGAAATGATCGACTCTAGGGGTGAGGATGGAGGACAGTGTGAGCCTGGAATATGTTTTTGTGCCAAAAAAATGATAGTGGCACATCAAAAAGACCCAGGTATCAGCTGGGAGGGGCTCACTGAGTATAGTAAAATCTGAGCATCAGAATAAATAATAATACAAGATTTCAGCACTTCAGTTAAACAGGAATCCATCACCCCACAATCATAAATTTTACAAATGAATACATAAATAGGATATCTTCAAAAAAAAAAAAAAAAAGGAGAACATAATAGCTAACAGTGAACTTTGTTACCTTGTAGAGGAAATGTCCATTAGAGCACAGAGGTTCACAAAAACTTATAGAAAAGGTCTGAGGTTTCCAGATCTGAGATGAAATTCTTTTACTTGAAGTTGGCATAATGTGGCAAATATATTTAATTTTTCACTCTTTAGTATACACTAGTTCTTAAATTTTTAATTTTTTTTAATGTTTGTTAATTTTTGAGAGAGAGACAGAGCATGAGCCAGAGGGGAGGGCAGAGAGAGAGAGGGAGACACAGAATTTGAAGCAGGCTCCAAGCTCAGGCTCCAAGCTCTGTCAGCACAGAGCCTGGTGCGGGGCTTGAACTCACAAACCATGAGATCATGACCTGAGCCAAAGTCAGAGGCTTAACTGACTGAGTCACTCAGGTACCCCACTTCTTATATTTTAGATCAAAAGTTTCAAAAGTAAACTTCAGGGCTTCTCTTAGATACTTGACTTTAGCCAGACTTAACTGCCTTAATTAACTTATGACCTGTCTCCTGTCCTTTGTCCATCACAACCAAACATTAGTACTACCAGTTAAATATCCAGATATTTTCTGCTCTTTCTAGATTCCTGAAGAACTATCACTGGTATTTCCCTACACCAAGGATTTGGGACAAAAGCTGGCCACCTTCAGAAATGGACCCATTCACCTTGTTTTATTTAAAAAATTTTTTTTTAATGTTTATTTATTTTTGAGACAGAGAGAGACAGAGCATGAATGGGGGAGGGGAGAGAGAGAGGGAGACACAGAATCGGAAGCAGGCTCCAGGCTCTGAGCCATCAGCCCAGAGCCTGACGCGGGGCTCGACCTCACGAACAGTGAGATCGTGACCTGAGCTGAAGTCGGACGCTCAACCGACTGAGCCACCCAGGCGCCCCATCACCTTGTTTTATTTAGATAGCATGCCCTCTTACATTGGAAACTACTTCTACTCATAAGTTCTGGACAAATGTTATCAGTCCATGATTACAGCCAAATAATAAGATACAATTTAAAGTTATAAAGTTATTTCACGTTTTGTAAAACTGATTTGTTCTATCAGGAAGGAAAGAAATGGTGGAAAATCTATTGAGACCATTAAAAACCTTTTTGTGCAAGACCTCTCTTGTGTCCTAGTCCTATACAGCTATGATTCTAGAGGGTCTTGTCTTGTCTTGTTCTTCCCTTCCCTTCCCTTCCCTTCCCTTCCCTTCCTTTCCCTTCCCCTCCCTTCTCTTTTCTTTATTTTCTCTTTTCTTTTCTCTTACTCTCCGATCAACTACAAAGGAGCCAGATCTCTACTTCCCTGCATTTCTAGCTTCCAAAAAATAGTTTTGAACCTTAAATGCATCTATGCCATTGTAACCAGCAGTTTTGGCAACTATTATGAAGGGCAGTCTTAAAAAATTATAGTCAATCTTTTTAGCATTTCTTATAGTCCTAAAGATTCACACAAAACATAAACATTTGACACTTGAAAAATTCAAGGGTTAGGGATGCTGTCACCCCTCACCCCACAGTTGAAAATCCACATATAATTTTTGATTCCTCCAAAACTTAATAGTCTTCTGTGGACCAGAAGCCTTAGTGATGACATAAACACCAGTTAAGACATATATTGTATGTTACATGTATTATATACTGTATTCTTATAATAAAGCAGCCTAGAGAATAGAAAATGTTATTAAGAAAATCATAACTAGGGGTGCCTGGGTGGTTCAGTCAGTTAAGTGTCTGACTTTTGATCACAGCTCACGTCATAAGCCCAGTGTCATGGGATCAAGCCTTGAGTTGGTCTCTGCACTGAGCATGGATACTGCTTAGGATTCTTCTCTTTCTCTCTCTCTCTCTCTCTCTCACTCTCTCTCTCTCTCTCATCTCCCTCTCCCTCCATTTATTCCTAAAGGATATTTTTATTGGATATAGAATTCTGTGTTGATAGGTCTTTTCCTTCAATACTTAAACAACATTATGGCTCTTCCTTCTAGCCTCCATGGTTTCTGAGGAGAAATCTACTGTTATTTGAACTGTTATTCTTCTAGAGATGAGGTGGTAACTGTTGATTTTCTTTTCTTATTGAAGTTTGGATTTCCTGGTTCTTGTTTTGACAGTGATTTTTAATTGTAACCTGGACATTTTGGATACTCTGTAATGAAACTTTGATCTCATTTAAATCCTTTGTTTCAGTAGGTCTTCTCTAACACTGTGCAAGAATTGAAAAGGAGGTGCCATCTAAATACTGTCAGGTAGAGATGGAAGTCCAATTCCCATCAGTCTCTGTTGTCACTTCAGTGAGGAGAGTCACCTCATTGCTGGGAGGGTGTGGAATTTCAGGTTCCCCAGTAGGCCTCTGCTGACAGCATCTAGCAGTAGGGGAAGGGATGCCTCATTACCACTCAGAGGAGTAGAAGTCTAGGTTTATCGTGTTCTGTCTACTGATAGGAGACTGTTGACACCTGGAAGGATAGAAAGTCCAGGCTCCCTACTTGGCCTTCTCTGATATCATCCCAGGGCAGAGTGGGGTGTGTGTGTGTGTGTGTGTGTGTGTGTGTGTGTGGTGTGTGAGGGGGGTGCCAATTATAATGGGGTAATAAGGAGTAAATTCTAGCCTTCCCTTGTAGCCTTTGATGATGTGTGTAGGTCCAGCTTTTCCCATGGTGTCAGGCTGGAGCAGGGCAGTTATTGTCTCAAAGTTTTCTGCCTTCCCCTCTCCTGGCCCTTTGGCTGAAGAAAGCAGATTTTTTTAGGGCTTTTTGTTTACATTTGTTAGTGTTTCTAGGTTGTAGGGTTCTCTAGCACCCAGTGTAGGCATGTGAAACAAAAAGAAAACATAGAGAACTTACTTCTGTGTTATTCCTTGGGTCTCAAAGTCTTCAGCTAATTTCTCTTCTTCTCTTTACTTTTCAGAGTCTCTGCATGTTTCTTTAACATATAATATCCGGGGTTTTTAGTTATACTTAGCAGTAGGAATAGGGACAAGTATGTCTACTACATGTTATCCAGAACTGGAAGCCGTATAAATGCCCTTTTAAATTTCTGTTTTTGTATATATTTTATACCAGTCATATAACAATAACATAATAATACATATATTAAGTTACAAATAAATATACAAACATATATATCACATGCTCAATTTTTTTTTAATGGGTGCATAGCCAAATGCAGATCACAGACCACTGGTGTAATCAAAACACTATGGACTCATTTCTTGGCTTGGCACTTCTACTAACTTGTGTGATTTGGAGCATTTCTTTTTTCACCTCTAACATGAAGCAATTTAGTAATATCTTTAATACCACATATACCTCTAATATTTGACAAACAATAACAGGTGGTATTCCTTCCAAAAGATATAAAATACTACATGAAAATTGTTTTCCTTACTTATGGTTCCTTTAAAGCATTTTCTAAATCCTGAAAAATTTTCATTCCCTCAAGGATAAAATTTTATCCAATTTGTATTATAATAACTTAATCAAGATTGATCTCATAAATGTAATTGTTACTCCAAAACAGCAAAATAGATTTGATTAAAAAGAGTCTATTCTTCTAATTTTCTGTGAATTGTTAAGTTCAGGGTTGCATTATCTTATTAAGTAACTTAGTATTTTTCCTTGACATTTTTCAGTAATATACTCCTCTCCCACACTTTTTGGATGGAACTAAAAGGTCAAAAATTGGTAAGAGAGGCTATTGTACTCTGGGCCTAGTGGTCTAAAAAAATAGACCATTGTCTTTTGTGCTTTGTATGTATATATAAAATATATTCACTCTGCCCTAGCACATTATATGCTACTATCTTGGTTTTTTAGTGCTGCCATAACAAAATACCACAGACTAGATGGCTTAAGCAACAGAAATTTATTTTCTCACTGTTCCGGAGGCTGGAAGCCCACCACAGTCATGCTAGCAGGACTGGTTTCTCTTAAGGTCTCTTTGGCTTGCAGATGCCTGTGTCCTTGCTGCCTTTTCCCATGATCATCCCTCTGGGCATGCATGCCTCTAGTGGCTCTCCATGTTCTTTTAATTTCCTCTTATTAGGTCACAGTGAGATTGGATTAGGGCCCACCCTAACAGCCTCTTTTTAACTTAATGGCCCCGTCTCCAAATACAGTCATCTCCTGGGGTACTGGGGGGGGGGGTAGGGCTTCAACATATGATTTTTTTTAAGTTTATTTATTTTCGGGGGGTGGCAAAGAGGAAAGGAGAGGGAGAGAAAGAGAGAGAAAGAACAAGTGTGGCATGGGCAGAGAATGAGGGAGAGAGAGAATCCCAGTCAGGATCCACACCCAATACAGGGCTTGATCTCACAAACCATGAGATCATGACCTGTGCTGAGATCAAGAGTACAGCGTTTAACTGACTGAACCACCCAGGTGCCCAAACATATGAATTTTGGTAGGGACATAATTAAATCCCTAATAGCCACATTTACCATTCTGTTTTAAAAAAATGAATTCTACACGTTAAGATTTTTAGATGAGTCTGAGAAGAACTGTTTTACGATGACCATAGCTTAAGTTTGGCTAATACAGTGAAGTGCTGTGTGTGTGTGTGTGTGTGTGTGTGTGTGATATTTGTTCAAAAGCAGCTAGCCATTCCCAGGTTGTTTCAAGGCTGTGCTTCACAGTTATGCAGTTTAACAGTATCTAAGAATACAGATCAGTTAGAAATATTATACTGACATAACTTGGGGATGAACCAAACAAATTTTCTAGGCAAAGTAGAATAGTGTTGTTTAATTAAGTTTTAAACTGAAGACTGGATTATTTAATCAATTGTGTCCTTACTCCATGACCTATGGCTTAATAGTTATCAATTCATTATGTTGTATACCTGAAACTAATGTAACATTATGTGTCAACTATACTTTAATTAAAAAAAATACAAAAAATAAAAGTAAAAGTAACCTATAACTTTCTAAGTTTGAATATTGGGATTAGTTTATTTGTTTGTTTGCTTATTTATTTATTTATTTATAAATGTTTTTTAAATTTATTTTTGAGAGAGAGACACACACAGAGTGCAAGAGGAGGAGGGACAGAGAGAGGGAGATAGAATCCAAAGCAGGCTCCAGGCTCTGAGCTGTCAGCACAGAACCCGATGTGGGGCTCAAACCCACGGACCGCGAGATCATGACCTGAGCTGAAGTTGGATGCTCAACTGAGCAAGCCACCCCGGCGCCCCTGGGATCGGTTTTTAAAATAGAAAGTTTTCATTTGGGACTCAGTTGATTAAGCGTCCGACTTCAGCTCAGGTCATGATCTCCTGGTTCATGGGTTTGAGCCGTGTATCCAGCTCTGTGCTGACAGCTCAGAGCCTGATCCCTGCTTGGGATTCTGTGTCTCCCACTCTCTCTCTCTGCCCCTCCCCAACTCATGCTCTGTCTCTCTGTCTCAAAAGTAAAAAAAAAAATAAAAATTTTTAAAAATTAAAAAAATTCTTAAAAAAAGAAAGTTTTCATTTAACATAACTTAGTAGGTTTTAAACATTTTAAATGTCCTTTTTTCCATCTGCTTTTGAACCATGTGCTTATCATTTTTAAAGTACTATACTTTAACATTAAGAAAATTAGATTGGCATGTATATTTCCAGCCAATTAACAAAAAGTATGGTTGGAAAGTAGCAAAGCAAATACTTTACAATTTCATTTGTCAGTGATATTTCATGAAGTTAATTAATTTCTGTCATAATAAAATACAGTAAAAATATATGTATATATTTATATTCTATTACTTACTTTCCAAATATAGCATACATCACTGTTTTGATTTCTGACAGCAGAGCTGATGTTCTCCTGAGGTGTCAAATTTGATTTGAATATTCAATTAAAAAAAACCTGTAAAATGTCTTGCTACTTTAAAAAATGGGTTTTTAGATTTTATGTCAGCTAAATGTGTTTCACCATCATGAATTCTTTGAAATTTTGTGCATCTTTAAATTATTCTATTTTAATACCCTCTAGATATAATCCTTGTTAGCAGAGTAAATCCCTCCTACAATTTATTAGTCTTATTCATATTTTTTCTTATAACTACATTTCTAAATCTTTATTTCAATTTATGAATATATTTTCTGTCCAAGTAATAGTGCTATTATTCACATTAAAAAAATGTGTCAGCCAAAAGAAAGAAAGAAAGAAAGAAAATATTCAACTATGTGGAGTCACAAACCATATTGTAGACTATTCTGCAGCCATCACAAATGTTTCTGAAAAATATTTAATGACTTCAGACTAATACTTGGTGTATTAAATTTAAAAATCAGATAAACAACAATATTTTAATATGATTCCACTTAATGTTAACTCTGAGGAGATTTATAAATATTTTTTTAATTTACATTTTTGTTTTCTCCTAATTTTTAAAATTAACATGCATTACTTTTATAGTCAGGAAAATAACAATACATGTTATTCCACGCTGAGGTGGTTGATTTTTGGGAAGCTAGGCCATTAGATTACGCTAACCATTTATTTTTTGGAGGCATTTTAAACTCAAGTCATTGATTCATTCAGTAAACAGTTATTGAACTATTACCAAGTATCAGCATCTATTCTATGTCAGGTATGGTTCTGGAGGCACTTGAGGAGGGGTATGTGGACATGGTTATAAAATGGTTCCCACAGGTATAGGATGTAAGCAAAATCAATACTATGTGATGGGTGCTAGGGTAATAGCCCTAAGAAAGTCCTATAAGCATATCTGCGCACGGTGCTGACTATGCCAATCTGCGTGGGTCTGACTAGATCACAAGAATAGAATTTGTCTGAACCTCATTAACCGTGTCTCACAAGGAAATGTCTGTCTGGGGGCGCCTGGGTGACTCAGTCGGTTAAGCATCTGACTTGAGCTCAGGTCATGATCTCGTATTTCGTGGGTTCGACTCCTGTGTTGGATTCTGTGCTGACAACTCAGAGCCTGGAGCCTCCTTGGGATTCTGTGTCTTCCTCTCTCTCTGTCCCTCCCCTGCTCCTACTCTGTCTCTCTCTCTCTCAAAAATAAACATTAAAAAAATAAAAAAGAAAGGAAATGTCTGTCTGATTTAGAGTTGGTTTCTGTGACTTGGGCTTTTAAATAAATAGGGTAGATATAAAAGACTACTACCTTGCAAAAAATGTTTGTAAATTTTTAATCTTCAAAGTGTAGTTGAACAATTTATTCCAAAAGCACATTAATAAGTATTTATTCTGTATTTATAAGTATTATATAAATATTATATAAATAAGTATTTATTCTGGTACTTAGGGATAGAAGGTAAATAAAACAGAGTCTTGCTCTTAGGAAATTTAGAGTGTATGTAAATCAAGAGTTTTTCCATATCTTGTATAATATGGACACCTGTGATAATTTCATCTAAAATTTTTGTTTAAATATGATAATATTGAAATCATTATTTTAAAAAAAATTTTTAATGTTTATTTTTGAGGGAGAGAGAGAGCGAGTAGGAGCAGGTGCCCCTGAAATCATTATTATACTATGTATTAACTAACTTGGGTTTAAATAAAATAAAATAAATAATAATAATTAAATAAAAAAATAAAATCAGACAATAAGAAAAAGGAATGCATTGTTTTCTTTTGTTTTTCCTGTGAAGAAAGTTAAAGCTAAATGTTACAGTAGAAATTATGGATATTAGCTAAAATGTTTGTGCTACTTATTTATTTTGATTTTTCCATTCATTAAAACAGTTTGTTTTTTGAAAGGACACAGATGACAAATCATTAATTAAAATCATGTAAATACTTCTTATCACCTAATTATGAAGTATTTAATATTCTATATAAAAATAAAGAAAATATATTTGGTAAAGGAAATAAAGGTTAAGATGACTCTTCCTCATTGATGATTGATTAAATTGTTTATTTCTCCAAAGTAAGCAAAATTTATTTCAGTAACTAAATTTTTAAAAAGTTCAACTTGTGGGGTGCCTGGGGTGGCTCAGTGGTTAAGCATCTAACTTTAGCTCAGGTTATGATCTCACAGCTTGGCTCATGAGTTTGAGCCTGGCATCAGCATCTGGCTCTGCTATCTGTGCAGAGCCTGCATTGGATCCTCTGTCCCCAGGCTCTCTCTGCGCCCCACCCCACGCATTCTCTGAAAAAAAAAAAAAAAAAAAAAAAAAAAAAAAAAGTTCAACTTGTAAGGTCAGATATAGATGACTATATATTGAAATAAAGAGAAGACAAAGATATATTGGACAGTCATAGGATAGCTGTTGCATGGACAAACTAACAAGCATTTAAATCCCATTATCTACACTTGTCCACTTTGGCATTCAACCAGAGAAGCAAAGTGCAAAGGTTAAGGAATTCTAGAATGTTCTTCTTTCATGCAAAAGAGTATGTACATAATTTTTTTCTTAAGTACATTCTCAAACAAATCGAAAATGTAATGATTTTTTATTTTTCAGTTTATGAGGACTTCACTTTTCCTAGGCAGTCTGGTTGACAGAACAAAACAAAATATATTTATGAAAAGGACATATGATATTACATAAATATAAATAATTTATATATTTAAAATAAATAAGTTAATATTTAATCAAGAAGTAAATATTCTACTTAACGCTGTCTGAGACTGAGATTTTTAGTTTTGAATACATGTGAGATTAAGTGTGTAAATAATTCAATTTAAAGATAGTAAAGTATGGGAAAGGAGGTTTACTGTGGTTGCAACAATATGGCTTTTTAGGTTTGTATGTTTGAGGATAAGAATTAATAAAGAAAATGCAGGATGATGATTAGATAAAATATGGCTTCAATTCCATAAAAATGACCTCACTTTAATTATGCATCTTTTCATCCTAGTGCCATACAAATTTTACAGTAATATGTGAATTTTAGAAATAATTCCATTTAAAATTTTTCTAAGCCAAGAAAAGCAAATTATTTTTTCTTAAACTATTAAAACTATTTTTCCTGGTTGTGTCACTAAGAAGTAAATCTGCCAGATTCTTTCCCTTAAAAATTTCATTTTCCAAATCAAGCATCAGAAACCACACAGAAGAAATTTCAGCTCAAAATTTTTTTTTTCCAGGAAGGAACCCAAAAAGTAACTTTGGATTAATGGCACCTCATTTATTCTTTTGTATTGATTTTTAAAAATTTAGTCCGTGCTTTATAAAATGGACTGAATAAAATAATGTTGAATCTCACAAAATGACATGTATGAAGAATAAATTAGGTTATGGAATATTATCAACTAATGGAATGTATTTGATAGTCATAGCTGGAACATGTTAGGCTATGACAACACATAAAATCCAATAAGAAGGAAGGAAAAGTTTGTATCCCTGGAACCAATGGGGCTTGAAGCCAGGATTAGAATTGCATCTTTATAAAAAGAAATGTGCTACTATTAATGTTTTCTGAATTTGAATGTTGGATTGACTTAATAAAAGCTGATGTGCACAATTAAAGTTGGCAATTGTAAGCAATAGCCTTTGAGTATATTTAAGTTCAAGGAAAGAGTGTTTTATTCTGTTTTCTGTGGGGAACCTGAATAAATTTTATACCTTGGAGCCAGCAGATTTTAGTTCTTATTAGAACAGCAGAGTCAAAGTAATTATTGTCCAGGAAGGAATGATGTTCCGGGAATCAAGTCTAGCAACAACAAAAAAATGGTATAACAAAAATGTAAACATAGGTATTTTGCATGTGTGCAAAGTAAAAGCTTCAATATTTGCACAACAAATTTTATTTTTTTTAAATTTTGTTTATTTATTTTGAGAGAGAGAGAGAGAGCACGTGAGAGAGAGAGAGGGAGAGAGAGAGAATCCCAAGTGGGCTCTGCACTGGCAGCACAGAGCCTGATGTGGGGCTTGAACTCATGAACCTGTGAGATCATGGCTTGAGCTGAAACCAAGAGTCAGACGCTTAACCGACTGAGCCACCCCGGCGTCCCAGGAATGACATTCTTTGTATATGACAATCTCTCATTTATTAACGTGTAGAGAAGGAAAATATTCAGAAAGAAAACATACAAGTGACCAATAAGCACATTAAAATGTTTAACCTCTCATAAGTAAAAATTAAAGTGAAAAATTCAATTTTTGCCTGTAAATTAATTATTAAGGGGGTGGGAGACTGTTTAAAAACCTAACACTTTTTTTTTCAAGTAAGCTCTATGCCAAAGATGGTGTTTGAACTCACTGCCCCAACCCAAGATTAAGAGTCACAGGCTCTACTGACTAAGCCAGCCAGGTGTGTCCAAAACAGCATTCTTAGGTACAGCAAGTACTTGCTTTTAGGTTAAAATAATCTTTATTTATTTGTATTCTTGTTCATATAACTTGTATATATTTTTGTTCATTCTCTTTGCAGATCTATATTCATCTAGAAGTTAACATGTGGTCACATTGGTGTCTGAGTTTATTCCTCACCTGGATCATTATGATTTTATAGTTGAAAGCTTGTCTTCAAAGGCCTCCTGTCTTTTTTGGGGTCTGTAACTCTACAATCCCACCTGTTTTTTCTCTGAATTTTTAAAATCTGCTTTCTTAAAGAACAGATCAATTTTATTTTTTTCTTGATGAACTAAACATGTTCCCCCCCTTTTTTTATTTCCCATGAAAATATTAGCAAGATAGGCAAGATTTTATCAAATGCTCAGGTTTTAGAAGATTTTTGGCAGATGTCTATATGTTTGGTGTCTCCAACAGGAACTTGTTTTTCTGTTGTGCCAGTTTTGTCACATTATCCTTATTTAACCTGATCTTACAGACTGTAATTTGTGAACACTATTAAGCAATATAAAATGTTTTTATCATATATATTAATCATCTATCATCTATCCATCCATTATCTTTATCCTTATGCTTACAACTTCCAGTGTTCAATTATATAAAAAGGAGAACAGCCTGGTACCATACTTTCTCTTTCCAATTTCTCATTTCCACATTGGTATATAATTTCTCTGTTCCTCAGTTTCTTAGGCTGTAAAATGGTTGTTCCAGAGGATAAGACCCTTTCAGGTATAGAACTGCATGTCTTTTCTGCTCACTTTTCTTTCTCTGTTGTCCATATCTTCTGGACAAAGCATATAGTGCTTCCAGACTGACTTCCCTTCAAGTCAGATTATTCTTGATCCTCTTCCTGATTATTAATTGTGAATTAGTGGACACTCCCAATATTATGCATCTGTTTTTGACATGCATGCTCTTCTTCAAAGTATCTGCTTTTAATTATCAGAGAAATGTTCTTTACCTTCAACTTATAACCTAATTTCTTTTACATTTGTTATATAACACTCTGTTTCCCAAAGGGTGTTCTGTGGAACACCGGCTATATGAAATGTTAAGATATGCTACATGATAAAAAACTACAATAACAGTAACAAACGAGGTGGGATTCTGAGGTCAAAAATATCTAGAAAGTATTGGGTTAAATGAAATAAAATTTTTGTAGGAGTTCTCAGTGCCTTTAAATGCTAATTTGTATTGGGAATTTAAATGCTAATTTAATTTATAAGCTATAACAAAAAGTGAAATTTGTGCAGTTATTTTCAAAATTATTTCAATATGCATCCCTCTTTTAGAGAATATCCTACAGAATTAGCATTTATCTCTGGAAATGGTTGTAAGTACCTCCATATACTTCTCCATACCCAAATCACTTTTACATGGAGGCCTAATTAGGGTATTGAACCTTCTTTTCTAAGATAGTATTCCCAACACTGCTGGAAGTCCCATTGTTCCAGGAATGTTACCCATAATTCAAACAATGAAATCCCACTTCATGTATATAATGTGTATAAACAGTTATTCATTTTCTATATCCTCTGTTCTTTTCCTTGTTTAATTTTTTTTCTTGTTTCTCTTTATTCATTCTTTTCCATTCAGTAATTTATCAACTTCTTAAAACTAATTTTAATTATTCAGGGCTTCTTTAGAATTTTCTCTCCTGTCCTGCCTCCTTCTCAATAATGTCCAACACCCCATGAGAATCTTTCATACTACCGAGAAACCAGAGTATAAATAACAGTTATTTACCTAGTTTACTTTCTTCCTAAGTAGGACATCTAAGTGCCTTTAAGTATCATGTAACTGATGAATGCCCTAAGCCCTTTCTCTCTAGAGATCTCATCTAATATCTTCTCCATACTGCTGATTTCCCAATGTGTTTCTGGCCCTATTCTCTTTCCTGAACTCTGGGATCAACTATTCAGCTGTAGTTATTATTTCCAGGTTGAATATCTGGTGATATCTCAAACTCAACATGGTCAAAGCAGAAATCTTATTTCTCCCAAAGCTTACTTCTTCTGTATCTTCTCTATTTCCATCATCGGCACCACCAATAGGCTAATTGCTAAGAAACTGAGGAATCTTTCATAACTCTCCTGGTCTCTCCCTATAACCCTGATTCATCAGCAAGACCTTCAGTTTTGCCTCCAAAATAGAGCCTGCATCTTTCTGTTTCTTAATATCTGTACTACGACTGTAACCATCCAAGCCAGTAGTATTTCTAGACTGGACAAGAGCAAGTCCTGGTGTCTTTGCTTGGATTCTTTTCTCTTATATATAGTAGCCAGAGTGTGGTCATTTATTTATTTATTTTGGAAATTTTATTTATTTAGTTTTAGAGAGAGAGAGAGAGAGAGAGAACAAGGGCACACAAGTGGGGGAGGGGCAGAGAGAGGAGAAAGAGAATCCCATGTGGGCTCTGTGCTAATAATGCAGACCAGGGCTCAAACTCACAAACCCTGAGATCATGACCTGAACCGAAATCAAGAGTCAGCCGCTTAACCGAATGAGCCACCCAGGCACCCCCAGAGTGCATTAGCATTAAAAAATGCTAATTATATCGTACTCCTTGGTTTAACAACTTCCAGTGGTTTGTCAGTACACCTGAATAAAATCTCTTTACTTTCAAGACTCTTTGTGATCTGGCTTCTACCAGCCATCTGACCTCATCCCATACACTTATCCTTCTTCTGGGCCTTGAAAACACCAAGTACATTCCCATATTATATTCTTTATGCTAACTCTTCCTTATACCTAGAGTGTGATTAACCCAGATATTCTTAAGACTGGCCTCTTTCCATCACTAGGTTGTGGCTCAAATGTAAACACAGTGAAACCTCTTATGCCTAGTTCAAAGTCGTGTTTCTCGGTCTGCTATCCCTTCACAAGTCACTCTCATTACTATTGCATTATTTATAATCATTGCAACTAATGATTATCAGAAATAATCTAATTTATTGTCTTCCTTTTTTTCTTTCCTTTTAAAATGTGGTCTGATATAGCAGGGACCTCGTCTGTCTTCACCGTTGTATACCTGTGCCGGTATAGTGCCTGACACAGAGAAGGCTTAATACTTTGTTGTGTTATCTATAAAACATGAATGTCTTCAGCTTTCCTGAATCTCAAGCTAAACTAGCTTTTGGTAAGTACCTTGTAAACTGACCAGAAAACTTTTTTCTGGTATTAGAAAATTGTGGGAATACTTAATTCAAATTTTAAAAGAAAATGAAACATGCTGACATTAAAAAAAAACTTCCTTGAGAAATCAGAACAGCATTGTATCAAGAATAATCCCACCATTCTCCTACTTTAGCTGAATCTGGCATATTAGGAAAATTACACTCTACCATGGATGAAGAGAACCAGTTCATAAGTAAGGAAGCAGGGAAAATGTCAGTGCACACAGGTAGACCTTATCACACCATCAAATCCAGAGAGAATAAATTCAAATTTCTTCTAGAGCAGTGAATGAGATACAGCGTCACTGGGGACATTCAAGGCTCCCTTGCTAACCCTGGGAACAAGGATCTAACAGGAAACCAACTTTCGATGTTCTGTCCTGGCCAGAAACAGAGATCAAGACAGACGGACAGACATAGAACCAAATAGAAAAAAATGCAACTGACTACAGTTGAAAACATGCATACTGGTTTGCTTGGGTATGTGGTATGCCCACTTGTGCAGTGTAAGGGGAATACTGGAGAAGTGGGCTACATAATCTGCCCGGCCCACTGCAAAATGAAAAAAAATATGAATAATTCAAAGATACTGACAGGCAGCAAACCATTGTGGCTGAGCATTACACCCAGCAGAGCCCTTCTGAGGTCAGGGCCCTGTGCACCTGCACAGTCACACAACCGAAGCCCGTCCTGGTGGGGGGAAAAGATTAGAATTCATCCCCAAAGATTGGGAAGCACCTATCTCCCCCCCCCCCCCGTCAAAACAACAACAACAACAACAACAACAACAACAACAACAACCACCACCAACAACCAACAACTACCCAAATTAGAGCAGAGGGTGCCCAACCTTGACGGTGCTGCTAGTCTTGGTGGTGGCGCTGGGTGAGGCTGGGAGCACCACTCCTACAAAACAGACTTCAGAATGATGGGGGAAGAAAGAAACCAGGGTTTCTGAAGCTCCAGAAATAAAAGTGCCAGACACAGAGAATAAGGTGAAGAGAAAGAGGCCACATCAGACGTTTCTCCCGCCTTTATGTAGACAATGCCTGCTCTTTCAGAAGAGACTGTCTCTTCTGAAATTCAGCCACTTGTGTATATCTGGGAGCTGCGGTGGAGTAGGTGGGGTCGGGTACCGGGGTGTGTCAGAGCCAAAAAACGTATTGACAGGTTTAAATACATTTCCGTGGACGGGCTTCCTACCCTCTTTGGCAAGAAACCCAAGGGGTCCTAGAAGGAGGCGGGATGTAAGTGGGTTTCTGGGGACCCTCTATTTTGTTTTTCCCTGACGCTTAGAAGGTACGACCCACGGGAAGCCGCAGGGCTGGCATTCTTCGGTCCATCACAGGTCACTCCACTGGTAGAAGTGCGCTGTATTGGGGTATTTGGAACTGGTGGCGGGGACGGGGGAAGCCGGCGGCGCGGGGAAGCGGGTCGGAGGAGATGCACTCCGTCCCCTCCGTCTGAGCCCCGGGGCAGCCGGACCAGCGGAGACCGGAGTCCGGGCGGGGAAGTACGGACCACGGCCGCGGAGGCGGCCCCGAGCCCCGCCGCTCAGTCCTGCCCCGGCTCGGGGAGGCTCAGGCCCGGAGAACCTAGGGCGGAGGGGGCGGCGACCGGGCACCCTGCGGCTACTGCGGCCGCGCGGCCGCTGCTCCTGCGGCTCCGGCGCCCGCCGGGTGGTGTCTCCGCAGTGCCCGCCTCCAGCTCCCCTTCCCCGCCCCTCGCGCCCCCTTCCCCGCCTCCGCCTGGCGCCCGGCGCCCGGGCCGCGCTGACCCGCCGCCCCGTCCCCGCGAGCGCGCCGCGGCTGCTCCAAGGCGGCGGCGGCGGCGGCGCCTCCCCCGTGCGGCGCCCGCGCTCCCGGCGGCGCAGCCCTCCCGCCTCAGCCATTTTCCCTCCCCCGCTCCCCTCCCGCTCCTCATCCTCTCGCCCTCCCCCCGCGCGGGGACTTTTCCGGAAAGTTTTTATTTTCCGCCTCGGCTCTCGGAGACAGAAGCTCCCGACTCCGCGGCGGCAAAACTTTTCGGCTGCCGCTCCGCCGGCCCCCGCCCTCGGCTGCTCGGCCCCGCGACCCTCGGCGCGCCCCGCCGCGCGATGAGCGCCCCTCCGGTCCTGCGGCCGCCCAGCCCGCTGCTGCCCGTGGCGGCGGCGGCAGCGGCGGCCGCCGCGGCGCTGGTGCCGGGGTCCGGCCCGGGGCCAGCCCCGTTCCTGGCTCCCGTCGCGGCCCCGGCCGGGGGCATCTCCTTCCATCTGCAGATCGGCCTGAGCCGCGAGCCGGTGCTGCTGCTGCAGGACTCGTCCGGGGACTACAGCCTGGCGCACGTCCGCGAGATGGCTTGCTCCATCGTCGACCAGAAGGTAAGGCGCCGTACAGGGGGCGCTGCCCGTCCGGTCGCCCCTCGCCGCGCCAACTTTCCGGCTCCGGGGGCTCGGCCGGGAGCCAGCCTCGCCGGCGCTCGGGAAGGGTCTGGCACTGGCCAGGGCTGGACGCCGGCAGCCGAAGCACTGCATTCCCCGTTGTCCGGTTCTCCCTTTGCCCCGTCTTCTTGCATTCCCGGTATCTCTGCAGTCCGCATCCTCCTCACCCATTTCCAGTCCTCTCGGGACATTTCCAGGTATGTTGCTTGCCCATGTCTCCTAGCGCCTCTCCCTCCTCTTAAGACTTCCCTGCTCCCCCTCCTCCGCGCCCCCGCCCCTTCCCTCTGGACCCTGGACCAGCACGTTCCTGGCGCCAGAATCCTCCTTCCCGTACCAGAGTTTTCCCCCGGGACACGCTCAACACGATTTCAGCACCACTCCCTTCCTCTTCAGGCCCCTCTCCCAGCTCGGACCGATGCTGAGGAGTTCCTGGAATGATCTAGAGATGAGGAATTTCTCACCTGTCAAATAAGCTTTTAAGAGGGAATGATTGACTCGGCCAGCTGTGAAAACAACTGACCAGGTCTCAACGGCTCACCTCCCTGTGGTGTTTTTTAGTCCTACCTTTGTGTGAACGTGAAAGCAAAATTTTCAACGATAAAATCTGGAAGTTGCAGCCTTTTTGATCGGCATCCCTGAGGCACTGATAGTAGGGCATTGAAGTAGAGGCACAGACCTTTAAGTGGTGGGGGTGCGCCTAGGGGCGCTCCGAGGCTGGCCGTCCCTGTGGGACTCTGGACAGCGGTCACAAAAGGCAGGTTGGAAAAGGGGCCATTATCCTGGGCCAGGCCACCCGGGGAAGGGACCCACCCTGCCCACAACTGTTTGTAGTGCAATTTTGAATTTCAGGTTTCTGTAGCCATCCAGAGTGATGTTGCATGGAAAAGGGTGATTAAGAGTGTGAAGGAGAAGGGGCATGGCGCCAGTCTTAGTATAAACAGGCAGGGTTTAGGGGGTGGGAACAGAAGTCTATAAAGGTGCTAAATTTCCACCCTGGAGGACTGGCTAATCCTTGCCCTATAAAAGTCACTTGAATAATCACTGAATGCTTTCTTTAAAGTATTTGGAGGACATATTGCTAAACCTGAGTGTTGTTAATTGTGGCATGTAGCACAAGGATATGAGGAAAAGCCCTGGGGTTTTTCAGTAATCAGTAATCTAGGAAGTTTGTAAAAGTTCTGGAGGTGCGCTAAGGCAACAATGAGTGTCAAGAATTTTTGGTTATTGAATGTAGTGACACTTTCTATTACATACAACTCGCAGTCTTTTTCAACTTCCATGTAAATGACAAATTCTAATTCAGGTACGTGTCCTGTCATGTGTCTCCTCATCAGTATTACAGGGTATTTGTTGCAGGTGAAAAGGAGCACTGTCCTAGGCATTGTAAGACTTCCCTTAGTGCGACAATCTCCATTAGGGTGCAAACCAGTTAACTAAAGAGCATTACCAGATAAGCATAAAAACCATGTATAATAAAATTTCTCAAAAAAGCTAATGCAATTGTATAGCATTTTAATTTACCTAAATTCTAAAGCAAGTGATAGAGTGTTAGGGAATATTCACATTGAGTCAGATTAATATGGGCAAACTATTTTTGACCAGCTTTACAACACCCACCCTACCCCCTCGATGGAGTTTAGGATGGGGAGAAACATGTATGGTTCCAGAGGTTTGGGATTGGGATTTTGAATGGAGAGTAAATTCCATTTGTCTCAGGAGCTACCACATCTCACTCAGGATGTTATATGGAGGGAATGATATGAGTGCAAAGGGACAGAAGCTACAGGTACCTATGGAATGCAGCAGGCCCTCTGGCCCCAGGGTAGGGACTAGGGTATTTAGAGAAAGTACAACTGTGAAGAGGCCTTGAAATTAAAATGAACTCAAATTAGTAGAAGCCTCAGTAATCTTCCACATAGAGATCTCAAACCAAAGAAAGATGGATTTGCTGCGTGGAAGATGTTTTAGAATGCCAAAAATGTTATGGTAGAAAGAAAACTGGAGTTCAGTCATGAACTATTTGAGACCTGAGCCAACACTGGGGGAGAGACCTGGAGTAGTACCAGAAAGGGAAAAATCATCAGCCTTGGTGGCTGATTTATAAGGGGAATCCCTTCCTTTTGTATTTACTCTTGTAATTCTTCTTTTTCTAAAACAAGAGTTTGAGAAGCTTAATGGCTTGGGATAACCAAGGTAAAGTTCTCCCTTGTTCTTTTCTTTTCTTTTCTTTCTTTCTCTCTCTCTCTTTCTTTCTTTCTTTCTTTCTTTCTTTCTTTCGTCTCTTTCTTTCTTTCTTTCTTTCTCTTTCTTAAAGTTTATGGCAAAGAATTCAGTTTAGAGATGTGGATTTGAGGGCTGTTTATATACAGAATGCTGTAAATACTGGATGGTAAATACTGGATGGTGGGTCTCTACTGGAAAATTTCCATTTATCTGTCTTCCATCATCTGTCTTGAGGTACATTATCACCCAAGGCAGAAACGTGATTAAGAGGCCTGAATATCCATCACAGGATAGCAGGGATCTCTTTGCCTTGTGACAGTAGAAATGGCAGACAGGTCAGTGTTGAGTTAAGGAAATGAGAGGAGGTCCTTTGTCCCTTGTTTCAGGTTCTCTTAAGTACTTGCTGGAAATATCAACCACGAGGAAGGATGACAGGAGGAAAAAAGAGAGGGAGGGAGGGAAATGAATGTTTTAGGAGAGAGCTGAGAGTTTGAAGTGATTTACAGTTTATAATGTAGACTGGAGCCATGTGGAGCTTACAATAGAAGGTTCTCCTGAGTTTTTGAGCCCTCCACATTCATTGTTTCATAAACTTTTCGAGAAGGGTTTTTATACAGTTTGTTTGAGAGTTCTCTAAGTATTAATACTAACAGACATCAGGCTAGCTTAAATCTTTGGAAGTACTAGCTGACAATTCAATTTATTTAAGCAACATTCATCGACATTTCTTGTGGGGTGTGCATCTGAGGTTTTTAGGGCTGAATAAGAGAGATTGTGTCCCTGAGAAACTCCTCTTTAAAGTTATTTTTGTTATTGTTTAGAGTTTAGAGTATAGTTTTTCTTTGATTATGTAGGTTTGGAAATTGGCAAACATTTGATTGCACTTGAAAATTTTGATGGTAATTTAGCATTTAAGATGAAAGTACCCAAGTAGATACTGAATTGTATAGCTAAGGAATTATTTCTTTTATCTTTTAGTTTAGGTCAAAAATCTAGTCTTGCTCTTCTGTATGTAACAATGTTTAAATATATAAGATGTTATTCCTTCCTTTGGAAGTATTAGCCTAAGGTTTTACTTACATTATGCTTGTTTCATTACTTTGCAAGCATGTAACCTTGAAGGCTGGTTGTATATAAAGACATGCATTCTGTTAGTGTACATGATTATTGTTTCCTGGAAGGTAAAAAAACAAAAACAAAAACAACACCAGTAATTGACTTCTCTTTGAAACACTGTTACTTTCTACCAACAAAGGAACCTTGACTGTATAGACTAAGAAGAAATTGTTTTGAGGCAAGAACAGTATTCTAAAGGAAGAATTAGTGTGGTTTCATAGTGTATTATCTCTCTGTTTATCTGTCTACACACACACTTGCACACACACATACTCTTTTCTTAAACAAGCAGTTATTAATTTAGGGATATGAGATCTAATTAATAGGACTATCCATTCATTTTGGTTATTATCTTATTAGAAAGATGACTCATATTTCCTTTTTGAATTTGCTAAAATGGGGTAATACCTTCAATAAGACTCTTGGCATATAGTTCCAGTTTATATACAGACATTTATCTGACAAGAGAAACTAAACAGGGAGATTTTATAGGAGGTAGCTCACTAAAGGAGTAACCAAGACTAGTGTTTTGGTTTGAGAGCAGATTTGCTATACTTGTAATTGTTTCACTTTCTTAATTGCAAATTGTTCTCTTAACAGTGTCGTTTTTATCTTTATTGTGATTTTAGCTATTCTACTACACAGATTAAGTTGGAAGTAATTAACTGCTTGACCAGCCCAACATATGTGGAACAACAAAATCCTTTTAAGCTAATGATGGTGTTTGGGTCTTAGGTGTACACTTTTTATTCAGATTTCACATTTGTCATTATTGTATGTATTCTATGATTTCCAATTTAATGATGAAGTATAGAAGTTGTCATTTCACTGAGTGATTCTTAATGTAACTTTAAATACTATATATTTAAAATTATAATTTCTTCCCAAGTTTAGTAGTTTAATGGGATTATATTTTGGTATATATGTAATACTTATGTACTGCATATATATATGTAATATTTACATATATACATATCAGTTTATTATCTAAGTTTATAAGTGTTTTATATAATATTTTTAAAAGTGTACTTTTCCATGTATAGCCTTCAGATGCTGAAATATTGTTTTCTCTGTGTATTATAGGCTGCAAAAAGTGAGGCCTCATTACATAGCTCATAATCCAAAGAGAAACTCTGCTTTATATTTTATATCAATGTGCAGAAGTGAAAACCTTTTCTTATAGGGATATGCTATTTAACAGTTTTCACAAGAATATATATAATTTTTAAATTTTATTTATTTAAGTCATCTCTATGCCCAGTATGGGGCCTGAATTCACAACCCTGAGATCAAAAATTATATTCTCTTCTGATTGAGCCAGCCAGGCAAACCACAAGGGGAATATTCTATAATATTTTATATAATACAAGATATTTTAGAATATTCTAAGAATTGGATGATTGGTTATTTTGACAATATATGAAGTAATGTGGGCCTTTAGATCCAGGATTGAGATAAATTTGAAGGAATTTTCTGTGAAATCTATAGTGTGTGTGGGAGTGGGAGTTGGCGGTAGGTATGGGGCTGGAAAATTATTAGTAAGGTTTGAAAATTTGCCCCATACTTAATAACTGTGTTGGTCCATATCAAGAGACTCCTATCACAGCTATTAAGGGAGATCTAAACCTTTATTTGGTAATTATTATTACTTTTTTTTTTTTTTTTTTTGGTGAGGTGATTGTATATAGGTCTTCAGTTTATGCATGAATGACTTAATGACATTACTGGACAGTACAAACAAATTTGTACCTTTGAATGTATGGTTACAATTTATCTAAGATTACTTTGAAGATTAAGGATAATATATATAAAGAATTAAATATACTGCCTGGCAAATAGGTGTATAATAAATTAAATAGTATTATTGATATTTTAAGACTTTACAGACAGCATACTGTCTTGATAGCAAAAGAAATATGTACTTTATTATTTTATTCTTATGTTAACATATAAATAAAATTATAGTGTTAAAAAGCAGTATAAATGTAAGGCTTTGATAACATTTTTACTCTGCCCTGTATAATAGGGCAGATCTTAGAGTACCTGCATTTTGTAACTGCTTCTGAAATTTCAATCTCTCAGAATTCCTCAAGGAGTAATTTGATTGTTGCTAAATGTAAAAGCACACGCTGATAAAACTATAGCACATCTTCATTGCTTTTTATTATTTTTGATAAGAAGTTGATTTAATTCCTTTTCAATTGCAAGTGTAATTCCAATGATATTTCATTTGGAAAAAAAGGGAAATAAAATAGGTAAGGGTATAGTATTTGGCAACATAATGATTCTTAATTCTGGTCCTCAAGACTGAAATTGAAAATTCCTTTGCAAATCTACCCTTGATAGGAGGAAGAAGGGACTTGGAAATGACTCTGGGGGATTGCATTTTGCTATCACACTAGCATCCAGGGATTATTTTCTAAGTTGTTACATCTGATGATGTAGAGGGGATGAGAGGCAGGTTTACTGGGAAAAAACTGAGTTAGCAGTTTTGCTGAGCCAGTCCCAAGTGTTTTTAAAATCGTTTCACTAACTACCACTTACCTCTCATGGAATTCCATGTTTCATTATAAAACCTTTAGACAACCACAATCAGTAAGTATCCATCCATCTTTTAAAGAAGAGTAGAAGAGATAATTATATGAAATATGTATGTATTTAGACTGGAAACATTGAATATGTTCTCAAGCTATACCAAGAAACTGGTATGATCAAGATAGCAAGGCTGAACCCAAATTCGATTAGAGGTGGATAAAATGAAGTTCATGGGAGTTGATCATAACATGAGAGTTCTTTGTTTTATTTTTATATTTGTTTGCTTCGTTTTTCTGTGTTGGGCATAACTAATATTTTTGACCTCTGACCCTTTATAGTCACCTTGATTTATCTTAAAGACCTAAGTCCAAATGTGGAAATAGAGGTGAAAGAAAGGAGTGGTTTTTTTTAAAGTTTATTTATTTATTTTGATAAAGAGACAGAGCAAGCGGGGGGAGGGGCAGAGAGAAGGGAAGAGAGACAATCTCAAGCAGGCTCTGCAGTGCAGGATTTAAACTCATGAACCCATGAGTTCATGACCTGAGCTGAAACCAAGAGTTGGATGCTTAACCAGGTGAGCCACCCAAGTGCCACCCCTCCCTCCCTGCAAAGGAGTGTTTTTAAAGATTGTGCACACCTTTTAATTTCCTCAGCATTATTCTAGGGAGGTTTTGAAAATGAGATTTCAGTTTCTTAAAACCTTTTTTAATGTTGAAATATGGTAGAACACAAAACAAAAAATGTGCATCAATTTTTTGGTATTGATAGAAATTAGATACAGAGAAAGTGGTTATTTTGCTCCCATATATTCAGTTTTTTTCCATCTAAAAGAATATGTGAAATTTCCCCCAGGAATTTCTCTGATATTGTCAACCAAATATTTTTCTACCATTAAAAACCAATAATGACAGCACCACTTGAAGTAACTTTGCAGCAGAGGAACCCACATTATGTTGGCTCTTACTCTCTAGTCTCACACAGAAAAAAGATAATTAAGTAAACAAAACCTTTGATTATATTACGCCTGTAGCCATTATGAAATAGCATGTATTTTAGATAGTCATAGAGTATAAGAAATTGGTGTAAAAACACCACATATTAAGACATAGTTTTGCCTGTCAAAATTTACAGTTTCCTGTGTAGAAGTTTCTTCCAAAGTTGCACAAAGGTTTTATTTGGCTAAAGCTAGTCAGTTGATACGGCAGCTTAGCAGTGTTGGCAAATATGAAGATTAGATTTTCAAATATGTGATCATGTAGGAATTTTGTTCAACTTTTTGGTGAAAGGGGAAAAAATATGTACCCTTCCCTGGTTCTTTGGCTTTTAGTCTAAGGCACTGACTGATGAGGAATTTGTTGAATTTGCTTGTATTTAGGCATAATTTCAAAAAATTCTGATTTCCACCTTCCCTAATTGTCAGCAGTCACTTTTTTTTGTACGTATGTATCATCAAATGGATGAAAAGTATGAATGTGATAATGAAAATATTGAGCAAAAGGTATAAATGTGCCTAATAAATGGTATTGATAATCTAAAGCTCTATAGACAAGTAAATTGTTATGTTAATAAAAGAAACATAGTTTTTATTAGCAGGAAACTTGTCTAACTTATTTGGGTAAAAAAAATTATAGGTATCTTTGGTTTGTTCAGATTGTTGGAGAAAAGCCATACCTTGAGCATTTGAAGCTTGTTTCAGCATACAAGGTTCGTCACAAAAATAATACAGTTAAGATCCAGTGAAAAGAGTATTAAATATGTTAAATAAAGATTTGAGTCTCTTTACTTTTTCATAAAAAATGAAATAAAAAGAATCTGAATATAATTAAAACCTGATTTGATAAGATATGTTGTAGACAAAAACATATTTGCACATCAAATGAGACAGCAATGTATTCAAATATGAAATCCATGTACCATTAATTCAGTTTGCTTTTCATGTATGTTTTGTAAATGTTTTAAGTTGACTTAAGTAAAAATTTTGGGGGTGCCTGGGTCGCTCAGTTGGTTGGGTGTCTGACTTTGGCTCAGGTTATGATCTCATGGTTTGTGAGTTCTAGGCCTGCATCAGGCCTAGAGCCTTCTTCGGATTCTGTGTCTCCTTCTCTCTCTGCCCCTCCCCCACTCATGCTCTGTCTGTCTGTCTCTCTCTCAAAAATAAATAGACATTAAAAAAAATTAAAAGAAAAAACATTAAACCAATAGGTTAAAGCGTTATTAAAGATTTTTAAACTGTCAGTTTTGAAAATACCAAAAAATCTAAATCTTTTCCTAGCTTGTCTAAATAAGTCATACTTAATGATATAGTAACTAGTGAATAATTATGGAACTATCATTAGGTCTTGAATGGATAACTATTGCCAGAATATAGACCAGGGTTTCAGTTCTAGTTCAGGTGCTTGAATTAAGTTCCAGAGACCTTAAAAATGGATTGAATTAGGCCAGGTCAAATATTTATTCATGACATTGTGTCTCAGTGTTTTTATCAATTAAACATGAACATTTTTTCCCCCCATATTTTAACTCCTTAGATTTTGAGAAATGGCATTAGGCTTGCTCATGGTCTGGCAAGGCATCTTGGGAGGGACCAGGAGTTCTTATAATACCTCCAACTGGCTACATCCTTCTCAAAGTGCTGGGATATCATGGCCAGCCTTCAGAGAGGAACATACATAAGCACTCCAGGGCATCTGGCATAGGGTATAGGAGGAATTGAAGACATCTAAGGGTGATTTGTTTGTTAAAGAAAATAGATTATTAGGGTGGGACAGGAGGATGTTTCTCATTTTACAGAAAAGTGAAGTCTACTGGCCACGAGGAACCATCTGTATAGTCTTTGCATTCAGTGCCTTTGAAAGGTTTGGTTTGCACCCTGGATATGGAAAGCTGCCGCTAAGAACATGTGTGACTTACAGAGTTGTATTTGTTTAGAGATTGGATAGTCCAGTTAGACCCTCAGAACAGTGATGCTGGGGCTCAAGGCCCCTTGACCAAAATCAGTGGTCTAGGGCAAACAACTGTAGCTTTTGCTATTGTCAAAAGCAGGAAAGAGTAGGGGGAAATGGTGGGGTTGGAGGAGTGGTAGTTAAGCTTGGGTGATGACTTCTAATCCGTGGTGATGAATAGACCTGAGCAGGTTATAGTAGGCAAGGCCTGTGGGATTAGGAGACTAGTGGACCAGAGATCAGAAGAGGACAGTGACAGTGAAACTCTGACCACCTGCGGTTGGAGTTAGCAGGAATGGTCCTACTATATAACTCGGGTATAGCAGTGGGGAGAGGTCTAGGAGGTGGCTTTTTATAAGTTGAGTAGTTCTCACTGGAAGTTTTCACAGTCACAGATGAGAGGTTCAAGGAGCAACTCCAGGATGACTTGATGTGAGAGTTTTAGGAAGAGCTTGTCCCAGGAGCATTGGGTCATGCTCTGTAAGGTTCTGGGCCTCATGGTAACAATGGCTAGCAGAGCGGAGCCTCCAGGAACAAAACCTTCCTGGCATGTACTCTGTGTGCCTGCCTGTATCTTGGCTCTTTTTTTGTTCATTTGTCATCTCTGATTTTCATAGTAGCCCTTTGTGATAGACATTTTCTTTCCACTTTAAGGATGAGGAAACTAGGGAGGCTAAATCATTCTCCCCAAGTCGCATAACTACTAAGTAGAAAGCAAATCCCTCAATATATTATTCACTTCACTATAGCTAATCCTGGGAACAGAGAGGGCTGGGATGGCTGTAGGTTTGTATAGAGAATTTGGAATGATGTGGGGGAGGGGGCAATGTTAAGATTCCTATTACGTTCACTGAAATTTACTTAAAGACACTTCAGCTCTGACTGTGTGATGTTATTTATGTATGTGTTTAAATTATTCCTTAGTCTGGAAGACTTCCTTCATCTGGAATTCACATCCCAGGTAGTGGTCAGCTAGAAATCTAGTCATTCTGGAGACCACCACTACAATGCTTTTCTTATTAGTGGCAAGATACCCACTCCTATACTGATAATTAATGTAAGCAACATTAAAGATGGACTCTTATTGGAGATATTAGGGCCATTACAGATATCCAAATGGCCAAAATATTTTAAGACAAACCTCACCCTTGTACTAATATGTCTTCTTTTTTAATTTCAAAAAAATTTTCAGTTCATTTATTTTGTGTGTGAGTGTGTGTGTGTATGTGTGTGTGTGTGTATGTGTATAAGAGAGAGAGAGAGAGAGAGAGAGAGAGAGAGAGACAGAGAGAAGCAGAGAGACAGAATCCCTAGCAGGCTCTGCATTGACAGTGCAGAGCCTGACTCAGTGCTGCGACTCACAAACCTTGAGATCACGCCTGAGCCAAAACCAAGAGTCGGCTCAACCGACTGAGCCACCCAGACACCCCACCTCTTTTTTTTTTTTTTAAGTAAATATCTGTGTAGCAGAATTAGGTTATGAATTTGCTTTTATTATACTCTGGTAAGAGGATATGGGAATAGTTATTCCTTACCCATCTTTAAATTTTCAGACACCACTGTTACTTTTCCAAAAAGTTAATTATTAATTAACTTGTTTGATTAAATTGGCCTACCTTGGTTCACAATACTTTTTTCCAGGGAGATATGGGCACTGAGGTGTCTTGGAAGAAATAATTATGTTAAGACCATGTATTGATCAGTGTGGCTCAAGACTAGTGGATATAAAGAATATTAGCCACCAGTGTCAATCAGTGAATCATTTCTTCTTGAATACTATATTGATTCTGAGGAGATGCTGAGAAAATAACTCAAGATTCTTGAGAAAGTGCCTTTCAGTGGTTGTTTTTCATTTGAGAAGTATTTGGATTGCCCTATGCTAAGGATTATGCTTTGCAGATATATTTTCTCTTTCTATAAATTTTATGTGTTTGTTTGCTTATTTTTTGATCAATTGTGAATGAACACACCCAGAGGTAAACTCATTCCCGCTGGTTGAGCATGAGTAATCACAGGCCACGTGGAGGTTTTCATGTAAGTCCTGCTGGCTATGCCAGATTATGACTTGCCTTGCACTCTTTTGCATTGCTTGTGTTCAGGACTAAGGCCAACACTTCTCTTGTAGACTATTTTTACTATCTTTAGGCTTTGCAAAAGTGTAGTTGTCTATATAGACAGACATGGTTTAATCTAAAGTGTATTGATAATTCAGTTACACTTTAAGAGTTTCTGCCCCGCATGACTATCGGGAAGTGTGTAGTAGTTATTCATTCCTAATGGATGAGGAGGGTGCCTGAAATGTTGCCTCTTTTTGATAGATTTAGAACTTTTGCAGCTTTAATACAATGGATGAATTACAAAGAGAATTCTCTTTTGATATGACTTCCCAGTAGTCCCTTGGCTGACCAAAAGGCAGCAGACCTGTCCAGCCACAGTAGAAATCTGATTTACTACATATCTGTTAGTCAAGTACTGTCCTTTGTAAGCCTTATCTTGAGATAATTCATCTTTAACTAGTAGGACCCATCAGTTGTTGTTTGAGGAGTAGTAAGGTGAGTTGTTCATGCCTAGCTCTTCTCTACCAAATAACCAGTGCTAAGAAGTAATTGACTAGCTTCAGAGTAGCTCCTATACAAGAAGGCTTTTACCCCTTCTCTGTGACAGACCTTAATTCTATTTATTGATGTAGAATGAACTGTTGTCACCCTGGGATGGAGATATTTAGAATAATTAAGTATAGCCAATAGCTTGAATAGATTTTCAAAGAATAAAAGACCAAATCTTGCATAATCTTTGCTTTTATTCAATTCTTTGGTAAGAATAGGGATCAAAAGTAAACATGCAGTGAAAACGGACTGGTAGAGTGGATCTGAGTTAATACACTACGTTAAATGGAATGATCATATATGCCCACTTATCCAGGACCCTCCTATTGATGTTTTTGTTCTAGAATTCCTTTTGAGTGGATGTTTACCAATAAAAACTATGGAGTTTTAAGTTAAAAATAAACAAGCAAACACAGAAAGAAAAACCTTTCTTTGGGCAAACATTTTATTGTCTTTTGGCCAAAAATCCTTGTACATTTAAAGATAAAAGCAAAACTTACATCTAGAATTTATTTCATGGAAAGAGTCATCCGATTATATATATTGGCCATGTCACTGAGCAACTTTTCTAAATGGAGTCTTGAGCTAAAAACAGAAACAAATATAAAGCTTACTTTGGTTTGAATGTTATCCTCCGTGATCAAAAGTTTTTGTATAACTTAAAGATGAACACACAACCAACATTTAGAATTGATTTTATTTAACTAATTCATTAGATCTCACTTTGAATGTAATATCTAAAGTAATTTTAAGTCTACATTCTCCAACCAATGTAAATCAAGATACTATGATAGATAAGTACATGTTTATTGTGTCAAACAGCAAATAATTTTGCTTATTTTGGTACTTCATAATACCTTTATTAATCCAAATAGGTAAACAGGAAAGGCCTTCCTTGAAGCTTCAGCACCCATGGCAACCATTACAGAGGCAAAGTACACTGACTTACATGCAGAAGGATAGCATTATCATTGTTTCGAGTTGTACTTTATTATATTCTGGGTGCTGGAGAAAATAACGTGGTTAGAAAAAAAAGAGAAATATTGTGCACAAATGCTCTTGATTGCTTAGAAAACTTTCTTTCTTTCTTTCTTTCTTTTTTTTTTTTTTTTGGAAGTTGATTTTTGAGAGAGAGCATGCACACAAATGGGAGAGGGACAAAGAGAGAGGGAGAGAGAGAGAATCCCAAGCAGGCTCCACAATGTCAGAGCAGAGCCTGATGCAGATCTGGAACTCTGGAACCGTGAGATGATGACCTGAGCCAAAGCTGGACACTTAACTGAATGAGTCACCCAGGTGCCCTGAAAACTTGCTTTCTATTTAAAAAACAGGTAGGCAAATAAGGGAGATAAAATTTTGGAAATTGTAGTGTCCCAAGATAACAGAGTGTGGGCTATAGCTCCTATTTTCTTAGGATGAAAATATCCAGGCATAGACTGGATGAAGCAAATGCATATTATACCTATTACTCTTCAGTTGGTTTCTGTTGATAAATATGTTGCTGAAGTAATATTAAGAATTATAGGTTCAGAAATTATAATGTTGAATATCCTGGCTTCTGAAAAATAATGCAAGTCAATGGGTCTAAAGCCACTTGAAAAGGAACTTGATTTTGTATAATCATTTGTATTTAGAATTTTCCCCACATGGAAAATTATAACTTTATAATTCAATTACTTAATTGTTTTTCTTTTATTTTGAAAACTACAAAATTACCATGTTTGATAGGCTGAATAATGACCCTCAGAGATGTCCACACTCTAATCCCTGGAATTTGCATATGTTATGGCAAAAGTTATTTTGTAGATGTGATTAAGTCAAGGATTTTGAGACAGGGAGACTATCCTGGATTAACTGGGTGAGCCCAATCCAATCACATGGGTCCTTAAAAGTGGTGAATCTCCCAGGTTAGGTCAGACAGATGAGACTTCAGCAGGAAAATTCTAACCACGAGAGGGACTCTATACCCTATCGTTGACTTTGAAGTTGGAGGAAATGGGTCAAGAGGTAAGGAATGCTGGGGTCCATACACAAGAGAATTAAGGGTTGTAGTGGTAGGAGATGTGACCACAGAAACAAAAGGCTGGACTGATGCAAGGAAGGGGTCAGGAACCAAGTAATACGGTCAACACTGAAAGCTCAAAGCTCAAAAAGTGAGAAAAATGATCCTCCTCTAGGAGCTCAGAAGGAACCGCACCTTGACTTTAGCCCAAGGAAAGTGACTTTGGACTTCTGATTTCCAGAAATGGAAGAGAATAAATTTATGTTTTTAAAAACTGCTGATTTTATGGTAGTTTGTTATAGCAGTGACAGGAAATTAATATGCCAGGTTCACTGGAGAAAAGGTGAGGAATTCAGATAAGCCTCTAAGTGGATCATACTACTCAGATTTAAAGTATTTTAGTATCAGACTTTTTTTCTACAAGAGAAGATGCTCGTCATAACTTCTGTGTGATTTATTTGCTCTTTTCTTCTGATACTATGTTTTTTCTGGTTTATTTTTCCCTCCCAACTTTATAGAGACATAACTGACACATAACATTGTGTAAGTTTGAGGTATACAATGTAATGACTTGATTCCTGTATACATTTCAAAATGATTGCCACAATAAGATTACTTAATACATCCATCACCTCACATAATTGCAATCTATTTTATAGTGAGGATATTTAAGATCTACTTTGTAGCAACTTTGAAGTATATAGTACATGATTGTTAACTATAATCACCATGTTTTACATTGCATTCCCAGAACTTACTCATCTCATAACTGGAAGTTTGTACCTTTTGACCAACATCTCCCCATTTCAAACCACCCCACAGCCCTTGGCAACTACCACTGTGTTCTCTGTTTCTATGAAGTTAAACTTTTTTAGATTCTGCCTGTGAGTGAAATCATAGAGTATTTGTCTTCCTTGGACTTATTTCACTTAGCATAATGTTCTCAAGGACCGTCCATGTTGTTGCAACCGGTAGGATTTCCTTCTTTTTTATGGTGGAAAAATATTCTTCTGTGTGTGTGTGTGTGTGTGTGTGTGTGTGTGTGTGTGTGTGTGCATGTATGTATGTGCACTTGTGTGTGTATCCATCCTATTTTCTTTATTCATTTTTCCACTGATGGGCACTTAGGTTGTTTCTGTGTCTTGGCTATTGTGTGAATAATGCTGCAGTGAACATAGGAATGCAGCATCTCTTTGGATGACTCTTGGATATCTCTTCCTAATCAATTTTTATAGAGATAGAACAGAGAAAGTGTCTAAACTCACAATTTTTACTCTATATTTACTGTAACTATCACAACCACATAGTTTTATTTTTCTCTTTTAATTAATTTATTGTGATAAAATTAGTATGTAACATACTAGTTTCAGGTGTCCATCATAATGATTCAATATTATCATACATTACAAAATGATCACCACAGTAAGTCTAGGTACCATTTGTCACCATGGAATTGATCCCTTTTACCCATTTTATTCATCCTCCAACCCCTTCCCCTCTGATAATCACCCCCCATCTGTTCTCTGTATTGATGAGTTTGTTTGTTTGACTGGTTGTTTGGATTCCACATGTAAATGAAATCATATGGTATTTGTCTTTTTCTGTTTGATTTACTTCACTTAGCTTAATATTCTAAAGGTCATGCATGTTTGTACATATGGCAAGATTTCCTTCGTTTTTGGCTGAGTAATCCATTTTGTATATATTCCACATCTTCTTTATCCATTCATCCATTGATGGACACTTAGGTGTTTCCTTATCTTGGCGATTTGATTGTATGTCTTTCTATGTCAGTTTTTAAATATAAAATGCCTTTGGGGGTAGTTTTTGTGTGGAGAAAAGACTTTTCAGATCTTTATTTTGGTTTTAGAATTTAATATTCAAGTTGTTAAAGTTACAGGTTAAGATATTAATCTTTGTAGCGTATCTAGTGTAATTTATACTTTTTTTTTAAGTTGAGCAGATTTTATTTAAATTTTAGTTAACATTCAGTGCAACATTGGTTTTGGGAGACGAATTTAGTGATTCATCATTTATGTACAACACCCAGTGCTCATCACAAGTGCCCTCCTTAATATCCATCACCCGTTTAGCCCGTACCCCACCCACCTCCGTCCATCAACCCTCAGTTTGTTCTCTATCTTTAAGAGTCTCTTGCAGTTTGTTTCCCTCTTTTCTTTTATTCCCCCTTCCCATGTGCTCATTTGTTTTGCTTCTTAAATTCCACGTATGAGTGAAATCATATGGTATTTGTCCTTCTTTGAGTTATTTTGCTTAGCATAATACATTCTAGCTCCATCCATGTCATTACAAATGGTAGGTTTCATTCTTTTTGATGGCTGAGTAATATTCCACAGTATATGTATACACCACATCTTCTTTATCCATTCATCAGTTGATGGACATTTGGGGTTTCTCCATAGTTTGGCCATTGTTGGTAATGCTGCTGGAAACATTGGGGTGCATATGCCCCTTTGAATCTGTATTTTTGTATCCTTTGGGTAAATACCTAATAGTACAATTGCTAGATTGTAGGGTAGTTCTATTTTTAGTTTAGTTTTTTTTTTTTTTAATTTTTAAGTGTTTATTTATATTAGAGAGAGAGATAGAGAGAGAACAAGCAGGGGAGGGGCAGAGAGAGAGGGAGACACAGAATCCGAAGTAGGCACCAGGCTCTGAGCTGTCAGCACAGAGCCTGATGTGGGGCTCAAACTCATGAACTGTGAGATCATGACCTGAGTCATAGTTGGAAGCTTAACCAACTGGGACACCCAGGTGCCCCTGTTTTCAGTTTTTTGAGAAACCTCCATACTGTTCTCCAGAATGGCTCCACAAGTTTGCATTCCTGGCAGCAGTGCAAGAGGGTTCTCCTTTATCCACATCCTTGCTAACACCTGTTGTTTCTTGTGTTGTTAATTTTAGCCATTCCGACAGGTGTGAGGTGGTATCTCATCATGGTTTTGATTTGTATTTCCCTGATGATGAGTGATGTTGAGCATCTTTTCATGGCTAACAGACGTTAGCCTTTGGATGTCTTTTTTGGAAAAGTGTCTTTTCACATCTTTGCCCAATTCTTAACTGGGTTGTTTATTTCTTGGGTGTTGAGTTTGATAAGTTCTTTATATAGATTTTGAATACTAACCCTCTATCCAGTATGTCATTTGCAAATATCTTCTCCCATTCCATAGGCTGCCTTATAGTTTTGTTCGTTGTTTCCTTTGCTGTGAAGAAGCTTTTTATCCTGATGAAGTTCCAATAGTTCATGTCTTCTTTTGTTTTCCTTGCCAACAAACAATCCTAAAATTTGTATGGAACCAGAGAAGATGCCGCATAGCCAAGCAATCCTGACACAGAAAAACAGAACTGGAGGCATCACGATTCCAGATTTTAAGCTTTACTACAAAGCTGTAGTCATCAAGACAATATGGTACTGGCACAAAAACATACACATAGATCAGTGGAACAGAATAGAGAACCCAGAAATGGACCCACAACATATGGCCAACTAATCTTTGACAAAGCTGGATGGAATATCCAATGGAAAAAAGACAGTTTCTTTAACATGGTGTTAGGAAAACTGTATGGTGACATGCAGATGAATGAAACTGGACCACATTCTTACATCATACACAATATGGATGAAAGACAGGATGAAAGATGTGAGACAGGAAACCATCAAAATTCTAGAGGAGAACACAGGCAGCAACCTCTTTGACCCTGGCCGTAGCAAGCATGTCTTCTTACTAGACGCGTTGCCAAAGGCAAGGGAAACTTCGCAGATTTTAATAGTCACACTTAAGAACCTTTGAAGAATTATTAGTATCTTTTACAAACCCAATTATTTAGATTCTTTCAGACATTTTAAATTGCATTTCTAAATTTAATACATTTGATTTCCTTTAAATACTGCAATCACCTGCTTGATAAATCTTTATATGCCTTTAAGTAATTCTTATATATCAAGTGAATGAAACTTGTAAATATGGTAAAGTTTAAGTTCCTGTTTGTTCCAATGTTATACACATACACCAAAATTAATTGCTTAATTATATGTATATAACATGCACAAAAATATTGATATTATAGTTTTGATTCTCAAAGTCTTCAGTATTTAATTTCAAATACTCTCATGTTTAAAAGATATTTTTTCACTTCTGAAATAATTATTTGATCCACACAATTTGTGGAGTTCCCTTCTCATATACATTTTTTCCATTATCTTTCTGGCTTGATTAAGGTTGCTTAAACCCCACAGCTTTTTTTTGGGTTGGATTCTTGGGGGTTTTGTTAATCATTACTACAGAACTCTATTTCTGTCAGTGATGCCATAACTTTAGGGAAGGGGTGGTGGGTGGTCTTGTATCTTACACCTCCAAATAAAATTTATATGTTACTTCTGTATGCTGGAAAGTCTTAGATTCCTACCCAGATTGATCATTTGATTGGATTTTGAATTTCTTTAGCTCCTAAGATAGGTGAATCCCTTTTGTATCTGTACTAAAGACAAGTGCATTTTTTATGTTCTTTCTTTCTCATAAGGCTGCAGATTCTTACAAATACTAAATATGTGTGATTGAGTGTTGGCAGCCTCTTGGAGTTTTACCTGACCATCTTGTAGTCACAACTCATAAGATCATTCTTTTAATTCAATATCTTCCTCTATAAATATAAGAAAGAATGCTTAGGACACCACTTTTTAATGTCTGACTAGATCTGGTATATGGGTTTATCACCATATGTTTCACCTGGCCCCTACTCCTGGCTATGTAGGAATCAGTCAATTTTTGTTTTTGTTTTTCACATCTTTATGCGTATAACTTGGCAGATTTTTCCCACTTACATATATAATATATTTATTGGAATTTGTTAATATTCCTAAGATTAATATTGTCTTTTAATATTTTTATATTGTCTATAATATTCTTAATATTAGATTATAGTTTTTATAGGGATTCTTTGCTTTTTTTCAAATTGAAAAGTATAAATGCTTAGGTTTTGGGGTATTTTTGCTCTGTATTTAAAGAGAAAAATGAGGGGCCCCTGGGTGGCTCAGTCGGTTGAGCATCCGGCTTCGGCTCAGGTCATGATCTCACGGTCTGTGAGTTCAAGACCCGCATCGGGCTCTGTGCTGACAGCTCGGAGCCTGGAGCCTGTTTCAGATTCTGTGTCTTCTTCTCTCTCTGCTCCTCCCCTGTTCGTGCTCGGTCTCTGTCTCTCAGAAATAAATAAATAAACATTTAAAAAAAAATAAAGAGAAAAATGAATTGAAGCAAACAAGGTGCAGAATGAACTGTTATACTTGGTAACCAATACTGAAATTCATTATTGGGTAGACTGCATATGAAATATATCTAGCAAGTACACAGTGAACAAATAATAAAATTGAAAAAAAATTAACAATTTCCATTTTCCTGCTTTTTTTCAATAAGCACTGGCCTCATAGTTTCTCTGTATAGCCACATTCATTTTCATCTTTTATTTTTATTTATTTATTTTTTAATATTGATTTTTTTGGTTGAGAGAGAGAGAGAAAGAGAGAGCACACATGGGTGTGGAAGGGGTAGAGAGAGGGAGACCCAGAATCTGAAGCAGGCTCCAGGCTCTGAGCTGTCACCACAGAGCCTGATGTGGCGCTTGAACCCATGAACTGTGAGATCATGACCTGAGCCGAAGTTGGATGCTTAACCAACTGAGCCACCCAGATACCCCATTTTCGTCTTTTAAAAAGCAGTATGAGAAACATACAATACTATAAATCTATAAGAAAATTCCATAGAATAATTTCTTAAAAGTAAAATTTCACTCTACTGTGTTCTTGTTCAGTTCTCAATAGTGTTCTTTAGAAACCTGAAATATTAAAAAACTGAGTGTTTTAAATATATGTGTGGATGTCATCTTGGTAAGTCCGTTTTTCACCAAAAGCCCTTTCTTTTCCGAAAGAAGACTTTGCATTTATTAAATACTGTAGAGCTTTCTTTATTAATTTAAAATATGTTTTGATTGAGAAAATGTTATTTACACACAAAGTTTCAGGAGCATCTTTATTAGATAAAGTAAGTAAGTTCCAGTAAATCACCTAAGAGTATAAACACCATTTGGGCAGTGATTGCTTGTCCTCCCCACCCCTACTCTTATATGTCAGGTGTCTAGAACAGTGCCTGGCACTGAATGATGTGAAAGAATGATCTGTCCCATTATTTACTGTTAAGTTCCTAGAAGCAGAACTCTGTGGTCAGTCTGTATGCAAATGAAGTGTGTGTGTGTGTGTGTGTGTGTGTGTGTGTGTGTGTGTGTGTGTGTATGTTGTATCTGGGCTTTCTAGGAAGTGCTGTTTTTACCTTTGATCTATAATTAATATTCAAATCAGTGTTTTTAAAAAGTGAATTAGAGGTGTTTTGGGAGATAAGAGATACTTAGGGAAAATGTTGGACTTGTATTTAGGAACCACACAAACAGGAAACCCTTGGATTTGAGACTCTTCAGAGGGATTGGTATTCTTCTCATCTAATTGGGCCAAAGATTTAAAGCCAGTGAAAGCCTTCCTTCCTGAAAGCATTTTATGGTAGAGCCTGAATAAATATTTGTTGAATTGAATTGAGTCTTTGGAACAGGAGTCTTGTGTGGTTGTTAGTGTATACCTCATTGAAATATTATGAACGACACTTCAATGTTTTACTTGTCAAACCGCAGCCTACTTTACCTGTAGATTTTAAGAACATAATTATGGAAATCATAAAAAGCCTCACATATGAAATACAGTGGTAGAAGAGATGGTGATGGAGAGATGGTGATAGTGTCTTTGGGGAAAAAAAATCAGGAAGTGACAGACTCAACCAATGTTAGCTGGAAGTTTCTTTGCTGAGTTTTTGCTTACCCCCCGGCTTGTGAAGTGAATTTGAGAAACTCAGATGGGCTGACAGGGAACATTCTACAGAGTGGCCCCCAGTGAGGAACTTTTTAATGGTTAATAGTTACCATTTTGGCTACTATTATGTGAGTCAGTAGGATTACAGTTTAAAACCACTTACCTTCTCTTTGTTTCTTGACAATTCTTAACCTTAGTTACTTTAATTTTTTACTTTTTACGTATCGATTTCTGTGTTTGGTATTTCTTTCTTTTTTTTTTTTTTTTTTTTTAACGTTTTTATTTATTTTTGAGACAGAGACAGAGCATGAACGGGGGAGGGTCAGAGAGAGGGAGACACAGAATCTGAAACAGGCTCCAGGCTCTGAGCTGTCAGCACAGAGCCTGACACGGGGCTCGAACTCACGGACCGCGAGATCGTGACCTGAGCCGAAGTCAGCCGCTTAACCGACTGAGCCACCCAGGAGCCCAGTGTTTGGTATTTCTTAAGTCAAACTTAAGCTTTTTAAATGACTAAAATTGTGCTTGTTTTGAAAATCATTTTATTCACACTTTCAATACTTGTTGTATACTAGATGACCAGTGTCAAATTATGTTTATATCTATCTATCTGTGCATGTTTGTTTGCATTTCTTATTTTCTGGGATTTTTAGAAGTCTTTTCCTAATTTTTTAACTTTCTCTTCTTGGTAATTCTAGCTCTTGACAACCCAGATTTACACCTCATATGTTTTAAATTTTCTGCCCTGCTGTTTTGGGTTTTTTTTCCCCTTCATAATTTACTTTCTCATGCAGTTTTAAACCTCATAGGACATTCTTAAATGTCTGATAGATCCTCATAAGTTGATTTTCTCCAGAGTCATAAACCCCACTGGGTGGATATCATATTTGATTTTCTGGAACTCTGATGCTTTTTAACATAACATCCAGCCCTTAGATAAGGAATCTGTCACTTCCAACTACATAACCACTGTATTTTGGGCAGTTGTATGCTATAAGCCAGAAGTATGTATAACCTCAACAGTCACTTCTGGGGAGGGCTTCTCCCAGACCTTGGTGCTAAGCCAGGGGAGGTGATACCCCCATGTTGCTTAATATAGAGGTGGAACAGTGGCAATTTTGCAGTCATTTTTTAAAAAATTTAAACTATCGTGCTTTCTAGGCTGCTTTATTCCTAGGATGGTCTCCGCCTTTCCTGTTAAGAGTTTACAAAGAACTCAGCAGCTGGTGAGAACAGGAGTTATCTCAGCTTGGATTTTCACAATACAGTGTGTTTTTTCCACTGGCAAATAGCTGTTTACGGTCATCAATGCCTTTTATCCAGGCATTTTAAGAGTAATCCTCTTGATAGACAAATGACATATTGATACATCATTGACATCCTCTTGATATATATCCTCTTGTTTATTATTTATTGACCATAACCTCGCCAAATTCCTTGGGGGTGCAAGGACATGGAAGACTAGAGTCCCTAGAGGGGACAAATGGTCACATTTGGGGAATTAGGCCAAATTACAACACTCTTGCTGGTGTAGTGTGACCTTCCTGCCTTTCCCGTCCGAGGATTTTTCTGACTCCTATGAAGGTGTGCTCTTTCATCTTTAGGGGTCCATCTCACAGAGTCGTTGTGGTTGTGCACCTGAAAATCAGCTTTATCAGCCATTACTATACCATTCTTTTAAGGATCTACCTAGATTCACTCATTTACCCAACAGGTAGATAACTACTTCTACCCTCATTTTTAGAGGGGAGGAAATTGGGGCACAGAAAGAATATCCAGGATTACACAGGCAGTGACAGAGTTGGGATTTAAATTTAGGCATCAAAGCTCCAAAATTTATGGACTTAACTACCAGACTATTTATATAGAATGTCTTAAATATTTCCAGATGGATTAATAAATCTGAAAAAAAATTTAGATTGACCTCTTTTCCCTTTACCTTGTTTCTTAATCATTTGATAATACTTTTCAATGAGTTGAATGCCTTTTTAGAGAACACAAAGATACTATTCTTTTATAAATAGGTACATTTTATTATTTGCAATTACAAGGAGCCCAGACTAGAGACTGACCCTGTTAATTAATTATTGCAATGAAGACAGGTACCTATAAACTTTTAAAAGTCTAACTTTATGTGTGCCAGTGTTTCCAAGCTTATAATTGGTTTAAAAGAAGGATTCATATTATGTATGTGTGTATATATTTGTATTTGTGAAAATATGATATATGTATTTATAAAATATATAATTATGTATAAAATCTATATGCATATTTATTTTAAGTTCCTTCGTATCCTCATAAATAGTTTATCATAAAGAGTACGTTAAGACCAATCCTGTACAATGTTAGGCTTTCATTGGATACTCTATTAGATTTTTATCTTTACTTTTAAATTATGAACTCTCTATACCCATCAATTAGCTTCAATAATTATCAAAATTGTAGGCAGTCTTATGTCATTAATAATTAATTTTTTGTTCCCTAGTCATTTCCCCTTTAACCTCTTTTCTCTGGATTGTTTTGAAGCTAACATTAGGATTTATTTTAATCCAGATTCTGGAGAGTCTTCAGAATAAGCTTTGGAGAGAATCCTGGTGTTATAGTAGTACTCTTTCTGGGGCTGGGTGCCTTGCATTTAGGTGCTTGGCTTTGTAAGTGTCCTGACATTTAAATTTCATTTTCTAGTAGGACATGTGGTTCTCTGTTCAACTGGCAACAAAGAAAAACTGTACTCCAGGCATTGTAATGATGCTTGTTATTTAGTATCTCATGTGAGAGTTGGCTTTCAATAGAAATGGCTTGAAGGACATACATGTGCTTATCTATTCTAGATATTTTAAAGTACATTCTTGACTCCAGTTACATTAAAAAGTTGTGTGTCAGAAGGCATTGCATTAGTGAAATGCAGAATTACTTGTGGTGATGCCATTAATCCATTTCTAGGTTTGTCAGGCGGGATGATCCTATGAAACTCAGGTCTGGGGTAAGGCCCAATATGTTGTTCATTATAGTGTTCAGTAGTCTTTATGAGGAACCTGTGGGAAAATTCCTGTTAAATTTTAAGTCCAAGAATACTTGTTTACCTCCTGAGCCATTCCTATGCTTTTAATCTCACCGACAGTGTGAAGTGTGAAATTAACATTTATTTTGTCTTCTGTTGACTGTCCTAAGGGTTAGAGCCAAAATATGGGGCCCAAAGACCAGGTATTTAGGACATCATGCATCGGTTTTAAATTTGTTCCTACTTTCGTTTTGTCCTCACCCTTGTTTGTCTTTTTTTTCCTTTTTCAGGTAAGATAGAATATAAACAAAATAACAAAAGTCCTAATAGTGGTTATCTCTGGTTTGGGATAAGACAGCTTTTTTTATTATTTTCTTTTTATTTTTCTAAATTCCTTATAATATGCATGATAATAAAAGTCATAAGGAAAAGATGTAAACACTTTTAAAAACTGAATAATGAACCACTAATAAAAGAATTATGGTTGCAGAGCCAAGGTCCTGCAAGATTAAAGATCTGTTGATACAGTTTTTATTTTGTCGTTTTGAATTAGACTTATTTGAATTTACCAAATAAACCTTTATGGGCCAGGGCTGTACGCCCAGCACTTTCTGAACAGTACCTCATTCCATCATTGGAGCATCCCTATAGGAGACACATTTTCAACCCTCCTCTGTGGACTACTGCAAAAGATGTAATGATCCGTTCTCAAAAAAATTATCTTCTAAAGGGAGTGACAGCTTCAGCTAAACAACCATTAATTTGATGCTTTAGCTTTACTGTATTGGCCTCACTTTTGGGAGGCATTGTATTCTTTTGACAAACCATATTGTTGATAAAAATATCTTCACCCATTTCTTCCAGTAAGCATAATGTGTTTTGAATGAATTTCTTGCCATGAAAATGAATAAATGACAGTCCCAATGCACCTTGCTCCAAGTCATGCCTTGAGCCCTGTACGCCCTGAGGAGGGTGACAGGGCGACAATGTGAAAAGAGAAATACTGGCTTATGAGTAGAAGACCTAGGTCATGGTTGTGTATGGATGTAAATCCAGTATTTACTGTGTGCTAAACTCTGTTGTAAGCCCTGGAGATAAAAATCTCACACAGCTTTGGGATTCTCCATAGTCTTCTAACTTGTGAATCCTCAGCTTCCACATCTTTACAAGTGTCTCATCTACCAGGGACAGTAGTAATACCTGTTGTTGGTACCACCAGGCGTTGTTGTTGTGAGGATCAGAAGAAAAATGGCCTGAGGGAGTATTTTTGAAAAGGGCCGAACAATGTTAATTATAAGGTAGCATTATCCAGTGAAATAGTTTGACATTTTCACGTTACTGTGGATCAGATGCAAGTATAAGTTGATTAAATGATAAACGTGGAGTTGAACATGCATAGAATAAACGGACCTTTTATGCTTTACCTTTCATTTATCTTTTTAAAATTAACTTTTTACTTCTTTTTTTTCCTTTTCAATTTTTATTTAAATTCTAGCTAGTTAACATACAGTGCAATATTGGTTTCAGGAGTAAAATTCAGTGATTTATCACTTACATACAGTACCCAGTGCTCATCGTAATAAGTGCCCTCCTAATCACCCATCTAGCCCATCTCCCACGCACCTCCCTCCACCAACCTTCAGTTTGTTCTCTCTTTTTTATTAAAAATTTTTATGTTTATTTTTGAGAGAGAGAGAGAGAGCAAGCATGAATAGGGGAAAGGCTGAGACAGAGGAGACACAGAATCCGAAGCAGGCTCCAGGCTCCGAGCTATCAGCAGAGAGCCCGATGCAGGGCTTGAACCAACAAATGGTGAAATCATGACCTGAGCCAAAGTCGGACATTTAACTTACTGAGCCACCCAGGTGCCCCTGTTCTCTATTTTTAAGAGTTTTTTATGGTTTGTTTCTCTCTCTCTTTTTTCTTTCTTCCCCCCTCTCATATGTCCATCTGTTTTATTTTTAAATTCAACATATGAGTGAAATCATATGGCATTTGTTTTTCTCTGCCTGACTTACTTCACTTAGCATAATACACTGTAGCTCCATCCATGTCATTGCAAATGAAAAGATTTCATTCTTTTTGATGGCTGAGTAGTATTCCACTGTGTGTGTGTGTGTGTGTGTGTGTGTGTGTGTGTGTGTGTGTATACACACCACATCTTTATCCATTCATTAGTTGGTGGACATTTGGATTCTTTCCATAATTTGGCTGTTGTAGATAATGCTTCTTTAAACATCAGAATGCATGTAATCCTTCAAATCTGTATTTTTGTATCCTTCGGGTAAATACCTAGTAATGCAATTGCTCAATAATAGGGTAATTCTATTTTTAACTTTTTGAGGAACCTCCAAACTGTTTTTCAGAGTGGCTGTACCATTGCCTTCCCACCAACAGTGCAAGAGGGTTCCCCTTTTACCACATCCTCGCCAAAACCTATTGTTTCTTGTGTTGTTAATTTTAGCCATTCTGACAGGTGTGAGGTGGTATCTCGTCATGGCTTTGATTTGTATTTCCCTGATGATGAGTGATTTGAGCATCTTTTCATGTGTCTGTGAGCCATCTAGATGTTTTCTTTGGAAAAATGTCTATTCATGTCTTCTGCCCATTTCTTAACTGGGTTGTTTGTTTTTTGGGTGTAGAGTTTGATAAGTTCTTTATAGATTTGGGATACTAACCCTTTATTGTCTATGTCATTTGCAAATATCTTCTCCCATTCCATAGATTGCCTTTTAGTTTTGTTGACTGTTTCCCTGGCTGTGCAGCAGCTTTTTCTCCTGATGAAATCCCAGTAGTTCATTTTCGCTTTTGTTTCCCTTGCCTCCATTGACATGTCTAGTGAGAAGTTGCTGTGGTTGAGATCAAAGAGGTTGCCACCAGTGTTCTCTAGGATTTTGATGGTTTCCTGTCTCACATATTTACACTCACATAAATCCATGTTGAATTATTTTTGTGTATGTTTTAAGAAAGTGGTCTACTTCATTCTTCTGCATGTTGCTGTCCTGTCTTCCCAACAACATTTGTTGAAGAGACTATCTTTTTTTCCTTTGGATATTTTTTCATGTTTTGTCGAAGATGAGTTGACATTATAATTGTGGTGTATTTCTGGGTTTTCTGTTCTGCTACATTGATCTATGTGTCTGTTTTTGTGCCAGTACCATACATACTGTCTTGATGACTACAACTTTGTAATATAGCTTGGAAGTCTGGCGTTGTGATGTCTCCAGCTTTTCTTTTCTTTTTCAGTATTCTGCTTTCTTTACCTTTTAACTGCTTTATGGTAAGGTTATTATAAAGATTTTTCTTTTTCTCCTTCCAAAGCCAAGGGTTTTTTTATTAGCACTGGCTCTTGCTGTGACCTCTATCAGGGAATGGTTGAGAGGAGAAGACTGCATTGAATCCTGTTTCTGTTACTTGCTTTCTGAAGTAACTTTTGGCAGTTTATTTAAGATCTTAATTGCCTTTTCCATAAGATGGGGATAATAAGTGCCTGTGCATCATCATCATAATTTTATAAGATTAGTATGTGGGTTGATAACATCCGTAGAACACACAATGCTAGGCAGTCAATCCATGCTTGCTCTGACATCCTCACGTACAGCATTATTAAGGTCATAATTTCAGGACTGTATGGGCAAAATACTGAATGGTAAATTCCTATTTTTATGTAAACAACCTCTCTATGTTAAATGTGTATTGTATAAAAGAATTGATTCTACAATTTTCTGACAATGGAAAACTGGCAAAATAATTTATATAATAGTAACTCTCAAGAAGAGAGGTTTAAATTTTATTTACAAATATATCTAAATTCAGTGTTATGAAAATACTTTATTTATTTGATGTAAACTGCATTCTACTGGTGTGTGTTTGTGCTGATATTTAGTGAATTGTAGATTGAATTAAAAATAGCAAGTGCTAACCTTGATATAAATATTTTCATATTTGCATCACAAGTATGAGAATTTGCACTTTGAACATTTCATAAATATTAATCGATTAAGCTTCAGAACACTCCAGCGATCAAGATATTGTAAATCAACCTTCTGGATGAGTATTAAAATTTACCAGCCCACAACGATAAACTCTGCCTTCTGCCCTCTAAACTAACATCCAGATTAGAGTTTGTAATATTGATTTGTTCTTTAAAATGTATCTCACTTCCTTTTTGTTTTAAAAGAAATATTTAAAAATGTGCTAAATAGCAAAGGAGGGCTTACGCATTTTGTAGACACAACTGATGTAATCATTTGGACATTAGAGCCTACTTAGTTAAAATCTCAGCCAGCTCAATTAAAAACAAAACTCACATGAATGGTCATTACAGTGGCTCCTGATTTGGTCAGAATTATCAATCTATGTTGAAGATATAGTGATATGGATGAACTGATGGTGTGCTTTGCCTTAAATTAAGAAATCTAATAGCCAAGTGAAGTGATGAAATGTGATATATTTTCCACTTATCCATCAGCAGCATCAGTATTTGAGTAATCTGGGATTCATTTATTCATTATCCATTTTGTAATGTTCTTTATTGCCCTAGGCACACATAAACTTGGTATTCTCAAATGTCGAGAAAAAGACCATGCCCGTCCCTGAGGAGCTCAAAGAGCATGTCATGGCTTACTTAGGCATATTAGCTAAAAAATAGTGAAATCTTTGAATCTCTTAAAGAAATAGGTTTTCTTTTTTTTTCTTTCTTTCTTTTTTTGCTGTTTCAAGTTTAGATTACATTAAGTAATATATATTATTATATGTTACATATATTTCATTAATTATATATTGTATATATTAAATAAATGTTATACAGAGAGTCCCTCATTTTCTCGCCTTAATGTGCAAAAATGCATATAAATGTAGATCTGCAAAATCCAGAATTGGAATATTGGATATACTACTAACTTTGGAAATACAGTGAGTAACTAAAAACTTAATTTTTAAATTTGTGAAATTAAGGAACTAGTAGTGGTTTTAGGATAAATTCATTTCAGTTTTTAACTTGTCTTAACTTTAAAGGGGTAACATAATGTATGACATACATTATATTTTCCTTTACATTTCAAGAAGCATAGTATATTAGTATACTGTATTAGTATACAAAATTATTTTGAGAAGGCATCTTAATATATAAGAAATACAAACTACCATTTCTTGAAAATTAGTTTTCAGAACTTATCTTTTTGCCAGAAAACACTGATTACTGCTGAGGAAAAGAACTTATCAAATTATTTCATAAACTTTTAATTTTTCCCCCAACTTTAAAAATTATATGTCTGACTTTAGTGATATAGCATATGTGACAATATGTGTTCCATTCCTTAATATTTTTTAAATTGAGGAATAATTGATATTTAACATTATATTAGTTTCAGATGTATAACATGATTCAATATTTGTATATGCAGTATTTGTATACAATGCAAAATGATAACCACAGTAAATCTAGTGACCATCTATTACCATACAAAGTCACAAAAGTTTTTCTTGGGATGAGAACCTTTAAGATTCACTCTTGGCATTTTCAAATATGTACTACAGTATTATTGACTGTATTATGTTGACTCTATTATATTATTAACTTTATTGACCATGCATCACATCCCCATGCTTATTTTATAACTATAAGTTTGTACCTCTTTACTCTCTTTAACCATTTAACTCATCTCACAGCCTCCCTGCCCCCTGGCAACTACCATTCTGTTTTCTGTATCTATGAGTTCTGTTTTGTTTTGTTTGATCATTTGTTTTGTTTTTTTAGATTCCACATATAAATGATATCATATGGTATTTGTCTTTTTCTTATTTCACTTAGAATAATACCCTCAAGGTCCATTCATGTTGTCACAAATGGCAAGATTTCATTCTTTTTTATGACCAGGTGGTATTCCCTTGTGTATATATGCTACATCTTTCTGAGCTGATTCATTGACGGACACTTAGATTGTTTCCATATCTTGATTAATATAGATGCTGTTTCAGTGAACATGGTGGGAGTGCATATATCTTTTCAAATTAATGTTTTTGTTTTAATCCCCAGGTAAATGCCCTGAAGTGGAATTGCTGAATCATGTATTAGTTCTATTTTTAATTTTTTGCAGAACCTCAATACTGTTTTCCTTAGTGGTTGCACCAATTTCTTCAATTTCTTTCATTAGTGTCTTGGAGTTTTCAGTGTTATAGTCTTTTCTTATTCTTGGTTAAATTTACTACTGGGTATTTTATTCTTTTAATGAAAATTTACTGAATTCATTTATTATTACCACCTATAGTGCCTAAAAGTTTCTTTTTCTCCACATCTCTGCCAACACTTGTTATTTCTAATCTTTTTGATAATAGCTATTCTAACAGGTATGAGAGATTTCTCATTGTGTTGATTTACATTTACCTGATCATTAGTGATATTGAACATCTTTTTAGGTGCCTGTTGTCCATCTGTATGTCTTCTTTGGAAAGTTGTCTATTCAGATCCTCCACCCATTTTTTAATCAGATTGATTTTTTGCTACTGAGTTATATGAGTTCTTTATGTATTTTGGATCTTAGCCCCTTATAGCATATATGATTTGCAAATATTTTCTTCATTTAGCAGGTTGCCTTTTCATTTTATTGATGGTTTCCTTTGCTGTGAAGAGATTTTTATCTCTTCAAACAAGTTTCACTTGTTTATTTCTGCTTTTGTTGTCTTGCTTTTGGAGTTACATCCAAAAAATCATCGTCAAGGTAGATGTCAGGCAGCTTACTGCCTACATTTTATTCTAGGAGTTTTATGGCTTCAGGTCTTATGTTCAAGTCTTTACCTATTTTCAGTTAATTGTTTTGTGTATGATGTAAGGTAGTAGTCTAGGTCTTTAGCCTGTTTTCGCAGCACCATGTATTAAAGAGACTGTCATTTCCCTATTGTGTATTCTTGCCTCCTTTGTTGTAAATTAACTGACCATGTATACATGGGTTTATTTCTGGACTCTGTATTCTATTTCATTGATCTTTGTTTTTGTTTTTATGATAGTACCATACTGTTTTGATTACTATAGCTTTGTAATATAGTTTGAAATCAGGGAGCATGATGTCTGCAGCTTTGTTCTTCCCAAGATTGCTTTGGATATTTGTGGTCTTGGCTATTGGCTTTGTCTATGTTGTAGTTCCATACAAATTTTAGAATTGTTTGTTCTGTTTCATTGAAATGTCAATGGAATTTGATAGGAATTGCATTGAATCTGTGGATTGTTTCAGTTAATATGGACATTTTACCAGTATTGTTTCTTCCAATCTGTGAGTAAGGAGCATTTTCCCATTTATTTGTGTCTTCTTCAGTTTCTTTCATCAGTGTTTTGTTGTTTTCAGTGTACAGTCCTTTCATCTTCTTGGTTAAATTTCCTACTAGGTATTTTATTCTTTTTGATGCAGTTTTACTGAATTCATTTATTAGTTATAACAGGTTTTTAACAGAGTCTTTAGGGTTTTCTGTAACATAAAGAAAGTCATGTCATCCGCAGATGTCAAATAGTGAAGGTTTTACATCTTCCTTTCCAGTTTGGATGCTTTTTGTTTCCATATTTTGCCTAATTGCTGTGGCTAGGACTTCCAATACTGTGTTGAATGAACGTGGTGAGAGTGGGTATCCTTGTATTGTTTCTGATCTTAGAGAAAAATCTTTCAGCTTTTCACCATTGACTATGATTTGAACTGTGGGTTTTCATATATGGCCTTTATTATATTGATGTGTGTTTCTCTATACCTACTTTGTCAAGAGTTTTCCCAAAAATGGATGTTGAATTTTGTCAAATGCTTTTTCAGCCATTATTTCTTCAAATAAATCTTCTGTCTCTGTATTTATAATACAAATTTATTCTTTTTGATGTTGTCCTGTAGGTCAACTTTTAAAAATTATTTTTTTGTTCTTGCTGCTCTGTTTGGGTGAATTTCACCACTCTGTCTTCAAGCTTAGTGATCCTCTCTTTTGCTTCATCTATCTGGTCTGTTGTTGAACCTCTCTGTCATATTTTTCAGTTCAGGTATTGTGTTGTTTAGTGTGTGACTTCTGTTTCGTACTTTCTTATGTTCCTTGTTTCTTTCTCATGGTGTCATCTTTTCTTTCTGTGTTCATATGTTCTTCTCCCAACGTTAGTGAGCATCTTTATGACAATTACTTTGAACTCTTTATCAGGTAAATTATTTCCGTTTCAATAAGTTTTTTTCTTAAGGTTTTTATTTTCTTTTTTGGAAACATAATGCTCTGTTTCTTCATTTTGTTTGACATTCTGTGTTTGTTATTGTGTATCCAGGTGAAACAGCTACCTTGCCTAGTCTTGGAAGAGATAGACCTATTTCCAAACTTGCCCTAGCCCTTCTTTGTCTTTCAAATTTTTGTGATTGTCTATGCACCCTGACTTATTCTTGATAGATCCCAGTCATTGATGGTGTCTTAAGACCTACCCAAGTTCCAAAAGGAGGGATCTCCATCAGCACCTGATTAGAAACTAGACCCTCAGGCAGCAGCTTTTAAAGCATGCAAATATATACTTTTCTGTGGGACTGCATTCATATACCCTCATGACCTACAGACCAGGAGATCTGGAGGTGTCCCCTGTGTGACAATTGCAAAAACTGAGCTTCAGACGACTATATAAGCTTCTCTCTGGGAGAGAAGAGAGAGAGGCAGAGAAGGGGGGGACAGAGGATCTGAAGCAGGTGAGCTATAGTGAAGCTGAGGGAGAGCATAAAAATGGCACCCCAGCTTATGTTCCCTTTAGAGCAGCTTAGTAGCTTTAAGATATATGGTAAACCTGAAGTCTGCCCTTCAGGGTGAAACTGAAAGACTGCTTGTGGGGAGGATGTGTTTTAGTCTACTGTCTCTGTAGTGCCCTGGAGGTGGCAACCTGCCAGGAACTTTCTCTTTAATGTTGCAGTCCCATGAGACCCACCAACACAAGCCTCTGGCCACCAGATGACCAAGGGGTGTCCTCTTGTGTAGTACACAGGCACGCTGGCTGTAGCAAGGCATTGGGGCACTGTTGGGCCAGGGCATGCCTGCCAGCTTTTGTGGGCTTGTGGGAGAGCACAGGTACTTTTGTGCTGGTCCTTGGGGTGAGTCTACATGCAAGTCCTATAAGAGAAGTATCTAGTTCCATATAGTCCTTTGGGTCTTCTGCATATGAGCTCCTTTGATTTTCAGAGCCGGATGTTTGGCATGGGTCATGTCTCCATTGCAGGTCCCAAGGGTTGGGGTACCTGATGTGATACCCTGTGCTCAGGGAGATGCTCTGGTTTTGTGAGATCCCTCTTGATGATTGGTTGTGGCACTTGGGGTGGTAGTTTGTGGCAAGATCATGTCTTTGCCTCACCTACCAACCTCGATGTGGCCTTGTTACTGATTGTTGTGAAGGAGCTATTCTGCTAGTTTTCAGGACTTTTTCAGAGGGAATTGTTCCATCTGTAGCTGTAGATTTGGTTTGTCCATAGTCAGAGTACAGGATCTTCCTATGTGTCCATCTTGGGTTGCCCCCCTTACTTTAATATTTCAACTCATCTCAAGAAAAGAAAACATTATTAGTTTTCTGTTTTTACGTAAAATGCCCTCCAAATCGAACTTCATGTGCAGATAATGTTTTGAGTATTGCAGAGATCTATTTTTCTGATAACTATGCATCGCTATCTCTTTAGCAATAACCAAGCTTTTCTTGGATGGCTTAATAGGCTTTTGGTGAGTCCTATGTTACTTGATAGCTTACTACAGCTATTGTTCACTGAGCAGGTAGTTATGCTGTCAAAATACTATGAGATCATACGGAAGCAGTCAGTTTCTGCCAAGTTAGTAATTCAGTCTTTCAGAACTCTAATTCTTTTTTTTTTTTTTTATGAAATTTATTGTCAAATTGGTTTCCATACAACACCCAGTGCTCATCCCAACAGGTGCCCTCCTCAATACCCATCACCCACCCTCCCCTCCCTCCCACCCCCATCAACCCTCAGTTTGTTCTCAGTTTTTAAGAGTCTCTTATACTTTGGCACTCTCTCTCTCTAACCTCTTTTTATTTTTCTTCCCCTCCCCCATGGACTTCTGTTAAGTTTCTTAGGATCCACATAAGAGTGAAAACATATGGTATCTGTCTTTCTCTGTATGGCTTATTTCACTTAGCATAACATTCTCCAGTTCCATCCATGTTGCTACAAAGGGCCATATTTCATTATTTCTCATTGCCATGTAGTATTCCATTGTGTACATAAACCACAATTTGTTTATCCATTCATCAATTGATGGACATTTAGGCTCTTTCCATAATTTGGCTCTTGTTGAAAGTGCTGCTATAAACATTGGGGTACAAGTGCCCCTATGCATCAGTACTCCTGTATCACTTGGGTAAGTTCCTAGCAGTGCTATTGCTGGGTCATAGGGTAGATCTATTTTTAATTTTTTGAGGAACCTCCACACTGTTTTCCAGAGGAGCTGCACCAGTTTGCATTCCCACCACCAGTGCAAGAGGGTTCCCATTTCTCCACATCCTCACCAGCATCTATAGTCTCCTGATTTGTTCATTTTAGCCACTCTGACTGGTGTGAGGTGGTATCTGAGTGTGGTTTTGATTTGTATTTCCCTGATGAGGAGCGACGTTGAGCATCTTTTCATGTGCCTGTTGGCCATCTGGATGTCTTCTTTAGAGAAGTGTCTATTCATGTTTTCTGCCCATTTCTTCACTGGATTATTTGTTTTTTGGGTGTGGAGTTTGGTGAGCTCTTTATAGATTTTGGATACTAGCCCTTTGTCCGATATGTCATTTGCAAATATCTTTTCCCATTCCATTGGTTGCCTTTTAGTTTTGTTTGTTGTTTCCTTTGCTGTGCAGAAGCTTTTTATCTTCATAAGGTCCCAATAGTTCATTTTTGCTTTTAATTCCCTTGCCTTTGGGGATGTGTCAAGTAAGAATTTGCTGCGGCTGAGGTCAGAGAGGTCTTTTCCTGCTTTCTCCTCTAAGGTTTTGATGGTTTCCTGTCTCACATTCAGGTCCTTTATCCATTTTGAGTTTATTTTTGTGAATGGTGTGAGAAAGTGGTCTAGTTTCAACCTTCTGCATGTAGCTGCCCAGTTCTACCAGCACCATTTGTTAAAGAGACTGTCTTTTTTCCATTGGATGTTCTTTCCTGCTTTGTCAAAGATTAGTTGGCCATACGTTTGTGGGTCTAGTTCTGGGGTTTCTATTCTATTCCATTGGTCTATGTGTCTGTTTTTGTGCCAATACCATGCTGTCTTGATGATTACAGCTTTGTAGTAGAGGCTAAAGTCTGGGATTGTGATGCCTCCTGCTTTGGTCTTCTTCAAAATTGCTTTGGCTATTTGGGGCCTTTTGTGGTTCCATACAAATTTTAGGATTGCTTGTTCTAGCTTCGAGAAGAATGCTGGTGCAATTTTGATTGGGATTGCATTGAATGTGTAGATAGCTTTGGGTAGTATTGACATTTTAACAATCTTTATTCTTCCAATCCATGAGCACGGAATGTTTTTCCATTTCTTTATGTCTTCTTCAATTTCCTGCATAAGCTTTCTATAGTTTTCAGCATACAGATCTTTTTTTTGTTTGTTTACGTTTATTTATTCTTGAGACAGAGAGAGACAGAGCATGAACGGGGGCGGGTCAGAGAGAGGGAGACACAGAATCTGAAACAGGCTCCAGGCTCTGAGCTGTCAGCACAGAGTCCGACGCGGGGCTCGAACTCACGGACCACGAGATCATGACCTGAGCCAAAGTCGGCCGCTCAACCAACTGAGCCACCCAGGCACCCCTCAGCATACAGATCTTTTACAACTTTGGTTAAGTTTATTCCTGGGTATGTTATGCTTCCTGGTGCAGTTGTGAATGGGATCAGTTTCTTTATTTGTCTTTCTGTTGCTTCATTATTAGTGTATAAGAATGCAACTGATATCTGTACATTGATTTTGTATCCTGCGACTTTGCTGAATTCATGCTGAATTCACCAGAAGCAGACTTTTGGTGGAGCCTGTTGGGTTTTCCATGTATAATATCATGTCATCTGCAAAAAGTGAAAGCTTAACTTCATCTTTGCCAATTTTGATATCTTTGGTTTCCTTTTGTTGTCTGATTGCTGATGCTAGAACTTCCAACACTATGTTAAACGACAGCGGTGAGAGTGGACATCCCTGTCGTGTTCCTGATCTCAGGGGGAAAGCTCTCAGTTTTTCCCCATTGAGGATGATGTTAGCTGTGGGCTTTTCATAAATGGCTTTCATGATGTTTAAGTATGTTCCTTCTATTCTGACTTTCTCGAGGGCTTTTATTAAGAAAGAATGCTGAATTTTGTCAAATGCTTTTTCTGCATCGATTGACAGGATCATATGGTTCTTATCTTTTATTAATGTGATGTATCCCATTGATTGATTTGCGAATGTTGAACCAACCCTGCAGCCCAGGAATGAATCCCACTTGATCATGGTGTATAATTCTTTGTATATGCTGTTGAATTCGATTTGCTAGTATGTTATTGAGAATTTTTGCATCCATATTCATCAGGGATATTGGCCTGTAGTTCTCTTTTTACTGGGTGTCTGTCTGGTTTAGGAATCAAAGTAATGCTGGCTTCATAGAATGAGTCTGGAAGTTTACCTTCCCTTTCTATTTTTTGGAATAGCTTGAGAAGGATTGGTATTATCTCTGCTTTAAATGTCTGGTAGAATTCCCCTGGGGAGCCATCTGGTCCTGGAGTCTTATTTGTTGAGAGATTTTTGATAACTGATTCAATGTCTTCACTGGTTATGGGTCTGTTCAAGCTTTCTGTTTCCTCCTGATTGAGTTTTGGAAGTGTGTGGGTGTTTAGGAATTTGTCCATTTCTTCCACGTTGTCCAGTTTGTTGGCATATAATTTTTCATAGTATTCCGTGATAATTGCTTGTATCTCTGAGGGATTGGTTGTAATAATTCCATTTTCATTCATGATTTTATCTATTTGGGTCATCTCTGTTTTCTTTTTGAGAAGCCTGGCTAGAGGTTTATCAATTTTGTTTATTTTTTCAAAAAACCAACTCTTGGTTTCATTGATCTGCTCTACAGTTTTTTTTAGATTCTGTATTGTTTATTTCTGCTCTGATCTTTATTATTTCTCTTCTTCTGCTGGATTTGGGGTGTCTTTGGTGTTCTGCTTCTTTTCCTTTAGGTGTGCTGTTAGATTTTGTATTTGGGATCTTTATTCTTTCTTGAGATAGGCCTGGATTGCAATGTATTTTCCTCTCAGGACTGCCTTCGCTGCATCCCAAAGCATTTGGATTGTTGTATTTTCATTTTCGTTTGTTTCCATGTATATTTTAATTTCTTCTCTCATTGCATGGTTGACCCATTCATTCTTTAGTAGGGTGTTCTTTAACCTCCATGCTTTTGGAGGTTTTCCAGACTTTTTCCTGTGGTTGATTTCAAGCTTCATAGCATTGTGGTCTGAAAGTATGCATGGTATGATCTCAATCCTTGTATACTTATGAAGGGCTGTTTTGTGACCCAGTAGGTGATCTATCTTGGAGAATGTTCCATGTTCACTTGAGAAGAAAGTATATTCTGTTGCTTTGGAATGCAGAGTTCTAAATATATCTGTCAAGTCCATCTGATCCAATGTATCATTCAGGGCCCTTGTTTCTTTATTGATCCTATGTCTAGATGATCTATGCATTGTTGTAAGTGGAGTATTAAAGTCCCCTGCAATTACCACATTCTTATCAATAAGGTTGCTTATGTTTGTGATTAATTGTTTTATATATTTGGGGGCTCTCATATTCGGCGCATAGACATTTATAATTGTTAGCTCTTCCTGATGGATAGACCCTGTAATTATTATATAATGCCCTTCTTCATCCCTTGTTACAACCTTTAATTTAAAGTCTAGTTTTTCTGATATAAGTATGGCTACTCCAGTTTTCTTTTGAGTTCCAGTAACATGATAGATAGTTCTCCATCCCCTCACGTTCAATCTGAAGGTGTCCTCAGGTCTAAAATGAGTCTCTTGTAGACAGCAAATAGATGGGTCTTATTTTTTTTATCCATTCTGATACCCTAGACTTTTGGTTGGAGCATTTAATCCATTTACATTCAGTGTTATTATAGAAAGATATGGGTTTAGAAGTCATTGTGATGTCTGTAGGTTTCATGCTTGTAGTGATGTCTCTGGTACTTTGTCTCACAGGATCCCCCTTAGGATCTCTTGTAGGGCTGGTTTAGTGGTGATGAATTCCTTCAGTTTTTCTTTGTTTGGGAAAACCTTTTCTTCTATTCTAAATGACAGACTTGCTGGATAAAGGATTCTCAGCTGCATATTTTTTTCTGTTCATCACATTGAAGATTTCCTGCCATTCCTTTCTGGCCTGCCAAGTTTCAGTTGATAGATCCATCACTAGTCTTATTAGTCTCCCTTTATATGTTAGAGAATGTTTATCCCTAGCTGCTTTCAGAATTTTCTCTTTATCCTTGTATTTTGCCAGTTTAACTATGATGTGTCGTGTAGAAGATTGATTCAGGTTACGTCTGCAGGGAGTTTTCTGTGCCTCTTGGATTTCAGTGCTTTTTTCCTTCTCCAGATCAGGGACATTCTCAGCTATGATTTGTTCAAGTATACCTGCAGCCCCTTTCTCTCTCTCTTCCTCCTCTGCAATCCCTATTATACGGATATTGTTGTGTTTCATTGCATTACTTAGTTCTCTAATTCTCCCCTCATACTCCTGGTTTTTTTAAATCTTTTTCTCAGCTTTCTCTTTTTCCATAATTTTATCTTTTAATTCACCTATTCTCTCCTCTGCCTCTTTAGTCTGAGCTGTGGTCACCTCCATTTTATTTTGCACCTCATTTATAACAGTTTTTAGCTCCTCCTGTTTCTTGATCTCTATAGCAATAGATTATCTGCTTTCCTCTATACTTTTTTTCAAGCCCAGTGATTAATTTTATGACTATTATTTTAAATTCATTTTCTGTTACATTGCTTAAATTGTTTTTGATCAGTTCATTAGCTGTTGCTACTTCCTGGAGTTTCTTTTGAGGCGAATTCTTCCGTTTTGTCATTTTGGATCGTCCCTGGAGTGGCGAGGAACTGCAGGGCTCTTCCCCTGTGCTGTCTGGAGTAGCTTGTGTTGGTGGGCGGGGCCACAGTCAGACCTAATGTCTGCCCCCAGTGCACCGCTGGGGCCACAGTCAGACTGGTGTGTATGGTATCTTCCCCTCTCTCAGGGGCAGGACTCACTGTGTAGTGGTGTGGCCCCTGTATGGGCTATTTGCACACTGCCAGGCTTGTGGTGCTGTTTCTGTGGGATCTGGCGTATTAGCCGGGGTGGACCTGCAAGGTGCACGGGGGCGGGAGGGGCAGGCTCAGCAGCTTTGCCTTCGGTGGTCCTGGGAGGGGCCCTGTGGCAGCGGGAGGGAGGCAGACCTGTCGGAGTGATGGATCCACAGAAGCATAGTGTTGGGTGTTTGCATGGTGTAAGCAAGTTCCGTGAGGGGAACTGGTTCCCTTCGTGGTTTTGGCTGGGCGATGGATGAGGGAGATGGCGCTTCCCAGCACCTTTGTCCCCCCCCCCCCCCCCCCCCCCCCCCCCCCCCGCCCCCGAGCTGAGCTCTGTCTTCCGGGGCTCAACAACTTTCCCTCCCGTTGTCCTCTAGCCCTCCCACTCTCTGAGCAGAGCTGTTGACTTATAACATTCCAGATGTTAAGTCCCGCTGGCTGTCAGAACTCACTCTCTCAGGCCCCTCTACTTTTGCAAGTCAGACTTGGGGGCTCTGCCTTGCCTGGCGGGCTGCCCCTGCACCACCCTCGTTCCCTCCTGCCAGTCTATGTAGCGAGCACTGCCTCTCCGCCCTTCCTACCCTCTTCCGCGGGCCTCTTGTCTATGCTTGGCTCTGGAGAGTCCGTTCTGCTAGTCTTCTGGCAGTTTTCTGGGTTATTTAGGCAAATGTGGGTAGAATCTAAGTGATCAGCAGGATGCAGTGAGCCCAGTGTCCTCCTACGCCTCCATCTTCAAGAGACCAGAACTCTAATTCTTAATCATATCTTCAGGAAAAAACAAAATAAGTGGGCACCTACCAGATACACAGCACTTTATCTTTTTATCTTCATAGGAAATACTCTGAGATTGGAATTGTTCTCATTTTACAGATTAGGAAGCTGTGACACAAAGAATTTAATAACAAGGCTGCATAGTTAGTAAATGGCAAAGGTCTGTTTGCTTCAAAATACTTGTTTTCCCACTGTGTGGATCCACACCAGGAATCTTTACAGTGCAATGCACAGGCTTGCCTTAAGTATGGCATTTGTCACCTTGCCATGGAAAACACTCCTCTTTTTAAAGTGAATTGGAAACATTACAGCTGTTTGTGTGGTTCCATCAGGGTAGAGAATTAGTGGGGGCTTTGGAGCACACTTGCCTCCCCAATACACATTTCCTCTTTGTTTCTTTCATAAGAGTGTTTGTTTTTAATTCCTTTCTAAAATGTCCTTTTGAAACATAAAAATGTTATATAATGATCCCTATCTAGTGACTTTTAACCCTAAGGTTAAATGTCAGTTGCCTGAATCACACCTTTTACTACCAAATATTCTACAACTCAGTAGACATTTTCAAGATTTCTGAAAGCTGTTCAGCTCTAGAAACATTTCACATTATGAGCTAGTGATTCTCAGATTTGAGTGTTTGTGAGAATCATCTGCTGAGTACATGAGTGCTGAGTACAGAGTCCTGGGATTTGTTTCCAGTGATTCTACTTCTGTGGATTTGGTGACTATGAACAGGCCACTGTAAAAAGAATGAAAGAAGTAGTAGCAGTAGAAGTAGACATAGACTTGTGCCAATAAGCATATGAAATTTGCTAATAAAAACACATAAAATATCTCTTCAGAGACTGATTTTCACCTATTAAATCCATAAAGATGTAAACACTAGAACTTGGTGTGGGGAGATGACTATTCTTGTATGTTGTTGATGTGAGTATAAACTTGGAATCACCTTTCTGGAGAATAGTCAGGAAATATGTATTAGAAGACATAGAAATATTTGTGTCCTTTAATTTAGCAATTCCATTTCTTTAATTTTTAAAAATGAAATCCCATGTGTATATGGTCATATGTGTGGGAATATCCAGTGCATAGTTGCTTATGAAAGGAAACAAATCATAGACAACTCAAATATCTCACAGTAAGGGGTTAGGTAAATGAATTATGTTATATCCACATAATGAAGAACTAGGCAGACATTAAAATGTGGGTATAGACCAATGTTTTTATTTATTTGAAAGGTGTATGGGTAGAGAAAGATATTCTGATCATTTAAAATGGTAAATGGTTTTTTTTTGGCTGATGGGATTATAGATGTTATCAGTTTTAATAAAATTTGAAAAATGTGTGAATTATTATAATCAGAAAAATACAAGAAAACATTGTTTTGCTTTTGAAAGGAAGAATATTTAGGGAACTTTCATTATCGATTAATGTCATTCTTTTCTTTTATGCTTTGTACCTGTAGCCCCTTTTGTATCCCCCATTCTAGTTACTTGGTTTGTTTTCTTCTAATGCACGTACAGGAAGACTCATTTGCATGTTATTTGTGGTAATAGAAGCCAAGGAGGTCCTTGTCCCTTCCCTGATTTCTGTATCTTTAATTCTCATGATAAATTGGAATGTCTTAAAGCTCAGGCCTTTTAGACGATTTTGTGTAACTAAAGCCTAGCCACCATAACGTAATGAACTTTAACTTGGTTGCCCCATTATCTTGTTTTCTATTGTGTTTTCCCAGCTTTATAACCATATCTGAAGATTTTGCTGATGGCGGGAGAAATACATTCTCTTTTTATTTTACTGATAGCTTACTGATTTTCAGGGAGAGAACCACTGATATCTACTTCCTCTTCTGTCACTTAAACAAATACTACTTGCAGGAGGGAAAAGCAAACCTAAGTTAGGCTAAAAGTCTGGATGGGGAATGTTTGTGTGTGTGTGTGTGTGTGTGTGTGTGTGTGTGTGTGTGTGTGTGCATGTGTGCACATGTACACATGCATGTAGAAGCTTTAATTCTGATGTTTGGGAATGGCTAAAATAAAGAAGGTAAATAAGTGTTGAGGATGTGGAAAAAAAGAAACTACTGTGCACTGTTGGTGAGAATGTAAATTGGCACAGCTTCTGTGGAAAACAGTGTGGAGGTTCCTCAAAAAATTAAACATAGAAACAGCATATGATCCAGTTGTTCCACTACTGATTATTCACACAAAGAAAATGAAAGTACTAATTTGAAAAGATATGTGTACCCATATTTTTATTGCGGCATTATTTACAGTAACCAAGATATGGAAGCAATCTAAGTGTTGATCCACAGATGAATGGATAAGGTAGATGTGGTGTATATACATATAATGGAATACTATGCAGCCACTAAAAAAGTAAACTGGTGGTTGCCAGAGAGAAGAGAGTTAAGGGGTGGGCAAAATGGGAGGAGGGCATTGGGAGATACAGGCTTATATTATGGAATGAATAAATATTGGGAATAAAAGACACAGCAGAGAGAATATAGTCAGTGATCTTGTAATAGTGTTGTTTGGAGATAGATGGTACTACGCTTAACGGCGAGCATGGTTGAACATACAGAGATGTTGAACCACTATGTTGTACACCTGCAACAAATGTAATATTGTGTGTCAATTATGCTCGAATAAAAAATATTTAAAAATCTGGTGACTGGGAAGCATTAATGATAAATCAATTAACTGAACTTGAAATCTGGATTTAAGCTCTGGCTTATTGTATTAACTATATAGGAAAATTATGTAAATTCTTACAGTTTCTGTTTCGTCGTCTATGAAATAGAAATAATTATTCCCCTATTACTTTACAGGGTCTGAGACATGATTCAGTCCTTTCTTCATTCATTTGTTCTCCAATATATATTGAGCACATACTGTATACTAGGCATGATTCTAAGCACATGATCTATTAGTGCACAAAACAGACAAATCCCTACTTCCTTCGAGCTTACATTCTAGTGGGTAGAGATAAACAATGAAACATAAGCAATAAATAGCATATATAAAACATGATGGGTTCTGTGGGTAAAAGTAAAAGATGTGGATAAGGAGACCTGGGAGTACTATAGGTGGAGCAGAGTAGGGTGGTGGGTGGGCAGATTGCAGTGTTTAATAGGGGGTCAGGGTGGGCCTCCTTGAGAAGGTGACATGTGAGTAAAGACGGAAGTCAGATGGGAGAGTCTCCATGTGGACGTGTGGGAGAAGAATGTACCAGGCTGAGATGACAGCCAAGGCAAAAATCCTGTGGTGTTTGAGGGAAAGCATTGAGACCACTTAGGCTGGAGTGGACTGAGTAAGATGAAGGGGGCTAGGTACAGTCAGATCGCAACAGCTCGTGGGCTCTTTAAAGACTCTGGCTTTCCCCCTGAAGGAGACAAGAGCCATTGCAGGTTTGGAGGGAAGTTATGTGACCTGATTTAAGTTTTGAAAGGATCACCTCTGGCTGGTGATATGGAGACTAAACTGTGGGAGTAAGAGTGGGAAGAGAGAGCCTGTTCAGGACCTTTTACAGGAATTCAGGTGAGAGGTGATGGTGGCTTGGGTGAGTGAGCGGTCTGGGTGGGAAGCATCATCCAGGAAGCACATAGAAACAAAGGTGTCTTTATTCTTACAAACATGGTGTTGAGCCAGAGGGTAGCAACTTCTCATATTTTTTCTTAAGGGCTTAGAATTTAAATATATACTATTTTTGAATGTATACTTTTTAATGTTAGATGTCTAGAGATTAAATGGTACCTCTTAGTTTCAGATTACTTTTACTAAAGCTCTTTTGGAGAAATCAAATTTCAAGCTCAAGAAAGATTGCTTGTGTGCCTCCTCTGATAGTACGTGTAGCATATGACCCAGGGGTCGTTCAGTATTACCCTTGCTTATTTTAGAAATTGAGACATGTTTCTCAGTACCACTCATTCTCTATCCCCCATTTTATAATCACCAAGTCTTGTCCGTTGTGTTTTTGAGTGATATCTGAAATCTGATTACTTCTCTCCATCTCCACTGTTAACCCCATGGTCTCAGATGTCATCAGTTTTCCTTGTACTACAAGTATCTTCTTCCATTCTCTACTTAGCAAACAGAATTTTTTACAAATTCAGGTGTCATCAAATCACACCCCTGTGTAGAACGCTTCTTCGGTGACTTCTGTAGATTATTTTCCACAGGTCTGGGTTTTGTTGTTTGCCTTACTCTGTCCTGCTGTGTATACCAGGAGGTACAGACCACATCACCATAAATCCTTTGTCTTCTAGCTTCCCGTTGAAGATGATATGCTTCTTCTTGAGTCTAGGGTGAAGTCTGCAATGTATGGCATGGACAAAAATCTGTACAGAAGGCCCTGCAGGGTCTGACAGATCTACCCAGGAGACTCAGCTTGCCTCTTTCCCCATCTCTGACTTTGACAGTTACCTTTCACTTCCTTAAAGACCCCGAGCTCCTCCTGTCTCCCCGAGTTAGTATTTCTCATTGCTTCTGACTGGACCACTTTTCCTCTCCCTCCCTTCCTCTTCTCTTGTCTCACCCTTGCCCATCCTGAGTGTCTCAGCTTTAATGTTGCTTCCTCAGACAATCCTTTCTTGGTTATACACTCCCATTTTTCACTAAATGTTTCCTTTGTAGCAGGTGGCATGACTTTATATGAATATGCATGTACCTATTTGCATAATGTTTCTCTTCTCTGCTAGATTCCAGGCTTTGTGAGGTCAAAGATAAGCAAGTTTTTGTTTATCTTTTAAGTCTCTGTCTCGGAGATTGGACACACAGAGTACTCATTAACTCACTAACTGCCCAGAAAATGGGTTCTGAGAGTGAAGATAGCTTCATGGGTTGTTTTCAGGGATTATCAAGGAAATTTTAATGTGTTATAGTATATAATGAGACCTAGAAGCAGAACTAAAATTCAGAATTATGATGAGAACTCAAACTAGAATTAGAACCCAGGTGTCTGTGTATTCTTTTCTGTGCCAAAAGTGATCTTCAAGAACCCAGCAGTACTGTGTAAGAGCCTAAGAGCCACATGCTAAAGAAAATTATGTCAACAAGGCATTTCTCATCCTTCAGTTTTGAAGTTGAAAGAGTGTATAATTTTTTCATTTCATATGTTTATTATAACATGTGAACATAATATACTTTTGTAACTGAAATTATTGACTTTTTTTTGTAACTTTGAGAACAAAGTTATATTTAACAAATAAAAATGAGAGAGAGAGAGAGGGAAAGCTTTGGTACCAAATACATGGGCAAAGACAAAAAGAATGACATTAATAAGATTTGAAAAACAAAACTAAAACTAAAAAATAGTTATTTTAAAAATAAAGAAATTCCAGTTAGTTTAAAACAGAATAAGTTTGGTCATTAACACCCTCAATAAAGTATAAGTTGAAACAGGAATATTGGTTTTGCCAGTAATAAAATTACTCTGTTAAATGTATTAAAATCTGATCTTTTACATTTTTCTGTTATGAAACTTTATTTTCTACTATTTCTACTAGAAAATGGAATGTACTAATCTCTCAGAATATAGCTTAGTTTTATCTCATTGATTCATTTTAAAAAGTTTGAATATATATTTTAAGGTTTATCATTAGCCATTTCAGAAGCAAATAAACATGTTATTGAAATACACATGGTATTCTAAGTATTTCAGATTCATAGAGCTGAATGGAATTTATTTTTAACTTTATGAAGAAATAGTCTTTTATGGACATTTTTAATGGTGCTTCTATTCCAAAATAACTTTTGTGGCTGTAACATTCTAGAAATAGATGTATTTGATGGAAATGTTGACAGATTCTTATTTGTAAGCAATGAATGAAGCCACCTAGAATTTTAGTGACTTTCCTTCCAATGAATGGCCATTCATATTTATTATTATCAATTCTAATAATAATCCATTTTAGAATGCCAGCTGGGCACTGTATAACATTTGATATGATCTCAGTCTAATGAATTCCCTTCTAAAGTACCATTGTTCAGCACATGAAAGCAAGTGCACACCTGAGAAGATTCAGCCTTGAGACTCTACCTTTTCCATGAATTAGTATGATAGGAGGTCAAGGCATATATGGAATAGACCTTTTTGCATTAAGTCATTCTTGGCACTGCAAAGGAGGGTAATTTGTGTAAGACTTGTATTATGAGTTCTGTCAGCATGGAAACTGAAAAACAAACTCTTGAAAGAGAGAATGCCTAATACTCCTCTTTTTTTTTTTTTTTTTTGTATCAATGGCCAGAAATGATTCTACACTCATGAGAAAAAGGCAAAGAAGTTTGTCCTTGACACAAAGAGAAACTTCCTTAATAGTTTGGCTGAGGTGTTTGGGGAATTTGAGTCCTTTAAATGAAAAGAGAAAATTCAATTACCAGTTATTTAGTGTCTCCTGTGCACTTATCAAGTATTACAGTCAATCCATTGGTGTGTTTTTAAATGAAAGAAAGATTATTAAAGGTTATATGTTGAAATGAAAGAAAGTAAGGTGCTGAAGAGCTGTGTGTAGAAAAAATACCTGGAGAAGTATGACCTGTAAGAAGTGTGTGATGTAACATCCCCCATATATGAAGAGGACAGGAAGTTTGGTGAAATGAAGTAATTCTTAACTTATGCCAAATTGAAGTCCTTATGATTAATATCAAGACAATTAATTAAGTGACTTATTTGTCACCATCTGTGGGCCTTAAAAATTTTGACAATTTTTTTTTAGGAATTTTAAGAGATGAATAGAGAAATCCTTTAGAAGTTTTTGTCAAAAATAAATTTAGATTATTTTGGTATGTTGATATATGTATCTATAAATAGCTACCTACATGTAAACTCTGTTTATGGAATTTAATTCCATGAATATCTCTCTAGATATTTTTCAGCAAATGTATATTTTTTGTAAGGGTTAAAATAGAGGTATTTTTTTTTATCTGAAAAGGAGATCATAAAAACTAAAAATATACCATTCAGTAGTCAAAGCAGATTGTGAGAGATCGTGCCTTGGAGAGACAAAAGAGGGCAAGATTCTATTCAGTTAGAGGGATCTTTACAGAAGAAGTAAGCACTGGAGTAGATCTTCAAGAGGACTGATTTATTTGTGTATATGAAGATGGAGAAAGGAGAGGCATCATGACTTTTTTTTAAAGTTTATTTATTCTGAGAGAGAGAGACAGACAGACAGACAGACAGACACACAGACATAGGACGCGATCCCATGAAATATGACATCATGACCTGAGCCGAATTCAGGAGCTGAATGCTCAACCAACTGAGCCATCCAGGTGGCCCATCATGACTTTTGATTGTGGACTATAGTAGTAAATAGCCTATGCATGTGTCCAGGAGAGAGAGAGAGAGAGAGAGAGAGAGAGAGAGAGAGAGAGGAAAACTGGTATCTAACTAAATATTTCACTTGTGGTTTTTGGTTTGCACTACTGAATTGGACAGAGGGTTTTGCCATCCATGATGTCTCTGCCTTATATGATAAAATGCCACTCTATTTCTGATTGTTGCTCTAAGTAGGCTGCTGTTGTCATACCTTGAGTCTCTGAGAAGTCTATAGGTCTCCCACACCAATGATATTTACGTTCCTTTAAATAATTTTTTTTCTGCTCATTCATTTATCTTTGTAGCTTATTACATAGTTGTCTTTGGGCATCCTGCTAGCATCCATCCGGTGATAAGAGATGTTGTGTGTTGATGCATTTCTTCCTTCATAAGTCTTGAGTGTCTAGAACAGTGCCTGGATAAAGCAGGCATTTGTTAAATATTTGGTTAATGTTTTTGGTAGAGATTCTTTGTTGCTATTTAATACCAGGTATATTTTATACGAAATGCAGATAAAACTTACCAGAAGAAACTGTGACCATGGTGGTAGATATAATTTTCAGTCATATGAAGTATCTAATTTCACAACAGTGGATTAGTTTTATCAAAAAGTTACATATCTTTCTTTATCAGAGTTTGCACTGTCAAACAGCAATCAGGCTTTTTTTGTATAATGGTTTCCATGTTTTAATTTTCATCTATTCGTATGCTAGTTAGGCAGTGTCTTTTCTTGGAAGAGTTATTGCATTATAGGATTTCATTACTTTGAAGATACTTGGGATATTTTTTCTTTAGCCTTTTTACTGAAAAAAGGCAGGTCAAGGGATTGCTTTTAGTCCTGTGATAGTCCTTTAAGAGTATCTGAATTTTCTAAGGTTATTGCCTAACTCACCTTCATTCTTTATGTTGTCAGGAGTTTTCTCACTTGTCTGTCTATCCATCCATCCATATATCTATCCATTATCTTTCTGTTTCTCTATATCTGCATATCTGTCATCTATCTACGTGTCTGTTCATCTATGTGCCATCCTGCCTGTCTGTCTCTCTCTTTCTATCTCTCTATCATCTATCTGCCCACCTATGTATCTATTCATCTGTTTATGCATCTATCAATCATCTACCCCCACCTACACACAACACAGAAACAAGGTATATATTTATTTTAGGATAGCATTTAATATATCCAGTACTGAGCCGCATTTGTTATTCCTTCCAGTATATTTGCTTTATAAATGAAGAACTGAGAATTAGGGGGCTTAGCTCTTTTGTTCAATTAGTGAAGTATGAACAAGAATTGAATTTAGGGAGATTTTTCTTTGGTGGGGTTTCAATTTTAAAAGATGCCATCCAGAGATTTATTCTTTTACTTATCACAGTTTGGGAGAATTAATAAAAATTTTCAACAGTGAGAAAAAAAATGAAACATTTGAAATATCTGAGCATGTCAGAAACTAGCAGTTCTTGGCTTTATCTTAGAGCAAAATGGTGTCTAGTGAGAACTGTATTTGATAAAATATTGGCAAAAGTATTAAAAGACTACTGTAGTAGTATCAATACTACTACTTAAATCATTTAAGAAGTTCATATGCATAAAGAAAATGACACAAATCATTTAAGAGCCTTGTTAGAGAATTGCCAAGGAAATATTTTCAACTTAAGTGCTTTCCTATGTTTCTCAGGGCTAACATTTGCCCAAAAGTTTCTCTTTTGGAGTCAAGGAGAATGGACAGGGTTGAAGTATATCTGTGAGCTTCTTCAGATCAGAATTCTCCAGTGACTGGAGTATTGCCAGCTATTATCACCAATATTCTCAGGTTGTAGCCTAGGGTATTCTTCTGTGCCTCTCACAATTTGGGGGGTATGACTATATTATTTTAGCTCCAATGCAAGAAGTTTTTATTTTATGCTAGAGTAGCATAGACCTTTGAATTTGTCCTTCTTTTTTTCTTTAGTAGTACTTCAGATATTATTATCTTACCACAGTGTAATTTCACATTTATTTGTGTGTTTCTCTAACTGCTGCTCCTCTGTTGGACTCCATGTTCCACAAGGACACTTTTCTGTTTCCTTCTGTATTTTTGTAGCCTAGGATATGCATGTGCCCATGTGTGCGTGCACACACACATACATATATGCTCTGTAAATTCTTGTTGGATGAAGGAAAGGACCTCTGAGGTACTTTTAGACTAGTTCGCTAAGAACTCATTTTATAGCATCCCTGACTGCATTATTTTTTTAATGCTCAAAAGCATTTGTAAAGGATGGGATTGTCTTTGGCAGTTTATAGCTTTTAAATACTACCTCTTTGCATTTTGAAAGTCTTTCTTTGATTTTATTGAATTTATTAATAACTAAAAGCACTTGGATATATTGACTTCTTGTCTATTTTCCCCAACACTTTTTTTCCCTTGAATAACAATATATATGAGACACTTGCCCGTATTTACAGATGATAAAATTGGGGTGAAGTAGTTTTTTATGATCACTTAGCTAATGGTGAAAAGAATGATTTAAAATGAAGATAGAAAGCATTGTATTCTTTTATCTCTCTCTCTCTCTTTTTTTTTTTTTTTGCAAAGAAGAAAATAGCCACTTATGTAGTAGTTTTTCAGGTGCTTCTTTCTCTATTTAGATGTACACTTACACTGCAAATGATACTGTTACTTCACTTTCAATGCATAACTTTTTTATTCCCTTTTAATATATTTAATTTTTTTTCTTTTAGAGAGAGAGAGAGAGCAAGTGGGGGAGATGGGTAGAGAATTCCAAGCAGGCTGTATAGTCAGCATGGAGCCCAACGCAGGTCTTGATCATGACCAGAGCTGAAATCAAGAATCATCTACTCAACCGACCGAGCCACTCATTCACCCCTCATTTATTCCCTTTTAAAATGTCCCTGAAAATTAGACACCTGAGGGGCTTAGTTGGTGAAGCATCTGACTCTTGATTTCAGCTCATGTCATGATCTCACCATTCATGAGTTGTGGCCTCACATGGGGCTCTGTGCTGACAGTGTGGAGCCTGCTTGCAATTCTCTCTCTCCCTCTCTCTATGCCTCTCCCCTGCTCGTGTGGTCTCTCTCTCTCTCTCTCTCTCTCTCCTTTTCTCTCTCTCTCTTTCAAAATAAATAAATAAACATTAAAAAGTAATGTCCATGGCGTTGGTCAGAACTTCAGAAAAAAAAAGTTTAAAATGTGAACAACAGTATTTCTAGAAAAATACTCCTAGTGCTTCACTATTAAGTAATGATATTAGTTGTTTCTTATAGTTTTTTTCATGAAAATGGAATTTTTTTTATCCATAATCCTAATAGATGTTAGTATATTACCTAAAGAAACACTGGTAGAGATCATTGCAACTACAAATCTTAAAATTTTGGTTTGGGAATAGTCTTTCTATTTCATATCCTAAACATAATTGCCTTTAAAATCACAATTTCAACCCTATGAGGCTAGCAGTAGTTATACTTTTAAATTGCATTAAAATTAAAATAAGCTTAAGAAAATAGTAGCAAGGACTAGAGGTCTAATGCCACTAATTTTAGTAATGTTAATCTGAGAAGAACCCAAACATGTAAATCTTATGGGGTGTTTGAACACATTAGGAATGCAGCAATCCAGGGGACAGAAGATACCTGTTTCAGAGCTTTAGGCCACTATCACTGCTGGAATAATAAAGGGCTAGCACTGCCTGGCTTTACTCACCATGTTATTTTTAGCTTATTTCATCTTGCATGTTGTACGCTTTTTTGGTAAACTCTTTGTTAACCATTTTAGAAACAAGGTTGAGTATGTGTCAATAAATTCTGGGAATTTTTGAGCTGGGTGAACTATGAACAACTTAGGTTTGTGATAATAATAAATTATGGCTTACCTGGGAACTGAATCTCTGGTTTGTGTGGTGGTCTTTCTATCACTCCTCCACATTTTTCCTGTTTCATTGCTGTGTGGAGTTTCATGCTCATTACTCACTTACGTTAACCCTTTTGGTCACTTTGGCTGTTGCAGATTCCCTCAAATACTGCAGTGGTTTATTGTCCTGTTAACCTTGGATTAAACCAGTTAGGTCTGATTTTTTTTTTCTTCTCTTGAATATATTTGATTGCTAATAGGTTACTAAAATATAACCTGTGTTTCAGGTCTCAAGTATCCCTTCATGAGATGCCTTTCTAGCCTATTTCATGTAAAAGTTGATGTATCTTTCTGTAGGCCTTCCTGCATGATTATGTTGTTTGACTCATATGGCATTTATAGATTGCCTCATGTCCTATTCTTGTTTTTATTAAAATTTTTTTAATGTTTATTTTTGAGAGAGAGAGAGAGAGAGAGAGAGGCAGAGAGAGAGGCAGAGAGAGAGAGAGGCAGAGTGTGAGTGGGGGAGGGACAGAGAGAGAAGGAGACAGAATCTGAAGCAGGCTCCAGGCTCTGAGCTGTCAGTACAGAGCCTGGATGCGGGGCTTGGACCCACGCACCGTGAGATCATGACCTGAGCCGAAGTTGGATGCTTAACTGACCAAGCCATCCAGGTGCCTGGCCTCAAGTCCTCAATGAGACTTGTATCACTTATGACATATTACATTGTATATTAATAACTTACGCTTTTTTTCTTTGTGCAGTCTTTGAAAAAAAGCTCTGTACCTTATATACTCCTGTATTTTTCAAGGAGCTTAGTGCTATTCCTTGTAGGGATTAAGTACTCATTTTTTCGTGTATTCTCTTCACAGAACAGCTTGCTTATTTAATGCTTATTTGAAAGAAATATTACTCCTACTGCCTCAGTAAAATGGACGCATTAAACATATACACATACAGCTATCATACAGATCAAGTCTTCATGCACATTGAGCACATGCATTTTGTTGACTCCACAGTCATGTACTAGTTGCACCCCTAGTGGGGTCTTGACCATCTTTGTGCAAGAGGACAGGAGAGCCATAGTGGCATTAGGCTGTGAGAAAAGTTAATTCATGTCTATCCCCAGGGCAGTCAGGGTTGCTTTTTTGTTTTTTGTTTTTTTTTTTGTTTTTTTTTTCTTTTCCTGGAGTTTGACTTGAGAGTAAGCATTAAAACCATCTCTAGAAGATTTTATATTAACATTGGCAAGAAACAAACAATTGACATCAGGCATAAGTCTTAATTTGCGTTATGCTTTTGGCGCATCTTTGCTGGGAAAATTATGCTAATCCTCACCATCTGCAGCTACCAGATGTGCCATTGAGAGGTGCACAAGTTCCTTTCCAGAAAACTGCTCGATGTCGAATGTCAATCATTCCAGTTAAAATGACAGCACCTACCATCAGAGGAGGGAGAACAACTACAATTCATGTTTTTTCTTTACCATCACATACAAATCAGGATGATTAATACTGTGATAAATGTAGCTGACAGAGGAAGACTAACAAATGTAGTTGTTCAGTCCATCTTTTGTTCTGTTGCAAAATAGCTATAGAATCTGTTAAAGACTATCTCATTGAATATACATGTACAGTGGGTGTGGTCACATTCTGCTGACTGCATTACATTTCTTGGCTTGTATGGTTTATTATATTAAGAGAATTGGCTGGAAGGGTGTCAGCAGATGGTGCTAGGCACAGAGTAAGTTTTATCATTGCATAGTTCAGTATGCTTCCAGGAACTCTCTCTCAAATATGATTTTTGAAAATAAAATTGTTCATTTGAACACACTGACAGGTTCTTCCTGAGATTCTTATATCGTAAAAGACATTGCCATCGGTTTACTGGAACTATGATTTTGTTCCTTTTGGTTGGGAGAGAGAGAACAAGAGAGAGTGAGAAGTGGTTATAATCGACTTTTATCTGAAGTCTTTTCATGTTTTACCTGGGTCTGGATGTATCTACATTTAGACATAATAGAAATCCTTTATGTTTTAGTTTCATGCCTTTTTAATTTTGGCAGCTACTGCTAAACATTGCAAGAATGCTAAGGCACAGAAGTAAGTTGAACTGTTGAATGTACCAGGTACACCCTAAAATTCCATTGATTTCTAGAATATTAATGAATAGCAGTGTATGCCAGCGGCTGGAACTTACTGTGAGCTCTCCTTGCTCAGGAATGTGTCAGAGTGGGGAGCAATGTCTTCCTCTCCGCTCCCTCATTCTTCGCTCAAGTTCCTGCCAACCACACTGTGCTGTTGCCTAAAGAGGCTTTGTGTGGAGCTAGGAGAGTATTTTCTCATAGCTCAGGTATTCTGTAAACTTGTTCCAACCATTGTATCAGAAAAAAAATGTATTTTGATTTAAATCCTTAGGGAATGGGGAATTCCCCCTTAACTCTGCTAAGTGCTGTTCTTATTCTAGTTCTGTCAGGAAATGAGGCAGTTTTTAGTTGTTATTATGTCTACAAACTGCCTTTAATAAATATCCAAAGGCCCCTGTTTGTGCTATATTGGTATATGGTGGTGTTCTTAAGTCCTGAGTAAATGGTAATTTATAAAGGAATACGAAGGAAGAGCCAGCTTAGTCCAAAACATACGGGTCCTCCGGATGAGGAGGAGATCATAAATGTTAACAGAATTACACTGCTTTGCCCTTTTTGAATAATAGTGCCCACCTACAGTTCGTCTCAGAGATAAATGAAACTATATGTTTTATTTTCTCAGGACTGAGGAATAGAGCCTACTAAGAAAAACATTTACGGCAATTTTCACTCATCTCTTTGCCTTTTCCCTCCTTGTTCCCACTGCCTAGACATTTGTCACTTGACTTATGCAAACTGGGCTCAACTCCAGGTGGATTTTTACTCTTTCTTCAGGCTTAATTTACTCATCTGCTTTGTGGAGTGCAATTTTTGACTTTTCAGGGAAGAATTCTATGCTTGCTTCATTCTGAACCCTAGCCTCCTTCTCTTCTACTCTGAGTGAACTCCTCCCATTGTTTAGTAATAAGCTAGCATCTGTCTTTGTCACCTGATTGAATCCTGATGTGTTGAGATTGACTTTTTTTTTTCTTTTTTCTTTTTTCTTTTTTTTTGTTAGATATACCTTTGAATCAGTCTCTGGAACATTTTAGCACCTATTAAATATTTGTTGAGTAAATGGATGAATAATGGTTATTTTTCTTATATGGAGAATTTTCACGTATGGAAAATCATCTTTGTTATCTTCATCTTTAAGGCTCATGAGTGTATAACATTTCAGACTATAAATTCAAACAAAATAATTTGTGTCTATTTTAATTTTGAGATAAGTAATGTGTTTTTTAAGTTATCATTGGCATTGCTAATGTTAGGCTTGAAATATTGATACAATGGTGTATACATGTATGTTTTTATAAAGTCTTATTACTTTTCTGTGTTTCAGTCCAGTTTTACATTTGGAATATTATTTGTCATGCATGTTTCACATTAAAAAAGGAGTTAGCTCATTGAAAATCTTAACAGCGAAAGTTACTTTTAAGTTTTATTTGGGGCACCTGGGTAGCTCAGTCGGTTAAGCGTCCGACTTCAGCTCAGGTCAGGATCTCACGGTCAGTGGTTCGAGCCCCGCGTCGGGCTCTGGGCTGATGGCTCAGAGCCTGGAGCCTGCTTCGGATTCTGTGTCTCCCTCTCTCTCTGCCCCTCCCCCGTTCATGCTCTGTCTCTCTCTGTCTCAAAAACAAATAAACGTTAAAAAAATTTTTTTAATAAATTTTATTCATATATGTATGGTACAGGCAGAACATGGCATACATTTTGAAAAAAATTTTTAATCCTAATGTCAGTAAATTATTCGTGACATTTTTATCTGTACCCCTGCATATCTTTTAAAACGTGTTTATGTACAAACTTTTAAGCAAAAACATCTCACTGTACATATTGTTCTTTAACTGAGCATCATTTTTGAGTTGACAAAATTACCCAAAACATTTTAGGGTAGAAGTTGCCATTTGATGAGCATCTCTGCAGATGATGCTCTCATTGAAACTAGAAGGTCAACCATATGGAGAGGTTACAAATAAAATCTGCTGGCCTTCAAAATCCTCTTATCAGCCACCTAACGGGGTCAGATACTGACAATGATGCATCTGAGAGCAGTGAGTAAAGACAGATTGCAGAAGTTTCATAATTGTGAATTGTGTTCTCAGTTTATTCATTTTTGCTTATGTTTGTTCCCAGTCTTGAGGGTCTCTGGACTATGCACATTTAGGTGGCAAATCTCAGATGTAACCCCCGAAGGGCTAGTAGTCATTTATATACTCATGCATGAAATAAAGTATTTTATGATATGTCAATCAAATGTGCTCAGAAATCAGAATCAAGTTTTTTACCAAAGTAAGTTCCTTCTAAATGTAGCCAGAAAGAGCTACTTTGTCATTAAAATGAATGAATATTCATTTTTAGAACAGACATGTTGTTTGGATTGTGTTAAACATATGTCTGTTAGTGAAAGTGTGAGTCACAAAGAAAATTTCATCTAAAAATAATATCTATAGAAAAAAACAATAAATATACACACAGAAAAATATTTCTTTTTTCTGTTAACTGTTACTTCTTTATTTTTAATGCTTGTGATATCATTTATTTATTTTCTGTTATTAGAAATAATGGGTGACCATGTTCAGAGGTGTAAGCAACCCAAGTGTCCCATCGTGGGATAGATGGATAAACCATATATAATATAATATATCAGATGAAATATTATTCAGCCTTAAAAAAGGAAGGAAATTATGGCACATGCTACAACATGGATGAATGATGAGGACGTTATGATAAATTTAAATAAGCCTGTCACAGAAAGACAAATACCATCTGATTCCACTTAATATGAGGTATATAAAGTTGTCAAATTCATAGGAACAGAAAGTATAATGGTGGTTGCCAGGATCTGAGGAAAGGGAGAAGCAGGGAGGTGTTTAATGGGTACAGAGTTTCAGTTTTGCAGGGTAAAAAAGGTTTGTAGGTTGGTTGCACACCAATGAACATACTCAACTCTTCTAAACTGTACAGCTAAAAATGGTTAAGACAGTGAATTTTAAATTATGTGCATTTTACCACCATAAAAAAAGAGAAACTGGAGAGAAAGTATAATTTTTAGACTGGAGCTTATTTATTTTTAGCTATAATTGTTTCTACAGAATATATACATAGGACTCGTCTTAGGCCTCTGAAAAGGTTATGATATAATACATGTTACTGGTCAAATGCAGGTATATAAGAAAACCTAGTTAAGGTTCAGTGGCAGGTCACTTGTCCCTAAATTGTTTTATTTACTTTTGGTGGAAAACACTGGACATTGTAAATTGTTATTTGTGGAATAATTAAAAGCTAACTAAAGTATTGAAATCACTTTTTTCAAATATGTATTTAACAGAGCTCCTTTGCTTTTTTAATGGCTAGTAATTTATAATCCAGAAACATTGATTTATTTACATATTTATTCACTGCTTAGTATTGTGTTGGAGAATGATTTGGGTTCAGTTATTTGATGATGAATAATTTAAGTCTTGTCCTCAAGGAATCTGAAGTCAACTGGAGTGGAGTTGGGGGGAGGGAGAGTAATAAACAGAAAATTGTAATAAAGTACCATAAAGATTATGAAAGGGGTAAATTAAGAGTGTGATGGGAAAAGATAGGAAGTTTTGAGAGTTCAGGGTTTCTGTTTTGGGGCTTCAAGGAACAGTTTATGGAAGAACCAGTAGCTTTGTTCAATGAGAAATGTAAGTTAATTAGGTGAAATGGTTGGAGCAGAAAATGGAGGGAACAGTAAATGCAGAGGCCTATGGGCAGAAGATTTTGTGTTTCAGTTTTGCTAGCGTAGTCCTGTATGTCTGTTGTCCTGGAGTGCGTGGTTTCTCTTGCACTGTTCTAAGTCCAGGTTTGATGGCCTGCCTGTAGGGCTCAGAAAACATGGCTTAGTAACTTAGAGTAGTTTACTGTGCTTGGAACATTGAGTTTGGGGTGGCGGAGTTAAGAGATGCCATAGGGAAGGAGAGGCTTTATTATGAAGATATATGCCACCTTGTAGCACGATTCTGGTAAAGAACCATGCCAGATTTTTATAGAAGAGATTATATAGAAAGGTGTGTACTTTAACATTTTGATGCTGGATTCACTGAAGACAAGAGGTTGAAATAGAACAAGAGGCAGGACCATCAATAAGGTAGCAGTATAGTGGGAGCAATAACTGACATTGGTTGTAGTGATAGAAAGAAGTGAGTGAATTCCAGAGTTATTAAAAAGCTAGACTTGCTCTGTGCCACATCTATTGCAAGAATGAAGACCGTTCTCAGAAATCAGACTGTGGACATTCCAGAAAATACCAACATTGCTCTGAAGGGATGAACTTTTATTGTGAACGGCCCCAGAGGAACCCTGCGAAGGAACTTTGATTGCATCAATGTGGAACTCATTCTGCTTGGAAAGAAAAAGAAGGGTCTCCGAGTTGGCAAATAGTGGGAGAATAGAAAAGAACTGGCTGCTCTTTGCATTGTCTGTGGTCACATACAGAACATGGTCCAGAGCTTCCGTTACATGATGAGGTAGATGTATGCTCACTTCCCCATCATCGTTGTTACTTAGGAGAATGGTTCTCTTGTTGAAGTCATAAATTTCCTGGGTGAAAAATACTTCTGTGGGCTTCAGATGAGGCCAGGTATTGCTTGTTCAGTATCTCAAGCCCAGAAAGGTGAGTTTATCTTTGAAGTAAATGACATTGAACTTATATCAAACACAGCTGCTTTGATTCAGCAAGCCACAGCAGTTAAAAACAAGGATATCAGAAAAATTTGGGATGATATCTATGTTTCTGAAAAATGAACAGTTCAGCAGGCTGATGAATAAGATCTAAGTTGTCCAGCTACAAAACCAGCAAGATGTTGCAGGAGTTTTCAGACTTACTTGTGATACTTTTTAAAATATTTATTTATTTGTTTTTTGAGAGAGAGAGACAGAGACAGAGTGTGAGCAGGGGAGGGGTAGAGAGAGGGAGACACAGAATCTGAAGCAGGCTCCAGGCTCTGAGTTGTCAGCACAGAGCCCGAGGTAGGGCTCGAACTCACAAAGTGTGAGGTCATGACCTGAGCCAAAGTCTGATGCTTAACCAACTGAGCCACCCAGGTGCCCATGTGATATTTTAAAGATGCAATAAAAACTGTGCTGATTTGGGCTTTTTTTTTTTTTTTTTTTTTTTTTAAGACTTAAGATTTAAGATTATTGAGCGTGAGTTTGTGTGTATGTGTGTTTATGGGGGAAGGAAGAGGATGACATTATGGCTTGGACTGTTGAGTGAGTGTTGGGGCAGCTCCCCATGGTAAGGACAGAAAAGGAAGGAGAGGGCTTGGGAAAACACAACCATCTTCACTGAAGCCTTAGAAGGGGATGGATAAGCCTAGTGAGGGTCCATGAAATGGGACCAAAAGAAGTCAAAAATAAGGACCTGAGTGGGGGAAAATGAAGAATTAACAGAGGATGAATAGCTCACAACCAAACCTAGGCAAACTAACAAAAACAAAACAGCAAACAAAGCAAAATTGAGCAGGGGTGGGTCGGAGAGGGAGGAGGAAAGCACAGAGTGTCCTTTTAAGAAACCAAGGGAGCAGGGTGTTTTGGGAATGGAGCCTATCAGGGAAGGCTTTGGCAGCAAGGTCCGGGTGGTGTGCTTGGTGGAAGGCATTTTAGGAGTGCCGTGGGGCTCAGGGCAGGTTGAAATGGGTTGCTGAGTTACATGAGAAGTGGAGGCTAGGAGCCAAGACAACCATTTCAAGAATTTTTACTGCAAGGAGGAGGAGACAATAGAGTAGAAAGAATTATACTAGAGAGGATATGATAATATAATTTCATCTTCATTTATTAAAAATTTTTATTGTGATAAAGTATACAGAACATAAATTTATCACTGTATTCATTTTATGTATACAGTTCAGTGGCATTAAGTAGATTCGTGATGTTGTGCTATCAACACCACCGTCTAATTCCAGAACTTTTTCAGTCTCCCGAACAGAAACTCTTTACCGGTTAGACAGTAACTTTCCATTCCTTCCTCCCTCTAACCCCTGGTAACTTCTAATCTCTTTCTGTGTCTCTTAACTTGCCTATTCTAGATATTTCAAGTAAGTGGAATTATCCAGTATTTGGGTCTGGTTCGTTTCACTTAACCTAACGTTTTCAAGGCTCATCTGTGAGGGGCGCCTGGGTGGCTCAGTTAGTTAAGCATCCAACTCTTGATTTCGGCTCATGTGATCTCACGGTTGTGAGCTGGAGCCCTGCATCAGGCTCTGCACTGACAGCACAAGCCTGCTTTGGATTCTCTCTGTCCTTCTCTTTCAGCCCCTCCTCTGCTCTCTCTCAAAATAAATAAAAAGTAAACTTTATAAAAAGGCTCATCTGTGTTGTAGTATATGTCAAAACTTTACTCTTTTTTATGGTTGACTAGGATCCCGTTATATGTGTATGCTACAGTTTGTTTACAGATTCATCTGCAGACACGTGGGTTGTTTTTGCCTTTGGGCTGTTGTGAATAATACTGCTGTGAACATGGGTGTGAAAGTATCCCTTTGAGTACCTGTTTCCCATTCTTTTGGGTATATACCTAGGAGTGGAATTGCTGAGTCATGTGGTGATTCTATGTTAACCTTTCTGAGGATCCACCAAACTTTTTCATAGCGGCTACAAATTTTACATCCCTCACCAGCAGCATGTCAGGGTTCCATTGTCTCCACGTTATTGCAAATACTTGTTTTCTGTTCTAGGTATGGTTTTTGGAACTTAATAATGGTAATACTTCCTCCCTTCTGGGCTTTTGTGGAGTCCCCTGCCCCTTACTCCACCTGCCAATTTTATCAATCTGTGAGCCATTATCTCCATTTCATAGGTGTAAAAACTGAGGCTTTGAAAAATTCAGAAGTTTGCCTAAGATAATGGCATTGTATCTCTCAGGGCAAAATCTTCACAGCTGTGAAGGCTTAGCATACACATATTCATCATTGGTCCTTATTTTTCCCCTCATTGAACTAAAACCGAAACTAAACTAAAGCTGAAACTAAAATTAAAACATGAGCTAAAACTTAAAGCTGAAATGTGTAAGATTTACAAAGCAACCTGCTTATTCAGGATACATGCAGCTTTTACATATATACTACCAAGCAGTGAAAATATATGCTAATACATGTGGCAGCTGCATTTGATCAAATTGTTAGAGAATAGATCTTAATAACATTTAAAATAACTGCATGAATTTGATCTGTGAATGAAGAATTTTCCATTTTGTGTAGTCTTTAAACTCTTTTGAACACCCACACCATCGGCGAAAGTAAATGATACTGTAGTAATACAACTTATAAATTATAAAATAAAAATCTATTGTATAAAAGTAAGAATACAAAATGGAATAGTTTAATAGGAATAGAATCTCCATTTTCTTTCTCTGTACGTTGGGTTTTCTTGCCCATTTCTGGGATGGGTACACCTCTACTTGTGTGCACTACTCATAAAAAAATGGCTAACAGCCATCTTGTGTGTTATGTTCAGGCACTTTTTAAAGCCAGTATTTAAAATATCCTTTGTGTTAAAGGGTATTTACTCAGATTAATTCACAACTGCATATTGAATATTTATGCACAAAGCGTTTTTTTGCATATCGTGATCTTGCTTTGCTCTCTGCAAAATATGCAATGACATTTAATTGAAACTATATCTAGCTGAAGTTCTCAAAGCTTGTCCTTAAATTTTTTTTTTTTTTCAACGTTTTTTTTTTATTTATTTTTGGGACAGAGAGAGACAGAGCATGAACGGGGGAGGGGCAGAGAGAGAGGGAGACACAGAATCGGAAACAGGCTCCAGGCTCCGAGCCATCAGCCCAGAGCCTGACGCGGGGCTCGAACTCACGGACCGCGAGATCGTGACCTGGCTGAAGTCGGACGCTTAACCGACTGCGCCACCCAGGCGCCCCTCAAAGCTTGTCCTTGAGGAAGTACCTCTAATTGTAGGAGAAAAGGAGTGTAAGCGACATTGAATTTACTTGTAAAGCAAAGTTTGCAACCTTCTTCGAAAACTTATATTTAAATTGTCTTTGGAAAAGCGAATGAGGTGATAATTTATCACGTGAAGTTGTGCTGATGTTTCGGCATTTTGTAGAAAAACACAAATATGTAAAACCTAATAGAATGTCAGGGGGAAATTGGCAAAGAACTGTATGTGATCTCAGGGGAACAATGTCTAAAATACATATATATTTTTTAATAACCTGAATTCACTTGAATATATCTGTTTTGACTGCTTTGGATATCTATTTGCTCCATAGCAACTACCACACAGAAATATTCAAGGGGGAAGAAAGAAAAGGAAGGTATTTGATATGGAGATTTTAAATGGCTTTTTGAGTCCAAGCAGTCAGCTGTTTTCCTTTTGACTGTAGTAATTATTTAAGAAGATTTGAAATGTATTTTTGTGGTTACATTTTAAGTATATTACTAAGTTTTCCCTCAGTGGTGTGTTTTTGTTTTTGTTTGGAGGGGGTAAGAAATAAATGAATTTCCTCTCCTGAAGCAACATCAAATTCAATTTTTCAAGGTCAGGATGTATGAATTTTATCCTCTGTGGCTCCAGAAAATCTAATAGCTCAGTGCAGGTGACGGTCTAGCTAAATTCCAGGATGACACCAATGGGTGAGAAGAGTGACATCATGGGAATAGCTTATCAATGAATACAGCCACTGTTATACTAGGTCTGGAATAAGGAAAAGATGACAATTTTCCATTTGTCCAGGAGAGTCAAGAACACTTTCTAAGTGTGTTTCACATTTTTTTATATACCCTTTTCACTCTTATTTTAAGAAGATTAGTATATGGTAATTTGGGCCAAGAGGCTTACCATTTCAGAGCTGACTTGATTTCCAAACATGTTATCATCTCTTTTCGAAAATACGTTAATAAATGAGACTCACGAGGACCCAGACCTAGAAACAAACACCTGGCAGACAGTTCATGTAAAGCAGATAAGAGCACTTACTGTCACAATCAGAGAGATGGTCTAGATGTGCTCTTTCAGGCAATGATGATGATGGTGATGATGATGGTGATGATGCTGGTAATAACAGCTAATGTTTGCTAAGAATTGTCTGGAACCTATTTTGCTAAGAACATTGTATGTATTACCTCATTTAATCCTCAGAACTTTGCATGTATTATCTCACTTATAATAATCTCCTTTTTATTTATTTTTATTTTTTTAATGTTTTTATTTATTTTTGAGACAGAGAGGGACAGAGCATGAGCAGGGGAGGGGCAGAGAGAGAGGAAGACACAGAATCCAAAGCAGGCTCCAGGCTCTGAGCTGTCAGCACAGAGCCCGACGCGGGGCTTGAACTCATGGACTGTGAGATCATGACCTGAGCTGAAGTCGGACGCTTAACCGACTGAGCCACCCAGGCACCCCAATAATCCCCTTTTTATAGATGAGGAAACTGAGACATAGGACAAGTCACTTGTTGAAGATCACATATTTAATGGCCAGGTCAACTTAAGAACTCAGGCTTTTTGACCACAAAGACTGTGTCTACTATACTGCCTCTGATTTTGATAATAATGTTTTTGGCAGATGGTGATCACAGAAGTTGCTTTAAGTCACAAATTTCCAGTACTCTTTTTTTCTAAGGCCAAACCATGTAGCTTTTATCCTCCCAAAATTATAATATTTTCACTTTTATAGTTTTAAAGAGGAAGGTGTGAAAATTTGAAATGTTATCTATTCTCATTTAATTTCCTACTTTACATCAAAAGCATATCATACCCAGATCTAAATGTCATTACCGTTTGTTTCTCACACTTAACGAAAGGGAAAGTTTCTGCTGAGTTTTGAGCAGAGAGACTCACTTACAGGAGTGTAACCATGCTCAGCAAAGTTTTGGCACTTGTGTTTGGCAAAACATCCCAGGCAGATGAATGATTCATGTGGCAGGATCACTGCTGCTCAAAAAGGTGCATTAATATGAATATTAGCACCTCTAAGTGTTTGTGAAATAACCTTAATGGAAGGACTAGAATATTGACAAAACATTTTCAAAAATTTTTTCTATATTTAACAGATGAAGATACAAAGAGTAATTTATTGCAGAAATCCATGATGATTCAATTCCAAGTTGAATGTGATGTCTATAATTATGTTTTAGAAGAGTATTAAACAATATGGATGTGATATCTGGTTCTTAAATATCATCGTTACACTGAGTTCTAAATATAATCCATCTATAACCATACTTACAACAGATATTACTATGTGACAAGCAATACTTAGATGTAACAAGAAAGAAATGGAACATTCAAACTTATGTGATTTCGGAATAATTCTTAGCATTTCTCCAGGGGTTATTAAGGCAAATGAAAGGGATTTTTACAAGGTATAGTTGTGTTGAAGTTTTCCTCCTCAGAATTCACATTATTGCCACAGCCTACGAATGACAAACATTTGTGGACTATGGCAGCAATCTGTTGGGTGTTTCAGTCTATTTTGAGCTGAAATTGATTAGCACTTTATGAAAAGTGTACAGAAAATTGCCATGCTTATCAAGGCAAATCAAGCCATAATTCTGCCTTTTTTTTTGTACACCTGCAGCTATGAATATTTTTTGGTGGATACATTGAGATGTGCTCAAGAATATACATATCGGGCTGCATATCGTGCAATTTATTCTGATCTTACTGACAGTTTGCAAACAAAAACTCAAAACAAGATGCAACTGTGTGCGGCTCCCACACTGTAGGTTCTGATTTTGGCACCCATGAATGCACAAGGAAAGGGGCTGCAGCTGAAGAGGTGTGCTTCTGCTCATCTTACTGTGAAATACAATCTGGGTGTTTGTTTGATGGATTGCATGAAATATGGAGGAAATCTGAACTAAGGGTAAGAGTTTCATCTGATTGCCTTTAGTTTTACCCCACCTTGGTAAAAATAAGGAGAAGGAATGAAAATAACCTGGAGTTGATGACTGTCATGATGGAAGTTAACTGTATTCCAGGGGAGTTGTTAAGAATGAGGAAAGGAAGAAGTGAGCCATGATGGTGAATTCCATATTTTGAGAGGAAGAACATTCTCTGTGGCAACACCTTCAGAGAAAAACAAGTATTGTAAGCCAAAAGAAAGGGAGGAAGACCATGGACTTACATGGAAGTCACTGTTATTTGATGGACTTTCTAAAACAATAAAAACAACAAAAAAACTGTAGAAATAGGCTAGTTTTCTCTCATGTCACTCATGCAGAGTTGAGAATAAATATCATGAGATATTTATTGATATTGAAATATCAGTATGAGACAGTGAGAATTTACGGAGTAAGCTAGTCACCTGAAGCTCATTTTAATCCCAGCAAATATTGTAAGTTGTTACTTAAAAACTGCGTGTTGTGTGCAATCCTTTTACTTTATGCCTGGCTCTATCTAGAAAAAGATCATGAATCATCTTGCTAAATTCTATATCTGCAGTAAGTCTGTTCTGATAAAATTCTGTATTTTATACAAAAACACATTTCTAATAAATCCTATTTTAAAAATAAGTTTTTAGATGTTTGCTATGAAAAATAAGGAAAAGGGAAAAATTAAATCAATTATAATTCTATCACTTAGAGTATATCATTCCACTCTTTTTATTATAGATTTGACATGGTAAGCCATTTTGGGATTTGCTTTGTGACACAATACATGATGAACCTATTTCTATGTCATTAAATATTCTCCTATTATATTTAGAAAATATTCAGTTTTTTTTTAATGTTTATTCATTTTTGAGAGAGAGAGAGAGAGAGAGAGATTGAAAGCGTGAGCAGGAGAGGGGCAGACACAAAACTCGAAGCAGGCTCCAGGCTCTGAGCTGTCAGCACAGAGCCTGACATGGGGCTCTAACTCACGAACCATGAGATCATGACCTGAGCCAAAGTCGGCCGCTTAACTGACTGAGCCACCCAGGCGCCCTTCGTTTTTTTTTTTTTTGTTTGTTTTTTTTTCAATCAGATAGACTTTCCAGTGTTATTATATGGATTTCCAACATCCAGTCTCTGTGTGGTTGGATGTTTAGATATTTCCAATATTTTTCAATGAACAATAGTAATAATTTTCATCATCACCATGGACATTAAAAATTTTTATTGAGGTGAAATTCTAATAATGTAACAATTAACAGTGTTGTACATCTACCACCTGTCTGTACTTCCAGAGCATTTGCCTCACTCGAAAGTAAAGTGCCTTCTCCAGTAAGGAGCATTTCTCTTTCTGTCCCCAGCCTACCTCTCCATCACTGTCCCTCGCCTCAAAGTTAAACCCTCAGGTGTTTTCATTGCGCAAACCAACCTTGTGAATTCTTGCTCTATCACCTTGGCTGGTTGCACTCACTTTTCCATTTCTCTTCATCCATTATTCAAACCTAAGTCAGTTCTCCTACCAACTTCTCCTACCAACTAAGCCTACATGACCTCTCCTGAAAACTATTAGTACATGTCTGTCCTGCTCATTGGGCCCATTTTCCATCTTATAATGCCATTCCAGTAGTATATGTTGTCCATACATTTTATCACAAACAGTTTCTATTTTGCTGGGGTGGCATCTTACCTATTTGATGTTCCCTGATGATTGTCTTTGTACATGACACAATAGAAATGCACAATAAATTCTCATCAAATGAATTAAAATTCATTTTTTCCCTCACAGACCTTAGCATGGTGCTTAGCATAGAGCCCCAACAAATATTTACTGATTGATTTAAACCTATTTATACATTTATCTAATTATCTCGAGGTCACAGGTTCTGCGTAACTAAACAGCTTTGTAAAAAAAGTACTGTATTTGCTCTCATTTATATGACCTTATTTAGGAGATTCATCTTTAAATGCTGAGATGTAATGAACAAGGCATCATTCATATGTAAATCAGTCTGTCTTTTTTTTTTTCTTTCTTTCTTTGAGTTTAGTCTTTTCTCAGCCTTCATATTTCTATGTGTGGTGTTTGTTTGCATTGGGCAATTCCAATTGTGGGACCATAAAATGTAGGATTAGGTTTTTGCTTTTGTTCTCCTCATGGTACTAGTGTCTAGTAGGTTCAGAGAACATTTCACAGTGACTTGTGGGCCCTTCTTGGCAATTATTTCTGTTATCTCAGAACTCATTTTACTAGAGATATAAATTATATGATTTCCCCCTAAGTGTATTTGCCTTGCACTTGTGTCCATGTTGGTTTCTGGAAGTTGAATGCATGTTTCCATAGGAACTAGAAATAATAAATTGGTATACTGTACCTATAGTTTCATTGTTCTGTGAAGACATTTCTAAAGCAAGAGAATGTTAAATTTATGCTAACTAATCTGTCCATTTGCCTTTTATAATAACATATATTTTTGAAAAGTTCCATTTTATTCCAGGAACATAGCTTTCTCTTCTTCATTACTTCTGAAGAAAAATTCCAATGAATTGATGAGTTTTTCCACCACCTCCCCTCATTTCCTCTCTCATGATTCCATGAAAAGCAAATGAAAAAAAAAAAAACGCAGTGAAGATAAGATTCAGAGCTAAGTCTCTCAAAGTGTATTTCCATATATTTCTGGTAGACTTTTTTTTTTTTTTTTTACAGCATAAGGGCCACCATTTATTTTTATTGTTCTTGTAATCAGTGAATAGGTTGAGCTTAATTTTATTGACACTCCTTTTTAAAACAATTCAGCCTGATTTCAGAAGTGACATATTTTGCATCAGAGAGGACTAAACTATGCAAAGTGGCATCCTTTGAGGAATGATCATTACCAGAGTGGCAACAAGGAGCTCCTCTCAAGCAGTTCCTATAGTGATTGCAAACTGGCTCACTTCCCAGTGCTTAACAATTTCAGCATGGTTTTCTCTTGATTGACCATCAGTCTTCAGCATTTCTAAACACATATATTACACACACACACACACACACACACACACACACACACACACACGGCCAGACACAAGATAAACAAACAAAGACTCTTATTAAACTCCAGGAACAGCTCACATAGAGTGGTTTAATCCTTTTTGCATAAATAAGATCCCTGCTCTGCTATGCTATTTTGGAATATAGAAAGTCTATAAAGCTTGACTCCAAATTTCAGAAGGCATAATCAACTGTAGAATGTTTTTTAGTATCCAGATATTCAGGGTCATGACTATGTTCTCCCAACACAGATTCTCTATAGTCTAAATGAATTTATCAAACTAATCACTGAGACTGATTTGTGACTGCTACGTGCAGCTTCAAAGGTTGTTGGCACACTTATTCATTACTTCTGTTATTTATTTTTGGGACATTTCCCACATGCCAGGTGCTATCCTAGACAGAGTGTCAGAAATCTCCTTCATATATCCCCACACCTATTCTGCCTCTAGTGCCACTGCTAGTGCCACTTCTGTCTACCACAGTCAGAATCCTCTTTTAACAACACAAATTCGACCATGTTACCCTTTCGCTTAAAACATTTTAGTGAAGTACAGTTACAGTTGGCCTAAGTTTCCAACTCTTTTCCATAGCTCACAAAGCCTTATGACATGGCCTCTGCTGCCTGTCTGACCTTTCTTTCTATTCCGTCCCTTGACCACTGTATTCCAGCCACACTGGCCACATTTCTGAGCCTAGGTGAGGCCAAGGTCTTTGTCACCTACAAGCCTTTGTACATGCTGTTCCCTCTGACTTGAACACTCTATCCTCTCTTGTTGCCAAAGCTGGCTCCTTCTCCTTCTTCATGTTTTATCTTAAATGTCACTCCTAATGGAGTTTTCCTCTAACCATGCTATGTAAACTAGGCCTCCCCATAGCTCTCTTTTGTTATACTCTGTTTATCTTATTGCAAATTCAAAGTTCTAAGTTTATATTTATTTGTTTTCTTTATTTTCTGTGGCCTCCACTGAAGAATGATATCTGGAGGGTGTTTGTAGATTGTGAGAGTAAAATTTCTATCAGGTTGAAGAGAAGGTGTAATAGGAGTGAAGTTTTGAGAGACCCAGAAAGATTAAACCCTGTGAGAATATTGATTTCCAAGATTTTCAGCATGCAACAGTTACCAGAACAACTTTTGGGGTTAGGCTATGGGTGTGGTAAGCCAATGACAAGTGGAAATGAAATGAGGGTTGCTGGAGTGGAGTATCTACCATAAGCCAGGCTTCACTAGGCATTGGGTATGTAAGCTTCAAAACAAAATCCAAATTCTTTACTCTTACCTCCTTGGTTGTAAATTAATTAGCCATATATGTGTGTTATTTCTGGGATTTCTGTTCTGTTCTGGTTGATCTATGTGTCTCTTTTTATGCTGGCACTATACTGTTTTGATTACTGTAGCTTTGTAATATAGTTTGAAATCAAGGTGTGTGATACCTCCAGCTTTGTTTTTCTTTCTCAAAATTAATTTGGCTATTTGGGGTCCTTGGGGTTCCATACAGATTTTAAGATTATTCCATTTTTGTGAAAAATGTCAATGAAATTTTGACAGAGATTACCCTGAAACTGTACATTGCTTTGGGTAATATGAACATTTTCACAATATTATTCTTCCAAGCCATGAGCATGGGATATCTTTTCATTTATTTGTGTCTTTTTCAATTTCTTGCATAAGTGTCTTATGGTTTCCAGTGTACATGTCTGTCACCTCCTTTGTTAAATCTATTCTTGGGAATTTTATTCTTTTGATGCAATTGTAAATGGGATTGTTTCTCTAATTTCTTTTTCTGATAGAAACACAACAGATTTTTGCATATTAATTTTGTAACGTAACGTTACTGAATTTATTGATTTTAATAACTTTTTGGTGGAGTCTTTAAGGTTTTCTATATATAGCGTCATGTCATCTGCAAATAGTGACAATTTTACTTCTTCCTTTCCTATTTGGAAGCCCTTTATTTCTTGCCTTGCTTAATTTCTGTGGAATTCCAATACTATATTGAATAAAAGTTGGGATAGTGGGCAGCCCACTCGGTAAGGATGGCCCATTTGCCATTCCTTGTCTTAGTGGATGAGCTTTTGGTCTTTCATCATTGAGTATGATGATAGCTGTGGGTTTGTCGTATATGGTTTTTATTATGTTGCGGTACATTCCTTCTACATCCATTTTGTTGAGTTTTTATTACAAATGAATGTTGAATTTTGTCAAGTGGTTTTTCTGCGTCTATTGAGATGATTATATGATTTTTATCTTTTATTTTGTTAATGTGGTACATCATGTTGATTGATTTTCAAGTGTTGAACCATCCTTGCATTCCTGGAATAAATCTCACTTGATTGTTATGTATGATCCTTTTGATATGTATTGTTGAATTTGGTTTACTAATATTTGTTAAGGATTTTTACATCTATGTTATCAGGGATATTACTGATGTAATTTTATGTAGTTTTATGATGAAAGAAGCAAGAATATACAGTGGGGAAAGGACAATCTCTTTAATAAATGGTGTTGGGAAAACTGGGCAGCCATATGCACAAGAAGGAAACTATTTCTTATACTGCTAGAAGGACTACTATCTTCTACCATACACAAAAATTAATTCAAAGTGGATTAAATACTTGAATTTAAGACCTGAAACTCCAGAAGAAATTGACTATTTGACTACTTTGCTTATAAAATATTTGTTGCCTATTATTTCACTAGGAAATGGGTACGGAGATAGATTAGACTTCTAAATGACATATTTGCCATATTAAAGGCTAATCTTTCTCCATCTTTCTCCTTCCTTCCTTCCTTCCTTCCTTCCTTCCTTCCTTCTCTGAAATCATGGCAGTATACTTTCTAAATTTCCATACATTGTTTTCTCTCTGTCACTTTATTTTATCTGAACATCATTATTTGATATGGTTGAATAATAGTTTTTTTGTTCATTTTAATTTTGGATAATGCAGCATTCTAGATTTTTTTAAAAAATTAAATTACACTTGAGTATTGAGCACAAGGTTAACGTTCATTGATTAGTAAGTATTTTTAAGATCTTATATAAGTTTTAATTACTAACAAATATTTTTTCCCAGATGTATGGAAGTTAATGGATACTTTTGCTTAATAAAATACAGGATTAGCAGACAGTTTGTTACAATAGGTAGAATGGAGAATAGCCATGTGAGTGGAATTTGTGATTTCCTGCCAGTACCAGAAACAACATAGAGATGGGGCAAATGGTGAGACATAGAAAACTAAAACATTTTGATGGTCATTTTGACTTCCTCATTTGTAGGATTTTTGAAAACTTACCCATTCAGCAAATGTTTGTTTAATGCCTGTTTTGTTGTGTTGGATGGTGGAGACAATTACAAAGAGAATAAGACTAGCACAGTCATCCACCCCCATGATGCTTACATTATCTTCAGTATGCAATTGAGCATGCAATTTTTTGCCACCTCCCTCCCTTGCATTTTGTATGTTAATTTCATATGATCACTAAGTATTCCCTGACTGCTTGATGTTATCATAAGTATATAGTAGCAGTTTTGTATATATTTTTGTAATTAGATGTTGTTTGCACACATGACTTGTGTTCCAGAAAAATACAAAAAATAGTTGAAGATCTGAAAAGGCTACTATAATTTCTCACTTTATTTAAGATGCAACTATTTGAGGAAAAACTTGATAAAATAATTTGAACATGTGTTTCGAAGATCAGACCTAGGGATAATTCAAGAGCATCCTCCAGCAAACTGAGAGTTCAGAGAGATAAATCTAGTAGGCCTGTTGTAAGTTTATTCAAAAGTAACCCTAGCCCTCTTGTTCCTTTATTTCTCTGTCCTTTCTACTTTAATCCCTGGGTCTTGGTATTTTAAGTAAATAGCTTCTTCTTAAAATTATTCTCAGAGTGATTTATTTTGGTACCAAAATGTCCTTCAATTTATCTAAATGTTCACACTCATACTCTCCCTTTGCCTTGTGTATGTGGTGGGGGCATTGAAATGTCTGGTCTAACCATTTACAAGGCAAAAATGACAAAACACTGTTGATAAAAAGGAGTGGTATTCTTAGGAGAAAAAGTAGCTATGTTTTGTTTGTTTGTTTGTTTCTTTTCTTCATGCTACCAGTACTAAAGGTCTATGGGAAGGCATAGGTATTGCACCCAGAGCATTGGACTGGCTAAGGTGTACTTTGCATATGCACGGAAGTCAGATAGAATGTGCCTTCCTTTATTGGTCAGAGTCTACATTTCAAAAGAAAGAATTGGATTAATTGGTGGATAAATTGAGATTCCATGTTAAGAAACCCTTGAAGACTTAAGTACAGTCTCTACTGTTTGGATGTTAGAGTGAAACTCTCCAAATTATTCTCTTTGATTCCATCTATAGATTTATAAGGACATCTGACCAAATTACATTGTCAGGAATATTAATATATTCTTAGTTGAATTCACACATGGTCATTGTCCAGGAGCGACCAAATGTCCCAATTAATGTGATCAAAAAAAGAATGTAGTTCATTTGTATTTTAAAAATGATCATTTTTTATTGAAAAATTGTGTCATATCGTTTAAGTTTACCTTAAAAATGATTGGGGCCCCTGGGTGGCTCAGTCGGTTGAGTGTCCGACCTCGGCTCATGTCATGATGTCGCAGTTAGTGAGTTCGAGCCCCACGTTGGGCTCTGTGCTGACAGCTCAGAGCCTGGACCCTGCTTCACATTCTGTGTCTCCTTCTCTTTCTGCCCCTCCCCTGCTCATGCTCTGTCTCTGTCTCTCAAAAATGAATAAATGTTAAAAAAATTATTTTGGCTGTTCATATAGCCCCTCTGTTTCCTAGAAGTAGCTGAAATTGCTGTTATTATTTTGTGGTTTTTGAGATCATATCATCTTACCTTAGATTGTCTGAAAAATGTATGTTTTACTGATTTTTCTTGGGGAAAAAGTGTGCATTTTAAGACATTGTTCTCCAGGGTAATGAATATTTTCAGAATATGAAAAACAGTAAGAATGTAGAATGCCTCTAGGAGGCTTGAAAACAAAGGGAAGAGAATGGTGGTCACATTTTCTTTGCCATGCATTTTGCTTCATTTTCCACTACATGTTAATTTATTTATGTTTCTTCTTTTCCTCTCAGTTATAAGAAGTTACTTTGTGACCAGAGCAGATAAGAATACTCTCAGGGCTCATTTAGCTTTGGGCACTTCATTTTAAAAGCCACAGTGGGTCCAGAGCCTAACATCTTTGTTTATTTTAAAGGAGATAGAGTGAAAGATTTGGAGATAAAGGGAAAACATGAGTTGGAGAGTTAAAAAAGTGAAATGTATTTCAGTACCATCAGATTAGGATTGGAAGAGAGGAAGACACGAGCATTTCAAGAACACTAATGGATGGGAACCATAGATCTTATACTTGAAGTGAAAATTGGGAAGAAAAGAATTTGTATTGTTCAAATGTTATTTCCTGATGGGAACTCTCCCTGTCCTCTTATACTAGCTCAAGCTTGTCTCTTCTACTTTCTCTTAGTGCGAAGTACCTTTTTGTTCATAGCAGCTATTTCAGTAGTAAATGTCATTATTTGATGACACTTTGTCTTTATTCATTGGTAATCCTAGTAAACATCATGGAACATGGCACATGGGTTTAGTGCATTAAAAAAAAACAGCAAAATAAAAATGTTGGGAAGACAATTAGAAGAATATGAAAAATAAATGGTGCATGTTATCATGTAAGAACAAAAGAATACAAATTTTGTTATGGTTCCCCAGATGAAAAACAGGCAATAGAACTGAAAAATAAGATTCAGCTCCAGGGGGGTGGCATATTTTCTTCATATGGATGAAGCATTCAGTTGAAAACGTTTTGTTTTTGATTCCACTGTTTCCAGATACTTTTGTATCTGATACTCTATTTTTACCCTAGTCTTCTATGATGAGGTAGGAGCTTTATGGTTAAAATACAAAACAAATGATATTGAAAAGATACTAAAGGGGCCTACCAAAATGTCCAGATTAGGAAGTAAAAAAAAAAAAAAGTCTGATTTTTTACTCCAAAACTGACTGTCTTCTGTCAGTTTTCTTAATATGTTGTTTTTCCCACTTGAGTGGTTGGTGGAAAGAAACCCTTGATCTGCTGCTATTCAGTAAGAAATTCTCAATTAAAGTGGCAGCTTAATCCAAATATAAAAATATTGCTGTCTATCAGAGCCAAAGTTGGTTTTGTTCTGTGGAACTGCCAAAGAAGAAAGCGCTTGGTGAAGACGTAAGATAGAGTTACATTTGTATAGAAGCTTCTAGAAATGGTGTGTCAGAATATAGTTTATAAGTCAGGCACCTCTTACTAGAGGTAAATAAGCTAAAACCAACTCCATGAGAAGTGGCATCAGTCAAACTGAGAGCTTCCCTTTCTCGCTTTGCATTTTTACCCCAGTTATTACCTGGTAAAAGTCATAGTTGGTTTAGAAACTGTCAGTTATAGTTTATTTGGACTAGTTTTGTTATTTTTTTCTGCCTGAAAAATGAGTTTAATTTGGCTTGCTTCATGTATTATCAAATAATTTTTAATAAGAAATATTAAAAAGTAAAAGATGGAAGGGAGGACCTATTTCATGTAGGTTTGAAAATTAGAGTAGTTTGTTATTTTAGTAAATGTGGAAAATATAATCTGTCTGGTTACAGAATTAAAACATAAGTAGGTAAGATAAAGATCTGGAAAAAGCTGGGAAGTTGATGTAGTGGAAAATCTATTGGCCTTGGAGGCAAATGATCTAATTTTACATCCAAGTTCTTCTTATCGAGTGACCTTAGGAATGCCATTTAAATTATTTAAGCCTCAGTTGCCTTGTTTATAGAGAGATTATAAACATTTACTTCAAAGGGTAGGAGGTAATATTTATAAAAGCACTTTCTAAATTGCAAGTGACTGAACACATACATATAAGCTATGGCAATTAAATACAAAAGGCATTTGTAATGTGTGCAAATCTTATAATGATGTCAGTAAGCAGTAGCTAAAATGATCTTAATTTCTAGAGGTATAGCTATAGGAGAAATAACTCTCTGTACCAGCTCTAGGCAACAGCATCTCAGATGATAGCTGAGCGAAATGAACTTAAGTTTGAGCTATCATGAAACCTCCTTGTATCGCTTCTTGACTTGGTTGCAGCAAGTCTGAGAAGCCTGGGTTGACCTTTGCGCCTTGCAGCTTTTACTGTTAGGAGTACTGTCATCATCTGTCTTGCCTTATGTTAAGAAGGGTATAGTTGTACCTCCTTCTGAGCTATACATTGCCTGTACCATTTAGATTGTATTTTATTCTTCCAGAACTTTTCCAGCAATAGCTGGAAATATTTTCTACAACAGACCTTCTGCTTCTCCACAGCCTTCAGTGCAATATAGTGGGTCATGTAAAAATCGAGGTATTTGTCTTATACTCATGATTATTTTTAGGAATTGCATTCACAGCAGAAAGAAATGTACTTGTTTTGGAAATTACAAATGTATGTTTATTCTTGTGTGTTCTGGGTGAAGTGTTTATTTTCTGAAACCACTTCTTGTCCCCCCGCACTGCCCCCCTCCCGTGGTTGCTGGTAAGTTTCTAGGAATGAAGAGTTGACTAGTGCCGAAGTACATAAGCAATTTTTGAAAAACCTACAAGTATCCTTTAGTACGTTTAGTTCAAATATCAGTTCACTCATTCTGATTATGAAAAATATTTTATATTGTTTTACAGAAGTATCTTAGACTAAGTTAGAGTTAATTGTTTTTTAAAATATGTTATTTCCTGAGCATTGTTTCCAACTGATGAAGAATTACAAGTTTCTTTCTAGGCTTTGAATGCTTGTTCCTTAGTAGTGTAACTTTATGATTGTTAGTGATTAGTTGCTAAATTTTCCTTTCTATCTTTGAATTCATATAATGAGATCAGGGTTATAAAATGAAGGTTGTTTTATTTCACCCATTTATCTAATGGGGAAGCTGGGTGACTGAATATAAGAGACATTACCCTCAGGCTTTTAAATAGAGTTTACAAACAGCTCAGCTTTGAGTATTGACAGCATGAATTATTTGAGAATTATCAAGCTCTTAATGTGTGAGTTTGTTCAAGTAGACAAATGGTCTACTATTTTATGTTAGTACAAACAATACATTGGTCTAAAGAGATAGATTTGACCTGCCTTTTGCCATTAATGTTATAGTCATGGCTTTTTTATAATTAAAAAGATAATAACCTCTTAGAAATAAATGGTATTGCCATTTTATTTCACTCATATGTGGACTCTAAAAAAAACCAAAACAAATGAATAAACAAACAAAAAGCAGAAGCAGATCTGTAAGTATAGAGAATAAACTTGATGGCTGCCAGAGGGGAGGGGGATTGAGGGGCTGGACAAAATTGGGGAAGGGGAGTGGGAGATACAGGCCTCCAGTTATGGAATGAATAAGTCACTGGGCGCAGCGTTAGTGATACCGTGTAGTGATGTATGGTGACAGATGGTAGCTACACCTGTGGTGAGCGTAGCATAATGTATAGAAAAGTCAAATCACTGTTGTACACCCAAAACTAATGTAACATTGTGTGTCGACTATATGCAAAAAATTTAAAAGAAAAAACACATAAATGGTGTTGTGCTATTGTTCAAATAAGGGGAGACTTCTCTAATATTGGAAGGAGATGGTTTTAAGGGGAAGTAACTTCCAGACAGCAAATGTAAAATACCTTATAGTGTCCTCTCCCCGTGTTTTTCTAATATAAGTAATTTTTTTTCTCCAGAAAATGAAATGGGAAGATCTTACAGTTCCATTTATGTGATTTGGCTTCAGAAGTCTTTTCAAAGAGAAAGGATAAAAAGTCTATAGCACTTAAAAAAAAAAAAAAAAGCAGGGAAAGCCATTATATAGGTGAAATTTTCTGTTTTTGATGTAAATGGAAACTCTCTTTGAAAGCTTGCCATTTCTCTGAAAAAATATATTCTTGGGGTGAACTGGTGCCAAGGAGAGTGACCAGTGTCATGACGAGTGATCTCTCGTGTTTCAGAGTATTGGCAGGGCCTTATTTAAAAGGAATGCTCACAAGTCCAGATAGTAGTCTGGTACTGGTGTGAAACAAGAAGTAGAGACTGAGTGGGGGAGGGGCCTAGAGTATTGCTCTCAAAGGCTTAGTGTTCACCTTCAAAGTGTCATGTGAAGACATTTCCTGTACAGTTCAGTTATTCACTCATTCAGCAAATATTTACTGAGCATCTGGGATTTGCCAGATACTGTTTTAGGTGAGGATGTCAGCAGTGTGAAAAACAGTATATATCCTCATGGAGTTTATGTCTAATGAGGAAGGCAGACAGTAAATCAACAAATAAATAAATATTATTATATTTATTATGAGGTCTGATAACATTTTATGTATTATAACCTCCGACAATTGTATGTGCTTAGAAGAGAACCAAACTGAGATCAGGGTAGAAAGATTGATCAGGAGGTTGCCTTACCCCTGCTTATCAGGAAGACCTCCCCCCCCCCCCCACTTTATTCATTTAACCATGCATCTGCTCATTTATTCATTAATGAACTATGTTATTTATCTTAAAAGAGACATTTTTGGTTTCTGCTTTCAAGGAGTCATGTGGGTGAGTTCTGTAGAGTGTAGAACTCATTTTCCTCTACAGAATAAATGTTAAACAGATGAAGTTAAGATTCCTAGTGGGCTCACAAAAATCCTCCTAACTCATGTTAAAACTTCACTGTGGTGCTAAGATGATCTCCTGCATTCTGGTTCTTGGGAGAAGGAAGAAACCAAAGCATTGTAGGGGAAAGAAAGAAAGGACTTCCTACTCTTTCCTGGATTCCAGGCAGCTATCTTGCAGGCGATTTTAAAATTGGCTAGTTTTGGTTTCCTATTATTCAGATTTTCAGCACCCCAGACTTTATTTCCCTCGCACTGCTTTTTTCAGTCCCACTCATCTTGTTGCACTCTTAGGAAGTGTTTTGTGGCATTCTAGCATTTTCTTTATCTTTGGTTCTTCCTCAGGTGCCATAAAAGGTGGGGAGCCAGGAACAATGACAGTGATTATATCAGAGGCTGTGTTTTCTGTTTGTCTGATATGCTAGATACTTCCCATGCATTCAAGATAGTGTTCAGTCTTGACAACAGTCTGCAGTATGTGTAATTTGACTATCCACAGTGAAAAAAGGCTGAGAAGTTGAGTAATCTGCCCACTGCAACATAGCTAGGAGTAGAGTTGGGATTCAAATTCAGGTTCTTTGATCCTGAAGTCTCTTTTCTCCTCGTTTGCTGAGGCAGATGGGTGAGATGTGGAAAGGAAAGATTGACAGCTTGAGTTCTGTTTGATTTCTCTCATATCAGCTCACCAGGCTACAGTCTGTTCCTATCTCAGGTAGTCACTCTCCAGCAGGCCTCCTGGGCCTTCTGTGCTCAAACTCTGTCCTGAATTTGCTCTTTACCTTCTCTTGTGAGTATGTAAAGTGGAAACATAGAACAGCCTATTAATACATTGAGCTGATAAACCTTTTCATGCTCACTATTGACAGGGCCTCCTGCTGCAGATTTTAGATAAAGTTTTATCTATTATTCATACCCTTTAGCTGTTTGTATTTCTTACTCCATAGGGACACTTTTGCTGATTGTTTACTTTATTCCCCCAAAACTGGAATGAGAAATCTGTGGTTTTAGTGCTTTTGTTGCTCTACTTAGGCCACCTGACAGATCTTTGGTTGTGGTTGTACTACCAGTTAGTCAGGTATTTCAACAAGTGGCTGCATTAATCTCTCTCTCTCTCTCTTTTTTTTTTTTTAGGAGGTTGGGGAACAGACATTGATGCTTGGGTTGCTATATTTGGAAATTAAAATGATATGCTTAGCTCAAGTGAAAAACTCTGTGTAGTCTTTGGCAAAAGGATTTGTCTTTGACTGTATAGACTGGCAGCTACTTTTCGGTTTTCTATTCTTTTCCAGTCAACCAATTTCAACTTCCTTTAGTCTATGATGTGAGGTGTTGGATGTACTTTCTACTGTATCATCCTTCATCAGATGTACATTTTTTGGTGAAGCCCAAAGCTGAAAGAATAGAATGATTCCATTATGATGGGTGTGCATGCAGTTTATGATGTATTCTCCATTATCAAAGATCATATCAAGGGTACTTTTGCATCAGAAACTTCATCACCAGTAAAGGCAGTGGAATATATGGAAAGGGTAGGAATCTAGATGGCCTGTGTACGGTCCCATCTCTGGTACTGACTAGAAATGTAAACTTTCATAAGTTCCTTTGTTTTGTGGGTCTTAATTAATTTCTTAGTTTACAAATTAAAGTTATTATTAAGATGGCCACTTCATTCAGGTCTCATATTCTATAATTTGAGGTATAAATAAAATGCAGTGAGAGAGGTACATTCTAGGAATGAAGAAAATAAGTAAGCCTGAACAGTTAAAAATATATCATGAAATACGGACACAACAGCAAAGTATAAAATTCCATCTGTAAATCTCATGTTGTATTGAGATATGGTGGCAGGATATGGATTTTGGAATCCACTGCTATAATTTACTTTAAAACATTTCATCATGACAGTAGTATAGTGTGTTTATGTTAGTTTAAGCTGCATCCTAGAGTGGTCATTGCCCTAATCAGGATACACATCACTGACAGCTAAGCATTTAATCGAAAGGTCAATCTGAAGGGATGCATACCACCCGCTGTCTTTATCTCTAATCAATGTGAGAAGTTTTACTAGTAAGCCAGTGGATTTTTATTGGTAAACTTTTATGGCTTCTTATTAGCATAAGGGGTGCTAAAATGAGTTTTTTTTTTTTAATAAAAAATGGTGTTCAAGATTCATTATCTTAGATGTACATCCTGCCCTTGTAAGAACATGGCAATGGGATCCAGTGAGGTCTTCAGTAATGGCAATGGAAGCATGCATCCTAAACTAGCCAGCTGATAATTTAGAGGATTGAGTTTACTATATACCTGCTTAAAGATAACTGAATCCTCTGTTTAGATTGTTGCATGGAATGTATGATCAGAACCCCTAAAAGAATAGAAACCTGGGACCTCATTGAGTGTATAAACAATTGTAAAGAATTGTTTTATTTGCTTTTTTTTTTTTTTTTTTTGCATTTGATAGGTAATTAATGTTCTAAGTGGGTCACAGTTTGTTCTAAGACTTGCTTTTATACCTGCTTATGATGTCCGGGGAAAGAAATCCAGACCTTTCACTAACTTGTGATTATTGGTAGTGGTTTTCAAAGAGAGCACTAATTGTGCATGACCTAATTAGTTTAGATAAGTTTGCATGAGAGTCAGAAAATCTCAATTCTGCCACTTAACCAGCTGTATGATAGTCATTTAGCATTCATGAATCTTAGTTTTCTCATCTGTACATGAACTCAACTGGTGGTTGTGATTACTGCGATAACGTATGCGCTGTCCTGGGCACAGCTCTTGAAACAGTGGTGAGCATGAAGACAGGGTTTGGTTGCATTTGGGATTTGCCTGGTTTATTTGTGCTTGAGCAGATTCTGGATGAAGCCAGTGGCATTAGACACAGTTCCTCTGCCCTATAGTAGTCACAGAAATTACTAGGGTCATTGCCTCATCCAAAGTGGGCCAGTTAGGTGATATTTCCTGGGGACTTTGCTGTTGACCCTGCAGTTGGTCTCTGTGTACAGCTGGAGCTGTGTAACATGTTTAAATTTGGGAGCTATGGGGTGGCTACCTTTCTCCATCATGAGGTTCAACTCCATTTCTGCCCTTGCTGTAAGAGAGACTTTGGGCCTATCTGATAGATAAAATAAAATAAAGAAAAAGTTTTGTTTGGGCTAGCTCAAGTTAGTTTCTATTAGTTATAACAAAAAAAAAAAAAAAAAATCTGAACTACTCCATTTTCATTGTCACCAAGTAGAGTTAGTCACATCTTTTTCAGGCTGTTGGTAGCATTTGATTTGTTGTAGTTGTCTTCCTCTTTCTTTAAATACTTTCTCACTGGATACCATTATCCTGCAGTCTCCTGACTTTTTTCCTACCACAGCGGTGGCTCTTTCCCAGTCTCCTTTGTTGGATGTCACCTTCTTTCGCCAACCTGCAAATGTTGAAATCCTGCTGGGCTCAATTGTTGGCCTTTTCTTCTCTTTATACTCACTGCTGGTTATTTATAGTTCTGTGGCTTTAAGTCCTATGTACTTAATTAAATATCTATATGGTGATGATGCCCAATTTTAATTTTTGCTCCAGCCTCTTCACTGAGCTCTAGAACTGTATATCCAACAGCAGAGTTAACATCTCTTGAGTGCCTGTGAGGAACCTCAAAGCTAATATGTCTAAAACTAAACTCTTGGGGCGCCTGGGTGGCTCGGTCGGTTAAGCCTCCGACTTCAGCTCAGGTCATGATCTCACAGACCGTGAGTTCGAGCCCCGCGTCGGGCTCTGGGCTGATGGCTCAGAGCCTGGAGCCTGCTTCCGATTCTGTGTCTCCTTCTCTGTTTGCCCCTCCCCCGTTCATGCTCTGTCTCTCTCTGTCTCAAAAATAAATATAAAAACAAACAAACAAACAAAAAAAAAAAACCCTAAACGCTTGGTTTCTCTTCCCTGCTTTTTTCTCCCATGGTCTTCTTGATCTGAGTAAATGATAACAGCATTCATCCAGTTGTTTGGGTTAACACTGGTATCATGCTTGACTTCTCTCTTTCACTTTCACCCCAATCCAGTCCATCAGCAAATGTGGACAGCTCTACCTTTACAGTGTATTCCAGCTCTGACTCCTTCTCCATATGTTTACCATGTCCCTGCTTTGCCACTGCCACTCTCACCTGCCAGATTACCAATCAGCTTGTTTCTCAGCTTTTCCCTTGTCTGTCTATGGTCTCTTTTTAGCAATTGGAATTATCTTTCTAAAGTGTCCTACAATGTCTCTGCCATACTGTAAACCTTCCAAGTGGCTTCCCATTGCAGTCTGAGTAAAACCCAGACACCCTTAGCGTGGACCAGTAGGCCCTGCATGATTTGCCTCTGGATGCCCTTCTGACTCATCTCCTATGACTTCCTTCCTTTCTCCTTCCACCACTTCTCCTTGCTGTTTAAGCATGTATGCCTCAGGGCTTTTTTACTCACTGAGCTGTCTACACTGCCCTTCCCCTGGATATTCACGTGGTGCTCTTCCTTCAGTCAGAGCTTTGCCTACGTGTCACCTTCCAGAGGGACTTGCCTTGACCAAATTCAAAATACACCCATCTTCCTCTCATGCTTGATTTTGTTTTGCTCACCAGTTTTATTTTTCCTTATAGCACTTATCACCACCTGCAATTTGTTTTTATATTTATTTGTCAATTGTACTCCACAAAATCTAAGCTTCATAAGTTAGGGGTTTGTCTTGTTTATATATGTCTCCCCAGAGCTTGGAAGAATGCCTGACATCAGTAAATACAGATTTATTTTGATAATGAATCAATAAATACTACTAACAACTATCACTACTTAGATGTTGAAAAATATGCAACTTTATTGGTTAGTTATGTAAAACATTTATATCCTATTTTCTTAAATTTAAGATTTTATTTCAATTATATCAATTTTAGAATTGATGTCTATATTTAATATTCTAGTATAATATTTTGATTTGTTATTAAATAGATGTATCAATATCTCATTCTAGATGACAGATTTTAAACAAGATATTGGTGTGGTCCTTACCAAATATTAATAACAGTAGATGCATAGCTTGTTGTTTGGGAGTATTTTTTTATTTGAAGTTTTTATATTTACTCCAGTTAATTACCATACTGTGTTATATTAGTTTCAGGTGTACAATATAGTAATTCAACACTTCTATACATCACCCTGTGTTCATCACCTGTTCATCCCATTGCCCCACCTACTTCCCCTTTGGTAACCATCAGTTTGTTCTCTATAATTAAAAGTATGTTTCTTATGTCTCTTTCTTATCTTTTCCCTTGCTCGTTTTTTTAAAACCATGAGTGAAATCATATGGTATTTGTCTTTCTCTGACTTATTTCACTTAGCATTATACTCTCCAGCTCCATCCATGTTGTTGCAAATGGCAAGATTTCATTCTTTTTTTTTAATGACTGAATAATATTCCATTATGTATGTGTATGTATATATAATGTGTATATATATATCCCATCTTCTTTATCCATTAATCAGTTGATGGATGCTTGAGCTACTTCCATGTCTTGACTATTGTAAATAATGCTATAAACATATCCTTTTGAAATAGTGTTCTTTTGCTCTTTGGGTAAATACCCAGTAGTGTAATTTCTGGATCACAGGGTAGTTCTATTTTTAACTTTTGGAGGAACCTTTATACTGTTTTCCATGGTGGCTGCACCAGTTTGCATTCTTACCGCTAGTGCACAAGGACTCCTTTGTCTCCACATCTTCACCCACACCTGTTGTTTCTTGTGCTGCTGATTTTAGCTTCTCTGACAGGTGTGAAGTCATATCTCATTGTAGTTTTGATTTGCATTTTATTGATGATAAATGATGATGAGCATCTTTTCATGTGTCTGTCGGCCATATGTATGTCTTGTTTAGAGAAATGTCTGTTTATATTGTCTGCCCATTTTTTAATGGGTTATTTGCTTTTTGGGTATTGAATTTTATAAATTTTTATATATTTTGGATATTAACCCTTCATCCAATATGCCATTTGCAGATATCTTTTCTCATCTCGTGGGTTGCCTTTTAGTTTTGTTGATTGTTTCCTGTGCTGTGGAGAAGTTTTTTATTTTGAAGTCCCAGTCATTTATTTTTGCTTTTGTTTTTCTTGCCTCGGGAGACGTATTTAGAAAGAAGCTGCGATAGCCAGTGTCAAAGTTACTGTCTGGATTCTCTTCTAGGATTTTTATGGTTTCCTGTCTCACATTTAGGTCTTTAATCCATTTTTAATTTATTTTTTGTGCTTGGTGTAAGAAAGTGGTCCAGTTTCATTCTTTTGCATGTTGCTGTGTAGTTTTCCCAACACCATTTGTTGAAGAGAATGTCTTTTTCTCACTGGATATTCTTTTTTGTTTTGTCAAAGATTAATTGATGATATAATTATTTCTGGATTGTCTGTTCTGTTGATCTGTGTGTCTGTTTTTGTGCCAGTACCATACTGTTTTGGTTACTGCGGTTTTGTAATATAACTTGAAGTCTGGAATTGTGGTGCCTCCAGCTTTGCTTTGCTTTTTCAAGATTGCTTTAGGTATTCAGAATCTTTTGTGGTTCCATACAAATTTTAGGATTGTTTGTTCTAGTTCTGTGAAAAATGCTGTTGGTATTTTGGTAGGGATGGCATTAAATATATAGATTGCTTTGGGTAATACAGCCATTTTAACAATAGTTATTCTTCCAATCCATGAGCATGGAATATCTTTCCATTTCTTGGTGTCATCTTTATTTATCACTGTTTTATCGTTTTTAGAATACAGCTCTTTCACCTCTTTGGTTAGGTGTATTCCTAGGTATCTTATTATTTTGGATGCAATTGTAAATGGGATTGTTTTTTTAATTTCTTTCCTCTTCTTCATTATGGATATCTAGAAATGCAACAGATTTCTGTACAGTGATTTTTGTATCCTATGACTTTACTGATTTTTTTCAATTCTAACAGTTTTTTGGTAAAGTATTTTAGGTTTTCTATACATAGTATTATGTCATCTGCAAATAGTGAAAGTTTTATTTCTTCCTTACCTGGGATTGTTTTTTCTCAAACTCATAGAGGTTTTTTCTGATTATTCTTTATTATCCTATAGACATTAACAAATGTCTCTTAGACATTATTTCCATTGTACTATGACCTATAAATTATCCTACAGGTAGCTGATAGATGGTGGTTTTTATTCTTTTTTGATCTTGATTTTTTGATCTTTATTTGATCTTGTTTTTTTTTTTTTTTTGGTGGTTTTTATTCTTTTTTGATCTTGATCTTTTGAACTATATTTATTTCCCATAGTGGCTACACCAATTTACATTCCTGCTGACAGTACATGAGGAGTCACTTTTCTCTACATTCTTAGCAGCATTTGTTATTTTTTCCTTTTTAATAGTAGCCAGTCTGACAGGTGTGAGGAGATATCCCATTGGGGATTTATTTGCATTTCCCTGGTAATTAGTGATGTTGAGCATCTTTTCATGTACCTGTTGGTCATCAGTATGTTTTCTTTGGAAAAATGTCTAGTCAAGTTCTCTGCTCATATTTTAATCAGATTTTTTATATTAAGTTGTATAAGTTTATATATTTTGGATATTCACCCCTTATCAGATGTATGATTTGCAGATATTTTTTCCCATTCAGTAGGTTGCCTTCTCATTTTATTGATGGTTTCCTTTTCTGTGCAAAAGCTTTTTAGTTTGATGTAATCCTATTTGTTTCTTTTAGCTTTTGTTGCCCTTGCCTAAATGGACTGGTCCAAAAAACTAAGATCAGTGTCAAAGAGCTTATTGCCTGTTTTATTCCAGGAGTTTTATGGTTTCAAATCTTAACATTCAAGTCTCTAATTTATTTTGAATTTATTTTTGTGTATCATGGAAGATGGTGGTCCACTTTCATTCTTTTGCATGTAGCTGTGTAGTTTTCCTATCACCATTAATTAAAGAGACTGCCTTTCCCCCATTGTATATTCTTGCCTCCTTTTTCACAGACTACTTGATCATAAGTGCATGAGTCTATTTCTGGCATATTCTGTTTTATTGGTCTGTGTGTCTGCTTTCCTACCAGTACCATACTGATTTGATTATGATAACTTCATATATACTATAACTTAGTTTGAAATTAGGGAACATGATACCTCTAACTTTGTTATTCTTTCTCAAGTTTGCTTTGGCTATTCGTTGTCTTTTGTGGTTCCATACAAAATTTCAAGTTCTTTGTTTTAGTTCTGTGAAAAATGCCAGTGGGATTTTGATGTGGGTTGCATTGAATCTATAGATTGCATTGGGTAGTATGGACACCTTAATATTAATTTTTCCAATCCATAAGCATGGAATGTCTTTCCACTTACTTGTGTCTTCTTCAATTTCTTTCATCAGTGTCTTAAAGTTTTTGGTGTACGGTTCTTTCACCTCCTTGGTTAAATTTACCCCTCGGTATTTTGTTCTCTCTGATGCAGTTATAAATGAGAAAAGCAAACATTGTTAAGTAATTCATAAGGAAGAGAAAATTCATGTATAGTACTGTACTATACAAGAAAAAATCCACATATATATGGACTTGTGCAGTTTAAACCTGCATTGTTGAAGGGTCAACTGTATTATCCATGCATTGTAGAAAATTTAGAGAGTACAGAAAAGTCTTATGGTAGAGGCTACATCCCTTCCTAATCTCTTCTCCCCCTTTTTTTAAATAGAAAAAATAGCAACAACAGGGGTTAGATTGCCATGCTGCCACCCATGTAGACTGTTTATCATATGTTCTGTCAAAGTTTTATGTGATTTTTATAAGAAGTCATCTTAACAGCAAGAGTATGCCCTCCTTCTTCCCTTTCCTCCGTCTTGCTGACCAGAAAGGTACCTGAGGAATAAGGCCCATCAGCCTCACTGGACCATGAGGATGAGGGGTATACCATCAGCATGGCAGAGTGATGGACTAGAATGAGCCCGAGTCACTGGTAACGTGGTGGAACCTTCATACCCACTCTGGGATGCCAACCTCCAGGATTCTTTTTAAATGTGGAAAAAATAAACTTTTATAATGTTTAAACTGTTGCTATTTCCAAGTGATCATGTTATCCTACTATACAGGGACAAAAATTGCTTTCCTTCTTCCAATCTTTACCTATGTCTGTGTATTTGATACACATACAAACACATGCCACATACACAGACCCACACAGCTGAGGCTGAACTGTTTATAGTGCAGTTTACTAATTTAAATATTTTAGTCTCAGTGTTATATCCTCATTTTCTCATATCATTAAGATTCATTTTAAACATTTTTGTATCTAGTTAACATGTCTGTATACCATAATTTGTTCAATTGGTTCACTGTTTTGGGTAATTATTTAGTTCTACTATATAGCAATCTTTTTGTCTATTCTAGGAAAATTTTGATTTATATTTTAAATGAAGATATGTTGTGTCAAAAACTCTATTTAAACACAGCACATGTAGTTCACTTTCACTTCTCCCAGAGTTCTGCCCTCTGAGAAAGGTGTCCTGGCTTTACTAAATCTCCAGTCTCCTATAATCCCTTGACCGTGCCTCTGTATAGCACTTAGCATCCCTGCTAAAATTATTTATTTTCTTCCATGTTTCCTTCACTTGCCCTTACGGAAGGTCTGGTGCTAGGTTTGGCTACTTGCAGAATATTTGGTTCACTCGGTTATCGCAATCCCTCCACGCAGCAGCTCTGTGCTTCTCTAAGCTTTCGTTTCCTTATTGGTAAAATATGTACAATATATTTTTCCATGATTAACATCTTGAGGATAAATGAAATAATGCCTATGCATTGGCTAATATAGTATCGGACCTAAGATTTATCCGTAATAAATGTGCTACTGCATTCAAGTCTTTGCTGAAATGTCATCTTTTTCAATGAAGCCTATCCTGTAGCTGTATTTTAATTGTGAACAGCCCTTACCCATATCGCTCTTAATTCTTGTTACTCTGTTTCCTTTATAACATTTGTCATTTCCAACATACAATATAATATAAATATATTTATTTATTAGGTCTGTTGTTCACTGTCTGCTGTCTCCCGCCAGAATGGACACTTCAGTGAATGCAAGAGTGTTAATCTGTTTTTGCTTACTGAAGTGTCCTAAGTCCATAGAACAGGTACTCAATACATATTTGTTGAACAATGGTGACTTAGTATATTTAGGATGTATTGAATGAATAAAATGTTTATGAAACAAGTTACAATTTTCACATTATTTCTGGTTTTAGAGACTCAGTGAAAGGGTTTCAGGGGTTATTTTTCAGGCTCCGTATCCTGTCCTTCATCAACATCTGCTGTTTTGGTGTATAGCTTCTAGTTTCTATCCTGCACTAACCTTCTGTATTAATTTTCTAGGGCTTCCATACCAAAGTACCTGGGTGGCTTTAACAACAGAAATTTATTTCTCACAATTCTGAAGGTTTCTTCTGAGGACCTCTCTCCTTGGTTTGTAGATGCCATCTTCACTTTGTGTCATCTCATGGTCTTTTCTCTATGCTTCTGTGTCCTAATCTCCTCTTCTTTTATTTTTAAAAACTTTTCTTAATGTTTTTATTTATTTTTGAGAGAGAATGCAAATGAGGGAGGGGCAGAGAGAAGGGGCAGGGGGTCTGAAGCAGGTTCTGCTCTCACAGAAGTGAGCCTATTGTGGGCCTGGAACTCAGGAACCATGAGATCATGACCTGACAGGAAGTCAGATGCTCAACTGACTGAAACACCCAGGTGCCCCACCTAATCTTCCCTTCTTAAAAGGACATCAGTCATACTAGATTAGGACCCACCCATATGACCTCTTTTTTCTTTAATTGCCTCTTTAAAAGTTCCTGTCTAAATCCAACACAATAAGAACGAAATGTGCTTATAATACAGGTAACATTTTTGATCACTATACAGTTAATGAAATACCAGTGATAAAAAGCTAACTAAAAAAAACTCAGATATCTGAAAAATATTGTAATACTTTATACTTTTAAGTAATTAAGTTACTAATTTATTTAATTACTAGTTTAAATTACTTTAAGTAACTTCTTGATAGGTTTATATAGGGAGTCTCAGTTCTCCCTGTAATTTATTTTTAATAATGAAGAGATCAGAAGAACATATGGCACAATGCTCAGAATGGACAAATTGAGATGATGTTTGTTTTATTCTACTCTGCAATTTTCTCTTTGTTTTAAATATTTCTAATTAAAAGAAAAAAGATAAGAGATTTAGAATTCCATATCCAATACATGAACTTAATGTGCAAGGGCAAGATAGAAGCATTCTCTCAGACTTAAGAGCACAGGAAATTCACCATTCATGGAACTTGTCAGAAAGAATTATAAAATCCGAAGAACCTAAGGATCTGTTTCACTTGGCTAAGCATCCTTAGATCTTCTCCTAGGAAAACTAGTATTTGAATGTAAACTGAGAGTTTTGTGCTTCCAAAAGCAAACAACAATGAAGTAGCAGTATTTTCTAATATAGTACAGCACTAAGTAAGAATCTTTGAAAAATGGGTGTACTGATGAAGTAAATATGGCATACCCAAAGTTAATTTCAAAAGCTTTTCACTGTAATGCTTGAAATTGAATCACATTTTTCTAAAATGCAGGTGAACAGTATTTTACATATCTGTATATAGTTTTATGTGTTACAATATAGTTAGCAAACCTAAATGAATCTGCTTAATGATTGAGAATCAATGTTTTCATTATGATTATATACATCGATTACTATTCCCCTGCCTATTACTGTAATTAATGACAATATATTTTATTTTACTTATGTAAGTTTTAGGTACAAAATGTGGACTTTCTGAATTTATACCTGAAAAAGCCAGAGATTATAAGTGCCCAATGAAAATAAGTATTTTATGTTACTGTATTTTATCATAATCTTTCTTGAAAGTAGGTTTTTAGTTAAAGGTTTTATACAAATGAGTTTGATTACCTCTCTACTTTTATAGTGTTAAATATTAAGCTTCACTAAATACATATAAAAAAGCTGAATAAACATCCTTAAAGTTAATGGCTAATATTTATTAGAAAATGCTTGATTGAAAGTGCCATGGTTTATGTGTTATAGACCAAATTACACTTTTTAAAGGCAGACTAACCCTGTACTTTAGGCTGCGACAAAGCAGTAAGACCTCAGAACAGCAGTATTTGTTTTTATTTTTCTTTTAGTTTTAATTTAATTTAATTTTGAAAAATTTTAAGAAAAGAACACTTTAATCATCATTAAAAAAAAGGGTACTTAGTTACCTTTCTTTCACTTTGACAGTTTGTGTATTTATTGGAATGGTGTGGAAGTGCATGATTTTTTTTTCTTCAGTTTTTAGGGCCATTTGAGGCTTAAATCCAGCCATGGACATAAAGATTTTTTATTGGGTAAGGAGCTAGTGGAATCATTTTAATTAACACTTAGAGCTGGAAACTGAGTTAACCATCCTGGTGACTGGTTGTGCTTTATTTTTATTTTTAGGAATACTTTGTGGAATTATGTGACTTGCTATTGTTTCCTCTAATTTCCTTTCTCCTGAACTTCATCCTAACCTAGCATAGGTCATTCAGCCCTGGCCTTGCCACCTGTTGGTGTTTTCATTGACCAGGAGTGTGTGTTCCATTGCTTACCCTACAGGGCCTTCACGATTCCTGATTGCTTCCTTGTCTGAACTCTGGATCCTTTGAGGACACTAGTCTTTCTCTCAGGGCTTTCTCTGTGGAGGCTGCTTCCTTGCTGCATCTGAACGAGGACAGGAAGGAGGCATTGCAAACCTTACATCCAATAGCTGAGTCCAGATTTTGGCTATGTGATTTCTTAGCGATTCTTCTCTGTAGTCACAACTTTCTACTTTATGCCAGTGGCCGCTACTCACCTTCATTAGTGCGGACTGGTGAACTCTTTTTTTTTTTTTTTTTTTTTTAATTTTTTTTAACGTTTATGTATTTTTGAGAGACAGAGTAAGACAGACTACGAGTGGGGGAGGGTCAGAGAGAGGAGAGAGGGAGACACAGAATATGAACCAGGGTCTAGGCTCTGAGCTGTCAGCACAGAACTCGACGTGGGGCTTGAACTTACGAACCGTGAGATCATGACCTGAGCCAAAATTGGACGCTCAACCGACTGAGCCCCCCAGGCATCCCTGGACTGGTAAACTCTTAAGATGTTGTTGTAATACCCAAGGTTTCCAGTACTTAGCTGAGAACTCTTTTTTCACCTGTTGCCCTACCATCATTCTTGAACTCTCCATCTCCAACATCACTTAGTGGTTCTTCAAGGTCTTCAATACCATTGGCCACTTTTTCAGCCTCTAATCTTGTAATAAACCTCTCCTGATTCCATACTACTCTCAATTACCATATTAATTTTCCTAGTTCACATCTCTGATTCAAGACCAAATGGTTAAAAATCTTCAGTGATTTCTCAAGGTTTAGCAAATAGAGTACCAAAATCTCAGTCAGATAGTCCAGCCTCAGCCCCCTAAATCAGCTCCAGTTTACTCTCTAAATGCTTTTATTTTATAGCTGGCTAGGTGTGTTTGATGTTTCCAAACACACTCCTTCGTTTGAAATGTCCTCTCCCCTCTGATCTGTTTCAGTTTAACCATGCTCTAGTGAAAGCCTGGTATAATCGCCACCTTCTCAATGAAGCCTGTCTTAATTGTCATCTGGGGAGTCCTCTCTTCTGATCTCCCATATGATATTTAGTTCATACCTTTTAAGTGATATTTAGTATACATTTTAATTTTTAATGCTTTGTTGGATTTATGATTGCATGGAATATGAAGAGGGTCCTGGACCTCAAGAAGAATATGTTATTGGTTATATCTGTATTTTTAAATAATTTCTTCAAATGCAAAGTATAGAGGAGACAAACTTACAGAGTCTGATCAGTACAAGAGAGGAAATGAGTCTTGAACGAGAAGCAGCCAACGTTTGATCAAAGTTGGTGTAAAATAACAACTAATTTCTTTACATTTACACTGTTATGCCTGTAAAGGTAAACTGCACCATGTAATTCTAAGATTTTTCATCCAGTAAAAAAGGCAAAAGCATGGGGCGCCTGGGTGGCGCAGTCGGTTAAGCCTCCGACTTCAGCCAGGTCACGATCTCGCGGTCCGTGAGTTCGAGCCCCGCGTCAGGCTCTGGGCCGATGGCTCGGAGCCTGGAGCCTGTTTCCGATTCTGTGTCTCCCTCTCTCTCTGCCCCTCCCCCGTTCATGCTCTGTCTCTCTCTGTCCCAAAAATAAATAAAAAACGTTGAAAAAAAAAATTTAAAAAAAAAAAAAAAAAAAAAAAAAAGGCAAAAGCAGAATGTGTTATCCAGTTTTCAATTATTCAAGTCAGTAAAGGCAGGAAATAGACTATATGATGGAAAATATTTTTGTGGTCCATCAGCACAACCAAGTTGCTAAGTAGAAGCAGTGAATAGTTTTGATCTTTTCATTTTCTTTAACTGCTCCAGTATTTGTATGCAATGAATTTATTTTTTTTCAGTGCACTGGGACACCATTCACAGCATGAGTACATGACACATTTTTAATTAAATGTACTTGTTGGTTGGTGTTCCTGTACTTGTTTATATTTCCTTATATGCTAATTTTAATTTATCAGATTGTAAACTCATAAATGAGATGGAAAGGCTAATTCTTCAGAGGAAAAAAAGTCAATCTTAGTGCAGCATTATGTAATAGAAGGTAGTAATTAATAGCATTTAAAAGCATTGAGTTTGGAGTCCGCTCCCTGAATGTGAATCTTAGCTTCGCCACCTTTAGTTGTATATGACCTTTGTTTAATTACTTAACAAGTGTGAGTCAGTTTCCTCCTTCCTAAATTGGAGATAATATTTACTTCATAGCTTGTATGAACATTAATGAGATAATCCTTATAAAATGCTTAGTGAAGTACATAGCACATAATAATTGCTTCATAATTTTAGTAACTTATTATCATTATTGCTATTTTAATAAATATGTTGGAAGATAGTGCCCCTAATATTTAGTGAAGTAGAAAACAGAAATACTAGGAGAAAATTATTTCTTTGTAAATTATAAATAAACTCGGGAAAACCAACCATTAAATAATTAAGAGCATGCTTTCATTAGTTTGCTTTGTTCTGAGATTTAGGGCTACCAAAACCAAGAACTTAGTCATATGTGAGGACTAATGTTAAAGAAAAAGAAATATATTATTGAACTACCAGTGATGTTGGTGCTGTGTGAAGAAACCTGATAGAATTACTTTAAAGGGAAAAAAAAATCACTTAAAAAAATCAGGCCTTTACTTCAAACAAAACAAGAAAAGAGACAACAGTATGTCAACACAGACAAACTAGATAAATGGAACAGCTATATTTTTGCCCAAATCACAACTTGGTTTTATGAGTTCCCCCAACCAGAACAATCAACAGCTGACAGCTTCTGTCTCTAGCAGATCCAGTTTGATGAAACTCATTAAGCTTTTTTTTTTTTTGACTGAGAAATCCTGCTTGAAAACATTTTTGTAGATATGACAAATTAAAGTTTTATGAACACATGCAATTTAATATTAAAACGCATATAACTACTTTTTAAAGGAAGAATAGGTCTACTGCTGTAGGGAATCTATAGAAAGGATCTCTCTCAGCGGAATATTGAGAAGGACATTCCCTTTTAGAAGAGAACTGTTTTCCTTTGCTCTCTTTTGCCTTGAGAGGCTTGAATAGCTACTGTCTTGTGAGTTTTTCCTTTTCCTTTTTTCAAACTCACTACTACCTATTCAGTAATGGGTCTGATGGATAGAAAATAGAGGAGTAAAAGGGATTACTTTCTTATATGTGAAATTGAAATTGGTAGAATTCAATAAATAGCAATTTCAATGTATAGGAAGATAAATCAACCAAAGTAAAGTTCTTTTAGAGATAACCCTGAAAATGAGTATGTGGTCAATTGTAAAGTAGAATCCTATATTATACATTTCTTATACTGCAATGTTTCCTACTTTATGGGGAAGGAAGGGTTGTTCAATTCTGTCTGCTCTGGAAGCAACAATAAATACCTGACGTCACCAGAATCCATTTCCTCTGAGGCACACTGACTCTGGTTTGTGAGTGATGGATTTTATTTCAGTAGCTGTATTGAAGAAAGTTACCTATCGTACTTTGGGCCAGCTGCATGTTAAAATGAAATTTTAGTTTCATAGTTGCTGTTTAGGCCCTTAAGAGTTATGTGTATGTGTATGAGTAGTTTAGCAAACTTTAAAAGAGTACAAGTTTGGAGATCATTTGGCCTTATATATTAATTTACATAAAAGGAAAATGAGATTTAGTGATTTACCTGTAGTTACACTAGTAAAGGCAGGGTGTTAGATATGTAGCACTACTTAAAGTACTTTTTACTCATCCACATGATTTCCAAAAGAATCATGCAGGATGGGGAAGGCATTTGGTAGGTGCCATCTTTCAAAAATGGATTGTTTTCAAACTCTATACTTTTGAGATATATGTTTAAAGAATCATTCTATAATGAATTATAGGGGAAAACAGATTTTGTTTCCTTCTAATCTCTTCTCTTGTATAATATTTCTCAGTTATACAGTACTTTGATATTTCCAAATTCTCCAAAAGCTTAAAAATGTAAGGTACCTCAGTAATAAGGAAAATTGACTTGAAATAAAGAAGAAAGCATATAGAAAGTGTGATAGCCAGGTATAAACATGGGCTAAATTAAAATACCACAGATTGGCCAGTTGATAAAATGTATAATCATCTAATTTCTGGGATCCTTGTAAAGATGGCTAATGTTACTTTAATAATGTTTAACATTTTTACTTAAAATTATATATAATGAAATGATAATTCCATTTAAGGTGAGATGATTAATTCTGAATTTTATTAATAATAACCAAGGATTTATATAGTTACTTTGAGGGTCATTTTGCTAACTGCAGAGAAGGAAAGTCCAGTTCAGTTTCTCTTAATTTTCTTTGAGCAAAGAATAAGGGTGCCAATTCTAAACACTTTGGATAAAAAATATACATTCTCATATCAATTTGAATTTATTGTGTTAATCAGGAAGAAAAAATAGATGAACTTTATCCCCAAATTAAAGTTTTGTATAACAAAGGATAATATTAACAAAGCTAAAAGCCAGGTTAGTCTGAGAGAAAACAACATATCTAACAGACAAACATAAAAAAAATACAAATTAATAAGAAAAATCCAAATAAACCAATGGAGGTATGGGTAAATGATAAATTTAAAGAGAAGGAAATCTAAACAATTAATATTAATGCACTGGTGTTCAGGGAAATGCTTTAATAAAAATGAGAATACCACTTCAAGGCCACTAGCAAAATTTAAGAGTTTGGACAATATTATGCATTAGAGAAATTTTGGTGGGGGAGTTAGGTAGGGCTGACTGTATAGTGAGTAAAAGTGTGAATTGGTACAACCTTTTTAGAAAAGTATTTGGCCATATCTAGTGATGCTGGACATATACACCGAATCAGAAATTTCTGCACAGAAGCCCAAGGGACATGTTCACATATGTTCACTATAAAATTGGTATGATAAAAAACAGGAATAACATATAATTATGTGGTATGTTCATAGGATGGATGTAGCTAGAAATTAAATATAATTGGCTTAGATATACATACATATGTCACATGGACAGATTCCCCCAAGCATCATTTTGAGTGACAAAGCAGCATACTGGTAGTACAGAAGGTGTACATAAAAAATGGTTTCATGTATGCCAGTTATGAACACTTATAATAAGTGATTATTAAATAGTCATGGATTGATTAAAGCATGAGCTGGAAGGACACACAGAAGATTGAGGGAGGGATGATTACAAATGGAGAAAACGAAAGATTAAAAAAATTGAAAACCCCAGGACTCCTGGATGGCTTAGTCGGTTAAGCATCTGACTCTTGATTTTGGCTTAGGCCGTGATCTCATGGTCGTAAGATCCAGCCCCAATTCAGGCTCTGTACTGACAGCGTGGGGCCTGCTTGGGATTCTCTCTCTCCTTTTCTCTCTGACCCTCTGCTGCTCGTGCACATGCACGCATGCTCTCTTTCTCAAAATAAATAATAAACATTTAAAAAAAAATTAAAAATCCCCATACAGAATGAGAAATAAAAAAAAAAAAAGTTTGAATGATTACTGGACTGTGAACAAGGAAAAACTAGGTTTGGATTTTGTTCTGTTACTGCTTAAACTGTGTGGCTTATCTCCAAAACAAGATGATATTATTAGGCCATCTTAAATGGTTGTTCCAAACTTAAACATTTTATGAGCTTTGTAGCTGTGTGACATTAGGCCTGTTTTATAAACATTCTTTGTCTCTGTTTACTCATCTTTAAAATGGGACTAATAGTAATACCTACTTAATAGGGTTATTTTGAAGAGTGTATGAAATAATTAATACAGAGCACTTAGCTGTGTTTCTGACAGGTATCATCACTCAGTAAATGTAAGTTACTACAGCCATGACTTTCAAGTTCAAATTCATTACACAGATCAATTATTGGATGGATACTTCAATCATAAAGAATATTTTCCTTTTTAGAGACTCCTTTTAGATAGGTTTTTCCAACATACTACAATAGACTCAGTATATTTATGACTCCTGGGGACCCATGTTTTATATAAAGTGAGTTGGTTATACTTTTTCTAAGTGTTAGTTGTATTATAGTTTTTAATCTGGAAAGGAAAAACATATATATATATATATATATATATATATATATATATATATATATGAAATAAGGAAACATTTGAAATGTATTATATGTTGTTTTTTTCTTCCTATCAGAAGGTCTATCAGAAGGTAGACTGTGTCCTTGAGCCATGTCCTTTATTAAGTCTGCTGATTGTTGTGGTTAAATATATACACACTTGAGGAAGACTGAAAAAATATTTTACTGAGAAAACAGTATTTAATCATGTAACATGAGAATGGAGACATAAGGAGTACTTCCAGGGTAGACCTGACTTAATTCTTAGATATAATTCAGTAAAATATAGATTTCTTAAATGAGAAGATTTGACAATGTGCATAATTTAATTGTACAAAGACCAACTGTACTCTGAATGTCTTCTTGGCAAGCGAAAGCCCATTAAGGCATGTTTCAATACACACTCTGGGGTGGAGGGCGGGGAGGGAGGGAGGGACAATTTCTAGTACACTGTATCTGCTTTATGGCTACTGATTTTAAACAATTTCAGATTACCCTTATTGTCTAATCATATGTTTGGGAGGATGGGCTATTTATGAGATGTTAGCTTTCCAGATGCTCAAACAATGTGCTTTAAATGCTGTATTCATAAACCAACCCCCAAAATGTGGCAGATTAGCTGTTTCTAATCTTTGAATTCAGAACAAATGTTAGAAAAAGGAACACTTGCAGATCTGTGTAGTCTCTATTACCTCATTAAAATGTATTTATAAATGAAGTAGACAGAGGAGCAAATGTCTGCATAAAACATTGCCACTTCATTAATATTTTTTATTACAAAAGCACTTTCTATGAAATCTGTCAGCTTAAAGGAAATAAGTGGATCAGTTGTCTTTCACTTTTGTGTTTTGTTTATTTTTTCTGATATGCAAATGCAAGTTTAAAAGAAATGTTTTAGCAGTAAATATGACCTCAGTGAAGTAAAAAAGAAAAGCAGCACGTGACTAGGAACAACATCCAGTTCAGAGTAGGCATAAGTGAGGAGGTTGTGTGAACTTGAACATGTTTCTCTTTTTCTTAGATGTGAGGGTCTGTGTTAGTGGAGAAATATGTTATGTTAGGCTTCCTGCCTAAGGGTAATTCCTTAAAATGCTTCTTGTTATAGCATGAGTAGCTGGAAACAGCCAATAAACATACAAACAAACCTTTTCTTTCCCCTCCAAATTAGAAGTTTTATTTAAAATGCCTCAGTTTAAAAAACACATCACAAAAATTTTTTAAAAAAGGAATGAAAATATATGATACTAGAGTGATGGATAGCTGTCATTATACGTTTTGCATAAATATAACCCATAGAATGTACAACACCAGTAGTGAGTCCTAAGGTAAACTATGGACTATAGAGGATAATGATTTGTCAGTGTCGTAGATTCATCAGTTTTAATAAATGTACCACTTTGGTGGAGGATATCGTGTATGGGGGAAGGGGCTTTATGGGAACTCTCTGTACCTTCCTCTCAATTTTTCTGTGATCCTAAAGCTGATCTAAAATAAAGTCTTTATTTTATTTAAGTTTTTTTAAGTTTTTTGTAAGTTTATGTATTTATTTAGAGAGGACAGACAGTGTGAGCTGGAGAGGGGCAGAGAGAGAGGGAGAGAGAGAGAATTCCAAGCAGATTCTGCACAGAGTCTGATACGTACGGGGCTTCAACTCACAAAACCCTGAGATCATGACCTGAGCCTAAACCAAGAGTCGATTGCTTAACTGACTGAGCCACTCAGGTGCCTCTAAAATAAAGTCTGAAAAAAAAAAAATTAAAAGCATACTGTGACACTCTTTCCTATTAAGTTTGCATTAGGAGTTTTGGATCCTACTTATGAAAGATCTGATAGTGAGCTACTTAAAGGATCTTATAATGGATCTTATTTCTGTTAAGGATGAACCTCATTCCAGTTATCTTGCTATGTAACAAGTCACCCAAAACTTAGTGATAGAAAACAAGTTTTTATTATGTTAATAGATGCTATAGGTTACGATTACGAAAGGGTACAGGGAACTATTTTGTCTCTATTCCATGATGTCTGGGGTCTCAGCTAGGAAGATTTGAATGGCTGGGGGCTAGAATTAGTTGGAAGCTTCTTTGGTTCCATGTCTGGCTCCTGGGCACGGATGATTGAAGACTCAATATGTCCATGACCTGTGGTTTGGGTGTCTCACATCATGGCAGGTGGTTTCCAAGAGAGGCCTTCTAAGAGGGAGATTTCCAAGAGGAAGAATTCTAAGCAAGACAGGGGAGAGGTCCATTGTCTCTTAAGGGCAAACCTGGGAAGTTACATACCATTATTTCCACTGAATTCTGTTGTTTGATGATGCAGACATCACTTTTTGATGGAGTGTTGACAAAATATTGGTGGTCCTATTCGGAAAGTTCAGAAAGTTAGTGTTGATAAACAGTCCAGTCTTTAAAATCCTGCTTGACAATGGCATGAATAAAATGTGTATCAAGCCATGCCATTATCCCTTTCCAACTCTTTAATAACTATCCCCTTGGGGATTAGTCCATGCCTTCATATAAACTTGTTATAAACAGTCTTTCATGATCTGGCAAATGTCCACTTCTCATTCTCTATCCCAGTGAAATGTGTGCTTTTACTAGAATGAATTTTCCTTGCCTCATGGCAGTGATTCCTCATACACACACACAAATGCATACATGTGTGCATGTGCATGCATACATAGACACACACACAGACACACAGAGACACACACACACACACACACAAAGACATGAGTGTTTGGACAGTTGCTATTTATTACTTGTCAAATGTCAGTTCAAATATCACTTTTTCAGACCTCATATCTGTCATGCCTTTACTCTTTTCTATGCATACATCTGTTGTAGCACTCATGACATTGTAAAGAAACAATCTTTTTAAAAATTATATCCTACTTTGGATTATGTTAAGTCTTCATTCTTATTTCACCAGGAAGCACTTATCACACTTATTGGCACATGTAATCTGAGAAAAACTCTCTTCTGAAACCCAGTAAAAAAAATATTTATCTTTGAATTTCTCATTAAGGAAAACAGGAGGTCCACTAGATTTTAGAGCCAAAAGTATTATCTCTTTTTGGAAAATTCTCATACTCAATAAAAGTTTTAAAATATGAATGTTCCAGTCCTCCCATGGGATGCAGCATTAATCTGAAAGGGTCCCCTGTCAAGGCGATTAATTCTCTGACTTTTCAATTATGTACTGACATCCTGAATTGACTACTGAATTAGTGTCCAGTTGGACTAAATATGTTGTCATCATTACTGACAAATGCTGGGAAATTTGTAACCACAAGGCTCACTAATTAAAATAAACAAACAAGCAAGACACATTCTCAAGTATCCAGTGATTTTATATGACTGATTGTATAATTATCTTCAAGTCACCTAGACTGGCAACCAGTGAAAGAGTATAATCAACAGTTTTTGATATAATAATTTCATTAGTGTGGTGAATGCATTTCTTGAGTATGAGTCTAGTCTCTCAGTAATGTTGTTGGTTTTTTGAATAACATTTTGACAAGTCATTTGATACGTAGATTATAATTGGAGAGGCTAACATCATGCCTGATTATTTGTATAGGGCTCTGAACAGAAAATGATATTGACTCTAAATTAATTTCCAATTGATAGAGCTCATTTAGCAGGGAAGGGAAGGGGCCACCATATGCTGGTATTACTTAAAAAATGGTGGTTAGAATTTTGAAGGGGGACAGAACAGTTAAGAATCAAGTTTATTTTGTAAATTATTTTGGTTGATCCCAATGATAAAATAGAGCTCCTACCTTTAATTTTCATAAATGGAAAATTGTGAAAGCTTGTTTTGGAAACTTGGACAAAACATTATTTAGCTTAGTCTGCTACCACTAAGTTTGATCCTTGTAGACTTTGGCAGAAGATAGCAAGTGTGACAGAGGCTGTCTCTCTGAAATGAATAAAGGAACGTTAAAACGTTCGGATTCTATTAGTTCCGTTTAGGAACTTTCCAAATACAGAATTGCTGCACCATCAGCATAGCTGGTAACTCACTTAAAATTCACACAGACTGATTAAAAAATGCAGAGGACTCAAGCATGGCATTCCAACTGTGCGTATTCTGATTATACTGAATGCATGCAGTGTGTGTCCGAGGAATGTGTCAGTTTATGAAGAACTGGGGGAGTTTCTAAGGCTTAACCTCAGAGTTCTCAAACTGAACATTTGGAGAGCCAAAATACACAATGGAAAATACACACAATCTTGCTGTTTCCAATTAGAATTGGGCTCCTGTTTCTTTGACTTAAGCAGGTGGCTGTTCATTATTAAGATGAAAAATGTTCATTAATGTGAATATGATATTTTGGGATATTTATAATTAGGAACCAAAAACTATAATCCTTCCCCCCCCCCCCATCAACAGTTTGTAATAGTCTCATCCTAATGTTTCTGTCCCCTGACCTATTACTAAAGAACTTTACAAAAGTAGACTTGACCTTCTTTAAAAAAATTTTTTTTGATGTTTATTTATTTTTGAGAGAGGGAGAAATAGCACGAGCTGGGAAGGGGCAGAGAGGCGTATAGAGGATCTGAAGCAGGTTCTGTGCTGACAGCAAGAACCCAAAGTGGGGCTTGAATCCATAAACAGTGAGATCATGACCTCAGCCAAAGTCGGATGCTTAACGGACTGAGCCACCCAGGCACCCCTTGACCTTCTTTTTTATGTCAGCTTTTGGATTATATAATAGGGACAGAGCCCCACTAAAGAGTGTTTGTATTTAATCCAGTTTACTAGGGAAGTACAAAGGAAGTAGTAATGTGGTGTTCATTCAATGATTTTGTCATTTGTATCAGTCTAATGGGATTGAGATCATGGGTATTTTAAAATTATGAGCCTTGTTTATATTTATATTTTTTCATCATGTGTATACTTTAATGTGTTTGTATTTGAGTGGTTTTACTTTTGCATTATTCTATGACCCATAGGCTATGAAAATAACTAACATTAAAAATAGCTTATGAATCCAATCCACTTTTGATAGTTGCCATGTATCAAAATGGGATATTTGTGATAGTCTTTGTTTACAGAATAGCAGGTAATCTTTAAAATCCAAGCCACACACTTGCATAATGAAACATTATGGAGTTCCCTAATGGTATTGTCATTTACAGTATCAACGTGGAAAGTTAAGAAGGAAGGTAATATTTAGTGAGTGCCTGTGGGTTACCAAGTGGTAGGCTCAGTTTATATTCACATATTATATTCAATTATTTCCATCTGGATTCTTGGCACAATCAGGTAACTTGTCCAAGTTTATCCAGCCTGTAAATCTTGGAATCCAGGTCTATTTGAATTCAAATGTGATTTTCAAACCTGGACTGCACCATTTCCACTCTTGAATTAGTCCTTTGTATAATTTACTTTTGGCATAACTTTAAATTTTCCTTGGATTTGTGTGGATATTTTGATTCTTCACAAAAATATCTAGCTCTTTTTAGTTAGATGCCCCTTTAAGAAAGTGGTGGGACTCAATCAAGAACTGTGGGAGTATTTTCTTAGTAGCAAGAATCCGTAAAGAATGTCCTTTTTGCATCCTAGCTGCTCGTGGGATATTCCCTAAACAGAATAGTTTCCAGATATGCATGAGCAAAACCCAGGATTCTGTACTTAGAGCAACATTTTAAAAAATGTTGATGAAAATCTAGATATTATGTACCTAAAGTAAAGGGCAGAACATTAACTGCCTGCAAACATAGTGATTGCTTTCTTCCTTTGGAAGCTAAGGATCTCTCTGCATGAGATTTTATTTATAAACAGTGATGTTTCTCTTACAGCAGGTTCATCATAAGGTCATCTTTTGGCCAGATTGAAGCACTAAAATAATTATTGCTCTATTAGCATGCTAGACCAATGGCAAAACCATTTTGGATCTGAGCCTTCATTTGCTGAGTTAGACAGGCATAAAGTGAATATTGACCCAAGAGAAATATCCACAAAATGAAAAAAGAAGGTTGAACAATGCACACTAAACAAAATTCAGGTCATTTGTGGAGAAACCATTTGAAGAATTTTGTATAAATCATACCTACGCCATTTGCTTTGAGACTAGTAAACTTGGTCTGTGACTATTTTCTATAGCTCATATGTAAAGAATACTTGCAGTCAGATGACTAGGTATTACTAATTCAAATGATCATACAAGAAAAACAGATTGCTTTCTGTGGTGACCTGGGAGGCCAAAACATTCAAATTCTGGGCAGTGCATTAATCATGAAATTAAAAAAAAATTATATAGAGAACAAATTAGTTCATGGAGTTAGTTGTAAAACCTAGTTGCCAGGCTGAGTTACTGACTGTAAGTATCACCATTTGCCTGAGAGCATAGATGTTTGCATGAGACTGGTGGTCCCTGTGGGGGTTGAATGTGTTTAAAAGGTTGCTGTGGGGGCGCCTGGGTGGCTCAGTCAGTTAAGCGGCCGACTTCGGCTCAGGTCATGATCTCACACTCCGTGAGTTCGAGCCCCGCGTCGGGCTCTGTGCTGACAGCTCAGAGCCTGGAGCCTGTTTCAGATTCTGTGCCTCCTTCTCTCTCTGACCCTCCCCTGTTCATGCTCTGTCTGTCTCTGTCTCAAAAATAAATAAACATTAAAAGGTTGCTGTGACTGTGAAGTCTGTGTTTGAGGAGCTTGTGTGTGTGTGTGTGTGTGTGTGTGTGTACACATTCTCACATGAGATCTGCAGGCGTTCCATGTGGAGGATGCTCTTTGTTTCATTCAGAATCACTTGGCATTGCCATGGTGAATCAGAAGTTTGCATTATTTGGACCATGGCTTATTATAATATTGTTTCATCAGTAATTTTTAAAAGAAAAGTTGAAGAATAGCGTCCAAGAATTAGTTTGTGAATTTTTTCTCTCTGTGTTGCTTTATAAGCCCCAAATGGTGATACAGGCTCTCAAGTGTCCATGATTATGCTTTCTTTTAAAATAAAGTCCTCTGTTTAATTTTGTAGTTCAGTGTGTAGGCAAGAGTGAATAGAATGAGACCTTAACTTGAACTGTATCCACACTTAGAAGTCACTGTCTTATTCAGATATAGTAGAAAGTTGGGGATAGTATAATAATCAGGATGTGGCAAAATATCTAGTACCTACCACCATGGTGAATGTGTATTGTGGGTGTTGGTTGAACTGTGGTCACTGGGTGTCTAACCCATATACAAGAGCCATGTAATACTGGTTACCATTTAATTCTGTCATCTCATTTTTCTTCCTTTTCTTGGCTTATTTTTTTTTCTGCTCATCTTTAAATATGTATTGTTAACTGTCTTATTAATGTATACAATCTTTCTTAGAGAATACAAGACAAGTGTCTTGTATTTAATCTTCATCCTGTGACCTAATATCTTTACATTTACCCTAACTTCTCTTCTCAACTTCAGTGTATTTCCCATAATCCTAAATTCTGTATTGGACATCTCTAAGCATACTCCACTGGAATTTTAAACTCAATCACTATCAGTGACTCCCACCCCCACCATATCTCGTCATACACAATCATCTGGTTGCTGAGCCCTGCTCAGTCTACTTCCTTAAATGTCTCTTTCCTTACGTCTTCGTTCAAGCTCTGATCACAACACTTGAGGACTGTTGCAGTTACATGTGGACTCTTCTTCCTGACTCCCATCTTCTCTTGAACATGCTTGACATTTCCACTAGAATTGTCTTTCTAAAACAAACATTTATTTCATCACTTAAATTTTCCTGCTACACATATTCTACCATTTCCTCCACAGAATTACTTTGTGGTTTCTTAGCATGCTGTACAAGGCCATTCAGGATCTGGCTCCACCCGGGCTTACCTCCCCCATTATTCACACCCCAGGAGATGCTGTTCCCCCAGCCGTATTTAGCTACTTACTATTCAGTGAGAAGAGCTTACCCTTTCATGACTCTGCTTTTGTCGTAATGTTATTACTTGCTTTCACCTAGAATTCCCTTCTCACTTCTTCTCCTGTCAGTTGGGGAAGCACTTCCTCATCCTTAAGGTTGCTTCCTCTGACACAGAGTAAATGTTTACTGAAAAACTGAATGAAGCTAAATCTCACCTGTTCATGGAGACCTTCTCAGAACACTCCATTTGCACCTTTATTACAACAATATTTCATAGATGATAATTGTAATTACAGAATTATGTGTCTTTTTATGTCCTGAGATTGTGAGTTCCTTAAGATTAGTGCCAAAGCTTATTCATTTTCTCTTCATAGCATATAGCCCAGTGCCTGCACTTAGTAGGCACTAAGTAAATATTCACTGAGTAGTAAGACCATTAAAATTGTAGCCATTAAGTTTTGCCTCTGGATTGGTGGTGTGGATGAATCTTATTTCCAGGGCTGATATGGGTTGGCTTTGTGATCCTACAATGATTAGGTTTAAAGTGGATGGATGTTCCTCATCTTCTCATTGTGGACATTGTGAATTTATGGTGTCTGAGGAACTGGAGGGAATTCAGCAGTGCCTGTTTGGAGACCTTAGTTTTAGAAATAACTGTCACTCCTTGTGGACCAAGGTCTTTTGAGACTTGAATGTCTCTGATAGTCCACAACGTAATATCAGTGCCTTGAGCACACGTTTCAGGGACTCTGAGTGCCTGTGTGCTGTAAACGGTGAGCCTCAATCCAGGGGGTTAAATTCATACTTCTATTCGGGTCAATAAGTTTTCATTGTTGCTCCCCCCCCCTTTTTTTTTTTTTACTTTTTATTTGGAAATAATTTTGAATTCACAGAGAATTTGCAAACTAAAAATAACACAGAGATCACACCTCTGGCTTTTACCCAGGTTCATCTAAATAATTTGACCCCATTTTCCTTTCCCTCATTCTCATGCTTTTTCCCCCCTGAACCATCTGAATGTGTTCCATACACACCTACTTGCATCCATCCACTGTAGTGTGTATTTCCCAAGAACAGGGTATTCTTTTATACAATAGAATATAATTATCAACCTCAGTAAATTTATCATGGATAAAATACTTTAACCTATCATTTGTATTACAGTTTTATCAACTGATTCAGCAACTTCCCTTAGAGTGTTTTTCCTCTCTAGTAGGATCCAGCCAAGGATCAGGTATTGCATTTGATAGGTTTACGTCTTTACCCTCCTTTAATGTGGACATTCCCATAGTCTTTCTTTGTATTACATGATGTTGCCTGTTGAAGAATACCGTGTACTCCACCCTCTTTTCTTTTTTTTTTTTTTTTTTTTAACATTTATTTATTTTTGAGACAGAGAGAGACAGAGCATGAACGGGGGAGGGTCAGAGAGAGGGAGACACAGAATCGGAAGCAGGCTCCAGGCTCTGAGCTGTCAGCACAGAGCCCGACGCGGGGCTCGAACCCACGGACCGGGAGATCATGACCTGAGCCGAAGTCGGCCGCTTAACTGACTGGGCCACCCAGGTGCCCCTCCACCCTCTTTTCTTAGTAGAACATTCCTTATTTGGGCGTTTGATATATCAGTAGATTTTGCTTTATCATTCTTTTCTTTAACAGTTGGAGTTGAGCTAATAGGCTATCACCACATATAGAATAAATAATTATTGTATTAAAACTGTTAATATTTAATTTACTTTTAGTCAATTAATGTTACTTATGAAACAGAAATAAAGCAGATCCTTCGAAAGGCGTTTATATTCAAAAGAAGAAGATTGAATAAACCAATTTTTAGTAAATAAATAAACTGTTCATGGTATTGCCAGAAAAAAAAAAAAAGTCTACTATTGGGTTTTCACTGATACTGAAACCCAACAAAAATAATTGTATTCAAGAACAGGTAAAATTTTTGTTTTACTTTGAAATAGGACGAAGTATTTATTTCAAATGAAATATCTCAGTATTCGAAATTTTAAATGCCAAGAAGATTTTCATTGACGTCCATATGTTGACCAGTGAGTTGTTATTAAATCTTCAAATGAAAGCTTTTATTGTTATTTTGAGGAAAGTACTTTTTACTACAGGTGTTTATAAATTAATTCCTTGGAGAATAAAACCCTCAAGGTAAAACATGGTACATGAATATTTAGTAGATAACAAATATTTAGAATGTTTAAACGAGGAGGTAAATTAGCATCAAATTAAAGAGGCTGCTCAGGGTGTGTGTCCCCACTATCGCTTTCGGAGAGAATTGTGTGGTATGGTGTTTCTGTTTGTTGTTGTTTGTCATCTGTTCTGACATCTCAGCTAAACTCATGAATTGAGAAGCAGACTGGGCTTATTTCCACAACATTCAGACCTTACTGTGCATTTACATTAGCTTACAATATGCTTCTTTTTTCTTTCCAAGCACGGGCATCTTTAATGTTCACACCTTAGGGTGCTCTGCAGCCACCGTCCACAGTGCAGTCAACTTGTCAGAGGCAGCAAGGTAAAAGCGAGACTGTCAAATGCCAGTTTTGAAAACTTTAATTTGCTTTTCTCTCTTTGTTGCTTATGATAACCTTCTGGAAACTTGAAAATAGAATTTCCTTCCCTGCCGTTTTTGTCATTTGTGTTTGGAAGTCCATTTTTTTTTTCCAATGAAAATAGTTATGTTGCCTTTTACTGAAAAGGAAATGTCTCCAAAGATCTATACCCTTTTATTTTCCATGTTGTAATAAAGATGTTGTCTTTTCTTTCCTATTGGATTTTTGGGTGGTATTTATGAGAAGAATTAAGGAGACAGTGGCCAGGAGAAGCAGAGTAAGGTAGTTATTAAGAGCATGGACTCTGATGTCTTAAGAGCTTAGGTTCAAATATTGGCTCAGGCAGTTCACTAGCCAAGTGGTCTCGGGCACGTTATTCCATCTCCCTCTTCCTCTGTATTCTCATCTGTAAAATGGGAATTATATAACTGTTGCTACTCATAAAGTTGTTATGAGGATATTTATTGAGTTGATGCTTGTAAAACCCTTAAAACAGCTCCTAGAATATAGCCAGTGGTATGTGTTTGTTGAACAAAAACATGTGTCTCCCCTCCCTCAATCCTAACACACTCATCCTTTTGCTCATAGTATGTTAATGGAAAACAATCTAGGGCTCTTCGAGTCCTCCTTAAAGAAGCAGGGGGAACCTAATTGAAGAAGTATAGAGCAATTTTGGAATTTAATCTTCCCAAAAGTTGAAATGCATCATTTTGCCACTCATCTCTGCTTTGGCTGGGTTGGGAGAAGGCATTATTGAAAGGCTAACTATATTTACTCACTTCTGGACTTCTTACTTGTAGCATGGCTTCATTTTGATTTAGAAGGAGCCCTACTCTATAGTTCTTGTGAAGAACATTTAGTTTAAAATTTCACAGATGTCAGGTATGTAAATTTGAAAGAAAACACATTTTCAAAGTTGATCCTAAGAGACATAGGCTCGTTCTTAAAACACTCATACACACAGACACACAAATCCAGGTAGCATAAAAGTAGAGTATATAAATGTATGTTTAGAAAAATTATTTGGAAGCCTTCAGTCCTTAAGATGGCTTTAAAAAGTTTTTTTTTTTTTTATGTTTATTTTTGAGAGAGAGAGAGAGAGTGTGTGAGTAAGGTAGGGCAGAGAGAGAGGGAGACACAGAATCTGAAGCAGGCTCCAGGCTTTGAGTTGTCAGCACAGAGCCTGACATGGGGCTTGAACTTGCGAACCATGAGATCATGACATGAGCTGAAGTTAGACACCTAACTGAGCCACCGACTTGCCCCAAGATGTCTTTTTAAAAATCTAAATGTGGTTAGAATGAATAGTTTTTGAAGCCTAATAGATTAGAGCTAGTTTATATTTATTTTATACTGAAGGTAGCAACAGAGAAAACATAATCTCTTGAACTACCAGGACAAGAACAATTTTAGTATGTGAAGACCATTTTTTGTAATCATAGGGTTTTAGGAAATAGATTATTTACTTTACTGAGGACATAATATGCTGAATGACAACTCTCTTAGTCCTGGTTGCTATAACAAATTACCATGGACTGTGTGGCTTAAACAACAGACATTTATGTCTCACTGTTCTAGAGGTTGGGAAGTTCACAATCAAGGTGCCCATAGATCTGGTGTCTGGTGAGAGCCCATTTCCTGGTTTGCAGATGGCCATCTTGTGTTGTAAGGAGAGAGCAAGCAAGGCCAAGATCTTTTGTCTCTTTTAATAAAGGCATTAAATGCCTTGATGGCTCCACTCTCATGACCTGATTACCTCCCATAGGCCCCATCTTTTAATACCATCACGTTGGGGATTTGAGTTTTAACATATGAATGGGGGACACAAATATTCAGTCCATAGCAACAGCTTTTATATTCCACTGAAATATAAAACTGTTAGCAAAGCTAAAGAATCCCTAACCAACCTCTTAACATAAGGCAAAGTCAGAGTCAGTGTAAACCTCTGAAGATTATTAATGATATGGCTGAGGATATATATATATATTTCATAGAAAAAAGAGGTCACCCAAGCAGTTAAGGACAGTAGGTGATTATTTTTTAAAATGTTTATTTTGAGAAAGAGAGAGGGAGCATGCATTTGCACGTGAGTTGGGGGGATGCAGAGAGAGGGTGAGAGAGACTCCCAAGCAGGCTCCACACTCAGCATGGAGCCCAACGTGGTGCTCAGTCTCATGACTGAGAGATCATGACCTGAGCCGAAATCAGTAGTTAGGTGCTCAAACGACTGAGCCACCCAGGCGCCCCAAGGTCAGTAGGTAATTAAAAGAAGTTCATGTGTTGGACAGTGAATGATGAGAACTTAAAAAGCAAATAACTTTCCAAATTATTTAAAAGTGTTCATACCTAAAATTTTTTCTATAATTATATTTTATAAATTTAATAAAAGATTTAAGCAACAGTAAATTATATATATTTTTTACAGATTTTATTTTTAAGTAATTTCTACCCCCAATGATGGACTTGAACTCGCAGCCCCAAAATGAAGAGTTGCATGCTCCACTGACTGAGCCAGCGAGACACCCCAACAATAAACCATATTTTTAAAAAAGAAAGAAAATGAAATCCACAGCACCATGGTTCTATTGTGGCAGATGGTTAGTTTTTGTTTTTTGTTTCTTTTGGCCGTGGGGGTAGCTCAGGGACTCTGGCTTTCTCTCTGTGCTGATTTCTATTAACTGCTGATAAAAAGCTTCCAAAGGGAGTTTTGATTACTGACATGGCTGTGTTCTATTCATTAAATTCTTCCCTTTGTTCGTACGTTGAAGTTAGAAATTTTTTTTTAATGAAGAAATGAGTATTATTAGTATATAGAATACTGGTACCACATTGAAACTGGTAGACATAAGAGCTTTTATAATTTCTGTAGTTTACCCAGAAATAAAAATGGGGTCTGGAGTTGTACAGCATTAGAAGTACAGTCAAAAGTGTTCAGTGGACTCTGAGTTCACTTAAAGTCTTTTAGAATACATTCATTGTTAATGGCCTAGGAAGCACACTGAGAGGAGGAGACTCTTGAGAGGTAGATGTTACATGATGCATCAGGTTGAATTCTTAGGGAATATTCCATTGCCTAGTTCTGTAAATGGCTCCAGACTTTCTAATTAAGTACAACTTGGATTAATGGTTAGGTTGTTATCAATAAATTTCTCCACATTTCCTTTTTTCATATTCAGACCTGAGTTTGTGCCAAAGGCTTGTATTATGCACTTGCATTCTCCTCTCATTGTCGTGTTTAACCTCTTGATCTCAACAGTTTCCCTCTAGGTACTGAATTTCTGGAATGGAGAGGTGAAAATATTTTGGGAGGACATGAATCATGAAACTCTATGGTATTCATGTTAACTATGATGTACTAGCCGATTGGAAAGAAATAGCTAATTACCAGATGTTTGATTTATCTTAAATAATTTAGAGACTTCTAATGGTAGTTTTGCCATGACATAATTAATTATTGAATATTATAGGACTGTGCAGTTGACTGTGATAATTTTCTTTGATGATTAAAAGGTCACTTGATGCACATTTTTAGAGGCGTTTTAGCTTTAAAGGTAGTGAGAAATCTCTGAAAGAGAGCTTGGAAGAAGAGCAAGGAAGTTCGAGTGGCCACTGATTTGAATGACACATTTTAGAAAACTAGCTTTTAAGAATCAGCAGAAAACGTTTTGCATTGATTATCTATGTTCAACCACACGTTTTGTCATCTTCTTTTAGACGGGTACGTATTTAAATATTAAGCCATCCTTTCCGCTGCTTATATAGTGACACAGTTCAGGTTGGCTCTTAATCTATATTTTGCTTAGTCATTAATATTTTTGCATGTAGTGAATTAAATTTCATGAAATATAATTAGCTTAGTTTCAAGTGTTAAGGAATCAGTGATGGAATAGAACGGAGGCAAGGTTTTTGTGGTGAGTAGATACAAAGCTGTGTCTGTGCTGGTGCCAGCAATGGAGGCAGCAGGGAATTGCCGAGGGGCACACAGCCAGCCTGAGATCCAAGCTTATACCGAGTGGAAAGGGCGTTGATATGCCTTTGAGAAAGTGTATCAAAGTCAGGTGTGTGGACTGTGGTTAGGGTACGTGCATGCCTTAGAGGTAAGCTGGTTGGGACCTGAAGGCCCAGGATGGGAGAGGGAAAAGCCCAGTTCTTCAGTGCACTGGCACAGTCCTGAGCCGAGGAATCCATAGGAACTTGAGACTGCCAGAGCAAAACTAGGGCACCATGAGCAAGGAGACATTGATAGGCAGCCAACACTGCTCTCCTGCCTCGGGAGGTTTCTTAAGTGCTTTTTGTTAGACTCCCGGGCTCACAGCTTGGCTAGATGAAGACTCAGTAATTTGCCACACCTGGCAAACCCTGACACGGAGTTGCTGGCATATCCACATCTGACTGGTGCTGACAGTGATTAATTACGTAGTAGTGGAGCACGATACAGTCAAGTGAGGTCGTGAGCAAAGTGCTGTTTTATTTGTGGTTCCTCCCCTTCTACTTCGATATTTTAACTCTAAAATGAAGCTGAAAGGGAATTTAGCTAGTGAAGAGAAAAAAGCCGGGTTGGGGAAAAGTCTGTATGTATCCATTCATTAATTCAGTCTTTCATTCAACAATTTTTTTTTGAATGCCTTAGTATGTAATTCCCCGAAGTGAATGAATATTCATTTATCTTTGAAATTCAAATTCCATTTTACTAATGAACAGCTCAGTGTTTTAACTAGAGGTACAGAGTTAGCAGCGGCAAGATTAATTTGGATCCCAAGCCTCTTTGTTTAATCAGTTCTTCAGGTCTTTGTAAAGTCCTGGCTTGAACCAAAGGTGGGTTTATCTTGGCTATGAATGCTGTCTGGCTGAGCCAGAAATAGTAATTGGATGCATAATTTATATTGAGTTGGTGCTAAGCACTTGAGAGGTCAGAATGGGATCAGGCTGCCATGGTTGATATAAATTGCTAATAACTCTAGAATATTTCCAGTGTGCTCGGTTCCATGGTGTTGAGTCTCTTCTATTATCTTACTTAATGCATTCTAAGTAGAATTAGGTGTCCTTTGAACAGTCTCTATCACCCAGGCCCTACAGACAGGGCCACCCCCTTTCCCCTAGGACTGTGACAAGATTGATCCCCATTGGGCATTTGCTCATGTACACAGTCCTAAGAAGCAATATAGAATTCTCATTTGGCTCAGTTCCTTGGGAACTCAGTCTGGAGAATTCAGATTTTCCCTGTTATACTTTTAATTTTCCTAGTATGTGCCAGGCAAGATGTTTTGTCTTATGTATATAAAAATTAAGTAACTGTACCAGCATCAAAAAAACACTTTCACTTGTAAATGCTACCCAAAGCAACTTTCTGAGTTCAGCAACTTAACATTTGAAAGTTGATTTTGTGCTACTCAGTACACACTTATCCCCCTTTTGTGATTAAAGACATACTTTTGCATAGACCACTTTGGTTTCTAGAGGATTTTTGTAGTTTCTAGATTGTGTGTTTTCATTTTATCTTAAGTAGATAAGAGACGTTTTAACAAGAAATATAGCTGAACACATTCCTCTTGATAGTATACGATGCGGTTAACGTGCTGACTGCAGATTTTGTATTTGAGCTAGTTATTTAAAGAATTGTTCTTTACGTCATAGCAAAGTCAAATTACACTCAATTTAATGTTGTGAATATATTGGTAATGATGGCCTATATGCTGGTTTTTGTCCTTTAATAGGCCTTAGATCTTTTTAAAATTGAGATAATTACAATATACAGTTGTGAGAAATAGTACAGAGAAATTCCTATACAGTGTACATGGTTTCTCCTGATGGTAACATTTTGCAAAACTGAAGTAGAATATCATGACTGGGGTCTTGACATTGATGCAGTCCACCTTTCTCCAGTTTTACTCAGATTTTCCCAGTTTTGTGTGTAATTCATTTATGGGTTTCTTTTTTTCTTTTTTTTTGTATTTTTCTATAAAACTAAAATGTGGAATACATAATGAATTTGTGTGTCATCCTTGGGCAGCAGTCATGCTAGTATCTCTTTGTCCATTTTTGGTGTATATGCTGCAGCAGAAAGCACAGGTCCATGGACTTGGGTTTCTTATGAATCAGGGCTGGCTTCTTGGGCCTGTGACCAGAGCATTCAGTTAAGGTTTAATGCTCTGGCTTTGCTGTCTTGAAGTCCTTAGTCTTATGTTCGAATTTGTGTTCTGTAAGTGAAGTCTCATGGGGTAATGGAGCCTGCCCCAGCACTGGGATAGTAGGTTCTCTTCTGCTTTCAACTGCTTGCTGCCACACGTCCTAGGGCCTCAAGGACCTGGCTGGCCTCTTCCTTCATGCTCCTGATCCACAGCTGCCGCGGTCTTCAGTACCTGGCAGGGATGTGGTGGGCTCTAGAGCAAGAGCCCAGGACATTTCAGGACTGGACATTGATGCGGTTGTCCCCATCCCAGAGTGTCACAATGATGCCTCATTGGGGTGAACTTCTCATCTACCCCAAATTAGGTACCTGATATTTCCTTGTGTAGGAAATCGCAGTGCCCCTGGGGATGGGTTGGGGTGCTGTGCCTTTGGGAAGGGAGATCCCTGACTTGACTTTCCCTCCCCTAGTAGCTGCACAGAGCATTCCTTTGCAGCTGGAGGGAGAGGAGTCTCAGTATCTAATGGGTGGGCAGTTTATGTGCACATAGGGGCAAATGTGGGCTGGTACCCCAGCTCTGCACTCACTCTGCAGGTAACCCTGTGCCCTGAGGGAGTCACACACAACATTGACTAGCAAATAAACAATACCATGGCAGCTTGAGAGAGAAACTGCAGAGGGAAGGAAAAATCTTGGTGTTTTACTACCTCTAATGGAACTTTTCCTCTGCCTTTTGAATACGGGGCCCCACATTTTCATCTTGCACAGGGCCTGAAAATTATGTAGCCCATTCTGATAGGCATAGTGTTATCTCCAGCAATCATTTACTATACACAGTGCCCACTTGTTTTCACTGCATCATCCTATATTTGCTTCAATTTCAGTGACATAATGAGAAGATATTCAGTGAGACTGTGTGGGGACTAGAGCAGCACAAAACCCATAATGATATAAATATGTGGTGGAAAATTACAATAAAACCCTTGCATCTTCCACTTTAATTTTGCCTCAAGGAAATGGCAAAATGCCCAGCTGGCAATAACCAGCTCCAAATGAGCTGCCAAAACTGCTAGGTGCTGAAATATATAGTTTGTTGCTCTTCCCCATTTTGGTGCTTGACTATAGGTTTTGAGGTTGGTGTTTCAAAGCCAGAACAGGTGCCTGCCACCTGGAAGCATTTTCTTAAGTGCCTTGCTAATAGCAACACAATGAGACCTATTGAAGTGTATTTTTAAATAACACTGAAGCTGCTTTACATGTGTATACATGTCTATTGAAATACAATCATAAATAGGCCTAAAATGTTTTCATCTGGAATTCAAAGGGATATGATTTGTGTCTTGGAACAATAAAGGATTCTTGTAAAAAGGAACATGCTGATGGAAAACATTTAGATAAAATTAAAACATTTGAAAAGTTTGTAAATGTGGGTTGAAGCACTAACATAACAAAATTAGACTGCTTCACCTTAGAACTCTCCAGACGGAGGTGCCTGTAAATATCAGACAGCAATGCGAGCGAGGGTGAGGTGATGATGAAGAATTAAGTACAGTCGTTATGACAGGTTTCCATCTAGGAGGCCAAGGGACCCTTCTTGTTTCGTTTGAGAAAATCACCTTCATTTTTCTGTACTTGTAAATACATTTACACATCAGATCATTTCTGGATGCTGAAAGGCAGTTCCTTGTCTCCAGTTAAGGGTTTTCTTTTCCTTTCAGCTAGTGCTCGAGTTTTCCGTGAGGTCTCCGCACATACATTGTTTTAGGGATCAGTGAACGTCAGAAGTTTCCGAGGTCAGTTTTTGTTTGAATGCTTGTCTGAACAATCTGAACTGTTTCCCGGTGCTCATCTAACCAAACAGCTACTTTGTTTATAGTTCTGCCTGACCTGAGGTATACTCTGCATAATGTGCTGGCTGTTTTCTAACTCAGACTACATAATTCAGACTGGGTCGAGGGACATGAGGTGCAGACAGTCAGGGTTCCTTGAAATCTAGGATTAATAAGAATGCACTTTCATCATTAGTGTCACATCCTACTCTCTCTCCCAGCTCGATTGCTAGATCCCAAAATAAGAGCAAGAAAGAAAACAGTCAAACAAACAAAAACCAACTAAGAAACCCCTGATTTAACAGTCTTCTCTTCTCCCTACTCAGTCTTACAAAGTTGCTAATTAGAAGCAAAATATCCAAACAATCCTGTAGGAAGAAGAAAGAGACCCAGCAGGGGACACAGATAATCTGTAAATTAGGTAATTAGTATAAGAATAATCATGACTTTGTTGTCTTTGAGTGCTTTTTAGTGTATTTGGTGCAAGTAAACTGTTTAAGTCCTCCTGTGGTTGGTGAGATCCGAGATTTGACCTGCTTTCCTCTCCATTTGACCTGCTTTCCTCTCCCGGGTGTTTATTTGCCAAGCAGATTGGTCTTCATTCAGGCATCTACGTCTGCGTGGGTGATGCCTTGGTTTTCACAGCACACTCTTATAAATCTATTTTTTCTTCAAACATCATCTTTATTTTCTAAATTTTCCTTTCTCTAGCTTGTTCTCAATTCCTATCTTGCCCTAACTTTTACATTTTCCTCTCTCCTCTCTGTTGCGTATTCCCCTCCGTTGGCACCTCACCAGTACTGTACTTTATCACCTTGTGGTGATTCACACATCCTATCAACACTGAAATGTGCTCATGTTCCAGAGATCAGAGGCAGTACTCTGGGGCCAACTGGCAGGGCTTGCCTCCTGGTTCCACCACTCACCAGCCTGCAACCTTAGCTTATTTCACATCGTTTTCCGCATCTGTGAAATGGGGATGATTATAGAGTTTTTCCCTCATAAACTTGCTGTGCAGATTAAATGAGTTGTTCGGTATTACATACTTAGAAGAATGCTTGGCACATAGTAAGTGCTTAACAAATGTTAGCCGTTATTAATTTCTGTTTAACTCAGTTATGTGGCCACTGAATCACCTATTAGTGTTTTATTGATACCCTAGATAACTGGGGTTCCTTGAAATACATTTGGAAAATGCTGCTCTTCAAGGTAAGTCTAGTGTTGCCATTTTTTCAAGTCATTTTCCAAGGAGGGCAGTTTGAGGTGGAAATTCTAGAAGTGGAATCTCTCTTATGGTCGGATACATCTTCTGTAAGCATCTTTCCTCAGCGGGCCTGCCTTCTGCTTGCTCTTTCTCCTGATGGAACAGTAATGTATTCTGACATCTTGCTATCTCAGGTATCGTCTGTTAGCCAACAGCATGGACATCACCTGGGATCTTGTAAAAGTGAAGATCTCGGGCCCCACCCTAGACCAACTGAATCAGACTCTGCATTTCAACAAGATCCCTAGCTGATTCATAAGTTTGAGAAACATTAGACTAACATTTCTGGGAGTGGAGCACCCAAATTCAGCTCTAGGGAAATAGGGAGAAATCAACCTAAATTCTGTTTTACAATACATAATATTGACAACTTCTGTAAGCATAGCACTTTAAACCCTATGTGATTTCCTGGAAAACCTCTATTGGCATTCTCTTGGGTAGTAATTGTTATCGATTAATGTCATGATTAAAAGTGTAGCTTAGGTCTACTGGGAGCTTTAGCTCATTGAAGGGGAAAAAAAAACCAAAAACAACAAAAAACCAACACCCTACCTCATTGATCCCAAGCCCTTAGTCAGTCATTCTTACCTTTTCATAAAACACTTCAGATAAATAGCAATAATCTTAGAAGTGAGAGATTTGTCTCAAGGGATAATCGTTCCAACAATGACTTGCATTGATTAAGTTCATTGCTTTTTAACTGTTCACTTTGTTGCTGTGGTAACTCTGTTTTAAAAATTAGGATGCATTTTCTTAGCTGGAATTGAGGATGGGGAGGGTAACACAAAGAAGCGCATTTGGGCTTCTAGTGCTGGTTGGGTCCTTGCTAACAGTCGTGTGTTCTTGATGTGTTCTGAATATTGCTTTGTTGAAACCAAACTCTGGTAAGGGGAGGCACTGATTATGTTTAAAGGGTAGTGCACATACAGAAGGGTCAGGCTGGTATTATTATTCTTAGTATCTCTGTCAGGTATCAAGAGAGGACCCAAAGTGTTAGATTATTAGCTGGAGAAGTTAGTTTTTTGGACACTTTTATAAACCATGTACAATAGTGTTGTTAGACTGTTGCCTTGCCTTTTGCATACCTCTGTCTTTATGGGTGGGTGGAACATTTGGACAAGCTCCAGGTTGCTGTGGTTGTGGAGGGGGAAGACTCAGCTTGCTAGATTGAATTTGGACCTAGGAACCACTAAATGGAGTGTAGTAATTCATTCATCTCCCTCAGCTACCATGTGTTCTTCATAATTGCAATCATAAATATTAATTTAAAAAATAGAATTTACTGGAATTTCCATAACATTTACTGCCTCTTCATAAAGGACACAACAGAAATATAAGACTGGTATCATCTGTCTTCCATACTTTGCCTTACTAAAGTAATCTTCCTCAAATGTAATTCAGATCATGTCTCTCCCTTACTGAGAATTCCCTCGTACCTCCCATCACCCCACGGACAGAGCATGACTCATCAAGGTTCTGACCATTTCCTATGTGTACCTGGAGTTCTCCACTCAACCTGGAAAAATACTTGGCCTCTTCCTGAACACTTCATGCTTTCTGAAGCCTATGGACTTCTGACCATCCCGGTTCCTCTAACCTGCATGACATTATAGTCCCTTATCGTGGTACTCCCTTCTCTGCCTGGCATCATAGCTTTAAGACTCAGCCCAACGATATCGTGTCTATGGAATCTTCTCTAACCCCACAGGTTGTTTACTTTGTGTGTTCATACTTGTATCATGACATTTATTGTGTTGGATTAGTGAGGGTTTTCCAGAGAAACAGAACCAGTAGAATATGGGTATGGGTGTGGTTGGGGGCTGTGTGGGGACATGTAGAAAAAAGTTTATTTCAAAGAATGGGCTTATGTGAATGCAGGGGCTGTCAAGTCTGGAATCCAAAGGGCAGAGAACTGGTACCACAGTCATGGGGCAGGATCTGGTCTTCCTCAGGGAAACCTTCGTTTTGCTCTTTAGGTCTTTTTACTCATTGGATGTGATCTACCCAGATTATTGAAGTTGATCTCCTTACTTAAAGTCAAGTTATTGTAGATATTAATCACATCTATAAAATACCTTTACAGCAACATATATATTAGTGTTTGATTAAATAACTGGGTACTGTAGCCTAGCCAAGTTGACACAGAGAACTATCCATCATATATGGCATAGTGCAGTTGTTGATGTAGCTGTATTTCCATCTTAGGACTGTGAGCTCTCTCAGTCAGAAACAAACATTACCTTTAAATAACTAACACATTATTTTATAAACAAAAGGTAATATTTCTACCACTTAGATGTATTAGTCCTTAAAATCTTGGGTCAGTTTGCCCATGATTTGAATGAAGCTTTCCACTGATACTTTGCTAATAGTTTTAAATGAAGTGAAATAGAGGAAACAGTATACTTATTAAATAATTTATATATTATATGTTGGTAGAAATTCATTATATGCCTAATTATTAAATTTGCAAAATTTGGGTACAACAATGAAAGAAAAAGATCTGTGGAAAATTTGAGATTTAGTTTGTTTTAAAATTAAGAAATCTGTATCATTATATGTAAATATATGCTATTTTGATTTTCACTCAGAAAAATCCTTAGTATATGTAATAAGTACACTTGCTTAACAAATATTCAGTGTCATTTTTTTTCCATGTTGTATCACCACTGAAAAGACAGTTTCCTTATTTTGATCCTATCTTTATATTACAGGTTTTTTAAAATATAGCTCAAAACTCTTTTCCTTCATGAAAATTCCAGGATTAATTAGTATATTTTACATTGCTTTTTTCTCCTTAATATTTGTGCTTACGTTTCCTCTTTTTTTTTTTTTTTTTTTTTTTATTTTGTTTTTTTTTTTTATTTTTTTTATTTTTTAATATATGAAATTTACTGTCAAATTGGTTTCCATACAACACCCAGTGCTCATCCCAAAAGGTGCCCTCCTCAATACCTATCACCCACCCTGCCCTCCCTCCCACCCCCCATCAACCCTCAGTTTGTTCTCAGTTTTTAACTGTCTCTTATGCTTTGGCTCTCTCCCACTCTAACCTCTTTTTTTTTTTTTTTTTTTCCTTCCCCTCCCCCATGGGTTTCTGTTATGTTTCTCAGGATCCACATAAGAGTGAAACCATATGGTATCTGTCTTTCTCTGTATGGCTTATTTCACTTAGCATCACACTCTCCAGTTCCATCCATGTTGCTACAAAAGGCCATATTTCATTTTTTCTCATTGCCACGTAGTATTCCATTGTGTATATAAACCACAATTTCTTTATCCATTCATCAGTTGATGGACATTTAGGCTCTTTCCATAATTTGGCTATTGTTGAGAGTGCCGCTATAAACATTGGGGTACAGGCGCCCCTATGCATCAGTACTCCTGTATCCCTTGGATAAATTCCTAGCAGTGCTATTGCTGGGTCATAGGGTAGGTCTATTTTTAATTTTCTGAGGAACCTCCACACTGCTTTCCAGAGCGGCTGCACTAATTTGCATTCCCACCAACAGTGCAAGAGGGTTCCTGTTTCTCCACATCCACTCCAGCATCTATAGTCTCCTGATTTCTTCATTTTGGCCACTCTGACTGGCGTGAGGTGGTATCTGAGTGTGGTTTTGATTTGTATTTCCCTGATAAGGAGCGACGTTGAACATCTTTTCATGTGCCTGTTGGCCATCCGGATGTCTTCTTTAGAGAAGTGTCTATTCATGTTTTCTGCCCATTTCTTCACTGGGTTATTTGTTTTTCAGGTGTGGAGTTTGATGAGCTCTTTATAGATTTTGGATACTAGCCCTTTGTCCGATGTGTCATTTGCAAATATCTTTTCCCATTCCGTTGGTTGCCTTTTAGTTTTGTTGGTTGTTTCCTTTGCTGTGCAGAAGCTTTTTATCTTCATAAGGTCCCAGTAATTCACTTTTGCTTTTAATTCCCTTGCCTTTGGGGATGTGCCGAGTAAACTTACTGATATGCTGTTACATAACTTTTAAACATCATTTTACGTTAATTGTTTGAGTCTCTTAATATCACTCTTTGACGCCTGCACCTGGGTTCACTATTTAAGACCAGATTCCAGTTGTCTAGCTTAGCCTCCTTGTGTTTACTGCTACCCTATATTGGCTTTTTTTCTGTGGCATGTGTATTTCTCTCAGTGGCATTTGTTGAACTCTGAACCCCTAACCATGGAGTGAAAATCAGCCTTTGCAGGTCTTCTACCTTTCACACCCAATCAGATGTTCAGTGAATTCTAAGGATTGTCTTTTCCTGAGGGTCTTACCTTCACATCCTCTGTTTTTATTTCAACAACCATCTTCCCAACTTGGATTATTCTCACCTCCTATATAGTAGATTCTTGCAGTAAACTTCATGGACTCCCCCATCAAAGATACCTACATGCTATTAACAAGTTAATTATGCTAATATAGTTACTATTTTGATATTCACCAGCTCAAAAAAAAAAATCGGTGGCTTCCCATTGCCAGTGAAAAACCAAAAGAAACAAATAAACAAAAAAAACCCCAAAACCAAAAAAAACCATTTTCTAATATGGTCACTTACCCCAAATGACCAGTTTACATTTACAATTTTCTTGTTCAATCTTTCTATGTATGGACTTCAAAACTGAACTGTTCTAATCAATATGTATGTTGTGTTTCCCCATCTTTGAACCTTAGCTATGCTTTTGTCTCCATCTGGAATGGTCTACTCACTAGTATTTCTGCCCAGTAAAATACGTCCTGCCTTCTTTGTGCTGATGCTGCTGGATCCTTTCAGCTTTCAACATACAGATATGACTCAAAGACCAACATTGGGAAGGACTACAGAGAAGGCAGTCACACATGGCCTGTCCAGTAGGTCTGTCACGTGACTGGTTCATTGAGGTGCAGTTTTTGGTGCTCTCATTTTATGCTCTAAAAATGTTGTTTTTTTCTTTCTAACCAGAGTCGCTATAGTTCCTAGAAGATAAACCCTAACTAATAAAACACAAAAAAATTTATGAACTAGAATGCCTGTTTACCAGTTCACAGTGAATGATCCACAACAAGACATCTGCAAAGCAGAATCAGTAACTGGAGAGTTGGTGAACTGGCCCAGGGTGGAAATATAAGGAATTGGTTGGTCTTGAAGGATATTCCATCTAGATTGTGGGAAAACCTCATTGCTTTATTAGGTCACCTGATAAGGTTCTTTTCCTTAGATAATTTGATATAAACAGTAGTGGATCTTCAGGTTCTGATCGCTTATCCGTCATTCCAACGTACTGAATTACAGTTCTCCTTTACATGTTCCATTCCAATAGTGTCATTCTAAAGATGTCACTTTTTTTTTAAGGTTTAGCAACACTCTATCCTTACCAGTTAATTTGGAAGGTAAGCCAGGTCTACAAAATCACATTTAGATCCAGCCACAGAGTTGTCTTTGGATGGAAGATCTCATATGACATGTGTTTGGGTTTGACCCTTCATGGTTTCATGTGTTTGAACTTACACCAGAATTCTTAAATGGCTTTACACATTGGATACAATCACTTCTGCACCTCTTTCTTATTCATGTTATGGTTATTTGCAAACTGGCCTTATTTGCTACATGACAGGTCTAACTAGCTTGAAAGCAGGGACTATTTTTTCTTTATTTTCATTTGTTTTTTCTCTAGTCTCAAATATGATGACTTTGTTCTTTCTAAAAGTGAACTTGACATTCATTTCTTCATTTACTTATTTATTCTTTTTTTCCCCTTCCTTCCTTCCTTCATTCTTTTCCCCTCACTGTCCTTTCTCCCTTCCCTCCCTTTTTTCCTTCTTTACTTTGCTTCTTCCACACACATTTATGAGACACCTACTACGTGTCAGGAATATATTAATGTCTGCTAATCAGTTATAAAACACATGCACACTAATAGTATAGTACTACAACTCACTGACTGCACTAAGTTCTTTGTCAAATCTGTACAATACCAACAAAAGGTAAGTCTGAATACTGTTTCCTTTTTTTTTTTTTTTTTTTTTTTGCAAATAAACATACTGAAGTTCAGAGAAGAAAAATGACTTTCTTAAAATCACACAGTTTGAGAAACAGCTGGGATTTAAGCTCAGGACTGTTGCTTCAATTTGTTTTTTCCCTGTTGTTTATTGGTGTTCATTGGAAGCACCTTTATGGTTTAAGGTACTGTGATAATTAATTGCCAACTTGGCTAGACTGAGGTATCTAGTTGTTGGTTCAACACTAATCTGAGTATTGCTGTGAAGGTATTTTGTAGCTGTGGTTTACATCCACAACCAATTAATTTTAAATAATGTGGGTGGGCCTTACCCAATCAGTCAAAGGCCTAAAGAGCAAAAAATTGAGAAGAAATGTTACCTCAAAAACGAAGCATCAGGATTCCTGGTTGGCTCAGTCAGTAGAGCATGCGACTCCTGATCTTGGGGTTTGAGTTTGAGCCCCATGTTGGGCATAGAGATTACTTAAAAATCAAACCTTAAAAAGAAAAAAAAGAATGCAACATCAGCTCCTGCTTGAGTTTCCAGCTTGCCTGTTGGTGCTGTGATTTTGGACTTGCTAGCCTCTGCACTCACATGAGCCATTATTTATATATATAAACACCCATACATATACACACACAGTGGGGTTTTGTTTCTCTGGAAACAAAGATTGATTGGCTGATTGATATAGCTTCTGACAATTAAATTGACAGTGGTATTATACAAAAAAGTGTTTATTGCATTATCTTAAATTTCCAAATTAAAACAATGTTTTTTTATTTAATTTTTTTAATGTTTATTTTTGAGAAAAGACAGAGCACAAGTGGGGGAGGGGCAGAGAGGGAGACACAGACTCCGAAGCAGGCTCCGGGCTCTGAGCTGTCAGTGAGCCTGATGTGAGGCTCGAACTCATGAACTCTGATTGTGAGCTGAAGTTGGATACTTAACTGACTGAACCACCCAGACGCCCCTTAAAACAATGGTTTAAATTTAAAATCTATATGGCATACAGTAACTTTTTAAAAATAGGTACAGTTGGTACCAGTGGTCTTAATCAGGTAGGGAGTAAGTATGGAGAGGGAAGGAAAGGGATGAGGGATTGGACTGTTTTCCAAAATGACTGAAACAGAGAGAAACACCCTGAAGATATTCATGTGATATCTGCTCAGGGAAACATTTATACATTTAGTAAAGAGTTTCTCTCAAGAAAATTTATCAATGACAACAACAAAAACCTGTTTTTTTTTCCCTCTTCTATTTGAAGTTGGCATTTGTCTATATGTATATTTTGTAGCGTTCACAATTTTACGTTAGGGTTTTTTTTTTTTAATTTTTTAATGTTTGTTTATTTTTGAGAGAGAGACAGAGAGACAGAGCATGAGCGGGTGAGGGGCTGAGAGAAGGAGACACAGAATCCAAAGCAGGCTCCAAGCTCTGAGCTGTAAATACAGAACCTGATGCGGGGCTTAAACTCATGAACCACAAAATCATGACCTGTGACCTGAGCTGAAGTCGGACTGAGCCACCCAGGCACCCCATGTTAGGCTTTTTAAAAAATAAGCTTATTTATTTATTTTTAGGAGAGACAGAGACAGAGAGAGAGCAGGGGAGGGGCAGAGAGAGAGGAGGAGAATCCCAAGCAGACTCCATACCATCAATGCAGAGCCGGATGTGGGGCTTGATCCCATGAACCATGAGATCATGACCTGAACCGAAATCAATAATCCGATACTTAACCGACTGAGCCACCCAGGCTCTTTGGGTTTTATGAGGTACAACAAATCATATATTATCCTGAGACATGGTCTTTCCAAGTAAGAAGACACTGAAAAGGAAAAAGAGTAGTGAATTTAGGATTGCAGTAGAAAAGTAATTTCATTGTTAGACTCAAAGTCATTATGGTCAGTCCATAGACATAAAGTTTTCTGTTTCTTTGTTTACTATAAATCAAAGATAATATTGTAATAAACCCCAAAATCTAAAATACAGACTTTTATTCAATAGAAATGTACCAAATCTAAGGTCAAAGTTTTAAACAAATGTGAATACTCTGCTTTACTCCCCCTGCTGTTTCTCCTTGGGATGGTATAGCACATTGAAATTGGTTGGAAATACACAATTCGTGGTAGTAATGTTCTAAAAGTCACTTCAAACACTGAATTAACAGATATTGAACCATTCATTGCTCCTAGGGGAAATACATGGTTGGTTCCTGTGAGCCTCTGGTCACATTTTTTCTAGTGATCAATACATAATCTTGTTTATGTGTATTTCTGTGTATTTAAAAAATATTTTTTAGTGTTTATTCATTTTTGAGAGATGAGTGCAAGTGGGGAGGGACAGAAAGAGGAGGACACAGAGTCTGAAACAGGCTTCAGGCTCTGAGCTGTCAGCACAGAGTCTGATGCGGGACTCGACTCAGGAGCTGTGAGATCATGACCTGAGCTGAAGTCGGATGCTTAACTGACTGAGCCACCCAGGCGCCCCTGTGTATTCTGTTTAAAGACACCTTATTTAATATATTCATGGCCAAAAGTACTATTACACGTGCTTGATCTAACCCACGCATTTTCTCCATAAGGCTCATCACAGCCTTCTTACAATTAGGAACACCAGACAGTGCTTCAGTATTATGCTTGAGGACCATTTTAAAAAACAAAATCACCAATGAGAAGCACAAAATACAGAAAAGGTGGCACTTAATAGACTAAACAAAGTACTTTTGTTTACCGTATGAGATCTGAAGCCAGAAGGAAGATGTCAGCTGGGGGTGTGCGTGTTGGGCGACTCAGAAATTTTGCCACTCTGTGAATGACCCTGAAAGCACCAGGGATGTTGATTTGGGGGTTACAGATACATTTTAGCCAGTGGGTGAATTCAAAAATATGGAAGCCGCAAGTAATGAGTATCTACTGTAAACAGTTTGGGTCTTTCTGGAAGATACATATATTTGTAAGTGGATAGCCTCCTGTGAAATCACTCTGTGACAGAGTGCAGTGCTGACAAAGTTGTGCAGCTACTAAACATTTTATGTTCATTTGCAAGATTCTTTATTAAACATTTTTAATCTTGCTACTGTATTCTTTTAGGAAGAGAAAATAAGTACCATAAATAAACCTCCAAATATGGCAATAGGCTTTCCTCAGGAAACCCTGAGCATTTCAGGTGTTTGTTTTGAACTACCGGCATGAGTAATAAGATCAACACAAATGAACAAGAAATAGAAATCCAAGCAAAGGAATTTGTCATCTTTTCCAAAGTATTAGTGGAGAGCAATTTGTTTTCTTTCACCAAGATTTACAAAGTCAGTTCATTAACATGTCACGTGTTTAGCCATGTTAAAACAATTACTTGTTTAATTGACGTTTTCACCTTTTGATGATTTTTATCGTATTGAAATTTGCCAAGAAATTAGCAAGTCTACAACTCCAATTCTTGCAAACTGTTTGTGTACTTTTAGGTTGATGCCAATCTTTCAATTCTTTATTTGTGAAACACTTAGGCGCAAATTCCTGTGCTTAAAAGTCATGAATTAGAAAACCAGCTTTTCTTGGCTTAAGCAGCTGCCACATCATGGAGGTACCCCCACATAAAAAGAGGAGTAAAAGGGACATTTCATTTATAGGTACTGAAACAAAATTAGGACTCGAGGGCAGAGGTGGTAGGTAAGCTCAACTACTGGTGAAATTATTTTTTTTTAAATTTTTTTAATGTTTATTTTTGAGAGACAGAGACAGAGCATGAGCAGGGGAGGGGAGAGAGCAGGGGAGAGAGAGAGAGGGAGACACACAATCTAAAGCAGGCTCCAGGCTCTGAGTTGTCAGCACAGAGCCCAACGTGGGGCTCGAACTCACAGACCACGAGGTCATGACCTGAGCTGAAGTCAGACGCTCAACCGACTGAGCCACCCAGGCGCCCCTGGTGAAGTTATTAAAAAAAGAAGAAAAATATCAAAAAGAATCTGTGACATGGAGGATGATATGAATATTTTATTGTCAGTATTTCAACCACTAGGTCACTGCACACTGAAAAAGGAAAGGGTGGGTTATTTCTTTATGTTGAAAAGATATCACAAGCCACTTTTCTTAGCCATATTATAAATTAGGAAGGGAGAAAATAGATATATATTATAGCAAGTGGAATTTAGTTTTTACCAGTGGAAGGAGACCCTACCGGAGGACTTTGGTGATGAATATTTATAACCTGAAATACATATAAGAAGTAAATGAGAGAAATTAGCATTGGCAATAATCATATTCATATAGTGACACTCTGACTTGGAGAGAATTATATTAGGTAGTCAGAAAACTTAAGCCTATTGCTGCTTGAAATTATGTATATGTGGATCCCTAATGTTCTGGGCTTGAATTTGAAAGACTCACTCATCAAGATTTTTAGACACATTATATTTGCTTTTGCAAATTAGAAGCTCCAACCACAGATGCAAGTGTACATTGCCATGTGTGGAATTAATGCTTCAGACAGCTTATGAATATGTATGTGTATTTCGGTGGCACTTCTGCTACATAAGTCTGAAAAGCAGTGGCAAGTGGGCGTAACTGCGTGGCGCTGCATATTGCTGTCAGGAAAGTTCAATTCTCAAAGAAAAAAGATTATAAGGGCAAGTTTTCATTTCAGACATGTCTTCAGAGACAAAATTTTCCAAAAGAGAAAAGCTGATATTTGTCCATTTTAATTAAATTAAAATTTCTGTTGACATTTTCAAAACATAGCAACTTGGAAATGGTCTGAGGACAACGCTCTGTATTTAAGTGTCCATACGTCTTCATGCCGGTTTCAGGAAGGCCTTAAGTATTAATGTGAGGTGAGATTTGAATGATAGTTGGTTCTGTCGTTACAGGTGTACCTGTTTAAATGTTTCTGTTACTGTTAAATGAATTGGTTGAGTTCAGCTTAAATTTTAGTGTAAGGTTTAGTTTTTATACGTCACCTGGATTTTGATTTTAACCAGTGATTATCTCAAAACTGTGCTTGTTTCAGCAAGGAAATGCAAAGTTAGTGGTAGTACAGTTGCAATCTCTTCCACCTTGTGGTCCCCAAAGCCTAGGGTATGGCACCTGGGAGAGTGGGGAGGAGGAACAGGAAGACTGACGATACCTGCTGTACTTGCAGTGGTGTCGTCTCTCCAGTAGTGGGTCTGCCTGAGATTCCTGGGCCCAGTGGGACAAAGGGTCTGTACCATTTGAATTACCCATTATGGTGCATGCAAAGTGGCCTCTTTCATAAAAGTTTTAAGTATTCTTTTGTTTTATTAATTTTTTAAATGTTTATTTATTTTTGAGAGAGAGAGTGTGAGGGAGAGAGCAGCAGGGGCAGAGCAGAGAGAGGGAGACACAGAATCTGAAGCAGGTTCCATGCTCTGAGCTGTCAACACAGAGCCCAATGTGGGGCATGAACCCACGGACCGCGAGATCATGACCTGAGCTGAAGTTGGAAGGCTAACCGACTGAGCCACCCAGGTGCCCCAAAAGTTTTAAGTGTTCTGAGAAACCTTGTTCATTGATGTGGCTAAAGCAGGATGAGATATTATATATGTATATTTACATACATTATATACTCTAACAGTACAGTTCTGATACTTCACATATTTAAACCATTCCTTTCAGAGCACATTTTGAACATTAAACTGAACTCGTGATGATAACATCACCCCTACAGTTCTATTTTGTTGAATTAAATTCACAACATTTGACCAGTGAATACATACCAAAGAGGTTTTTATTCACCACTTACATAAAATTTGTTTACAAAGCATACTGATGTCCTTCCTAACAGACCACCTGATACAGCTTTGGTTTTTGACCTGTTCTCAGAATAGTGACCATCAGTACCCATTACCCTAGTATCATTTATGAAAGGGAAAAGAAAAATTGACTGTTGCTTTTTATATGCATTAGAATCCCTGTATATTTAAATCACTTTGAAAATAGGGCTGTCCTAATTGAGGATCAAGTTTTCTAGACAAAAGTATTTCCCTCTGTTTATTTAGCTCAGGTCGTTATTTCTCAATGGCTTTTTCTCATGAGACCTTTTGATTGGATTAGGGGAATATGTTGTTTGGGAACTTTATAAATAATTAATTGTTATAAATTTTCACTTGTAGAAACAACCAAAAAAAACCCTCTTGCCTCTTTACCTCTCTTGCTTTTGCAGCCATTCTTTGTTGCCCTTGGAATTGAAACTCAACAAGTCTATACTTGTCTCTACTTCTCCTTTTGGTATCTCTTAAAGGTACTTTAATCACACTTTTTGTCTGCACCGCTCCATCAGCGATCTGATTAGGTTCAACAGTGGCCACCAAAGTTCCTCCATCCATCAGTCGTTGTTTGGTCTTCATCTTACCTGACCTATCCAGGAGAGACAGCCCCTCTACCCGGATGCTCATCACTCACTTGTCTTTTTCTTTAGTCCTCTCTTCTCTATTTGCACTTACTACTGGAGATCTCATTCAGTCTCATGACATTAAATATCATTTATAGGCTGATGATGGCCAAATTGATGTCTTTATACCAGAACTTTCTCCCAAACATTGAATTTTCCTATTTCACAAGTTGTAGGAATTTCTGGCTCTACATCCAGAAATTTTAATAGACCAGTTTTGCATCTTCCTCCAAAAAGAAAAAGCCATCTATAAGATGATAAATAAAGATGCAATTTAAAAACTTTGATATTGTTGTAATTAAACATTCACTTTAATTTCCCTGTTCAGGAGTTGGGGAATTTACTTCAGATATACAAACTAGAATCACTCAATTCAGGAAAGCACATCATACACATTTAAGTGATTTTTATGCATACTTGTTGATTGCTATTTCATATTTAAGGTTATTTACCTAACAAACTAATTCATGCCAACATAATATACTATGTAATCCTATTGGGAGATATCATTTAGCCAGAGAAATCATTTGCTTGCTTAGAAGTGTTACAAATATGCATATCACTGTTATTTATATATCAATGGATGAAAGAAGAGTGTAGCATTTATAATTAAGTCAGAAAAATACATACTAATATGACCAGCTAACACATTGAAAATGATTTTAGTAAATTATGTTTGTTTTGCTTGTCTTCTTTTTTAAGTGTTATTCTTTTTGCTTATCTGCCAATAAAAAGTTAACTGTTTTAACCAACTTTAAAGTTGAATTTTGTAACTTAAATATGCAGTTCACAGCATACTGCTTATATTGTTAGGCTTTTAAAATGTCCAAAATGATAATAATGAGCATCCTAGAACATTTTGTGTTCTGCTAAGTATCTTAAATGATTGTTTTAATACCTAGAGTTTGGCAGTATTCCAAATTATCATATTTATCATTCTTACCTAGTCAGTTTTGCTGTAGTTTCCCTCTGGAAAAGACCTCTGATTTGAAGGCAGTTTCAGACAGCTTCATTGCAACCATAAAGTCACCAAAATGTATACCCTTTCCTAAGTTACACTACTGCTGCTTATGGTGAGGAAAGGACAGAGATTCCAGAAATGTCTTTTAGAATTTATTATATGAAACTTAGGTGAGAATATAATGGGAGCATGAGTGATCTAATAACACAGTGTTGCAAAACTGAAGTAATACAGAGGTGGATAGACTTTTTCTATATCTCATGTGATTAAAAACAGGAAGACATATTTGCTGCATAAAAGAGATAAAAAAATGTATTTAAATATAGTTATTTATATAATTTATATTTATATATTTAAATATAAATAAGTAAATATATATAAATATATAAATATATTTATTTAAGTAAATAAATAATTTAAAATATATAAAATAGAAGAAAAACATAAAAATGGACAAAGGGTGACATTTAATGGCTTTTTGTATTTAGATTCTCAATAAATTTTTCAAAAAATTTTATTGAAGAATAATTGGCAAACAATATTGTATTAGTTTTAGGTGTACAACCTAGTGATTTCATGTTTATATACATTTGCAGAATGGTTACCCCAATAAGTCTAGTTACCATTTGTCACCATATATAGTTTTATATTATTGACTCTGTTCCCTATGCTCTACTTTATGTTCCCGTGACTTATTTTTTTAATTGAATATTTGTACCTCTTAATCCTCTTCACCTGTTTTGCCTGCCTACCCACCTACCTCCCCTCTGGCAATCATCAGTTTGTGTCTGTATCTATGAATCTGTTTTTCTTTTGTTGGTTTGTTTTGTTTTTTAGATCCCACATATAAGTGAAATCATACAGGATTAGCCTTTCTGTGTCTGACTTACGTCACTTAGGTTATTTCTTCTTTATGGCTGAGTAGTCTTCCACTGTGTATATATACCACATATTTATCCATTCATTCAATGGATATGTGGGTTGCTACCATATCTTGGCTATTGTAAATAGTGCTGCAATGAATATAGGGGTGCATATATCTCTTTGAATTTGTGCTTTTGTTTTCTTTGGGTAAGTACCCTGTATTGCAATTTGGATCATATGGTAGCTTTATTTTCAATTTTTTGAGGAACCTCCATACTGTTTTCCATTGCCGCACCAGTTTAAATTCTCACCAAGAGTGCGTGAGGGTTCTTGTTTCTCCACATCCTCACCAGATGTTATTTCAGATTCTCAGTAAATTTAACGGCACTGTGAGCTATTGATACGTTTGGTGACCAGAAAATTGATATGGATGTCATTTTGAGAATTAATGAAAATGTGTAAGAGTGATATTCAAAGGATAATATTCAGAGAATGAAAATACATTTCAAAAATACATTTCATATAAACGAAAACAGAGATATCAAAGTTGAAAGGAAAAATCTTCAACTTAGTAATATTACAGAAATGTAAATTAGTGTGCATACCACAGTCTGCTAAATTATTAAATAACTAAAATTATAAATCCATCTTAGGTGAGTCTATAGGGACATGTGCAAATTGGAAGAAATTGTCATTATATTGAGAGGGCTACAACTGTGGCCATTTCTTTGATTCTCTTATATGGCTTCTATTTCTGAGACTTCTCTTCAAGAGAATGATAACAAAATAAAATATAGTGGCAGAGGCAGACAGAGAAGTATCTTTTTTAAAAAATATTGATTTATGAATATATAATGTAGATTGATGAACAACTATGTTTAGAATAGATAAGTAAATCAATGTGCAGCATTTTATCTCCATGGTGATTATAAATATCTAGTAATCTGTATGTAGAAGGGGAATGAAAGGAATAGGCCAAGAAAAGGTTACCCTAATAATTGATAATTGATAGATTTTATTTAGTGAAGGAGGAACCTTATAGCTTTGTTTACTTCAGTAATTTAAATTTCAGGTTGTAATAATCGTTGCATATTCATATTTTAAAAAGGAATACAATAGTTTTATATACTAAAGGATATTCTACTGTATACCATAATATATAAGTCATGGCCCTTATTCTATGTGAATAAAATTAAAACCTGAAAATAGTCTTTTTGAAATTCTGAGCCCCTTTGTAAAAAATCAGCATGTTAACCTTAAATTACAAGTTGGAATTGAACCTAAAACATCTGTTAATATATATCTACATTTTATGCCAACAAAAAAAACTTCATCACTATGCACAGCAGAAATTCGCAGACTGCTAAAAAGCTTGATTTAAAGTAGCCACAGTAAAAATCTGTTTTGGAAGGAACATTTGATGTTAGTAAATTCAGAACAGAGTCCCTGAATCACTGTGTTTAGGAAAGGTACTGTTGTAGCTTGCTTGTTTCATTGTCTCTCTTTAGTTCTTACATTAATGCAAAAGATACCTATGTCTGGAATAAACAATTATGTGTATATGTTTAAGAAAAAAATATAATCCAAATTTTATATCTCATTTTCTGCAGTGAGACAGTAGCTGTGGACGATTTAAAACCCACTGCTTCAGTAGTGTTACATAGAAGTTCTGCAAACCAAGTTCATTTTTTAAAGCTTAAGAAACTAAAACAAACAAACAAAACTGGGAGCAGAGCAGTAGACCAAACTTGTACTTGTTCCTTCCCATTAGAATTAGAAATACCCACTGTTCATGAATATGATTATTTTGAACATTGCTCCTATTTAAGTGTAAGAAACCAAGTTGTTCAAAGAAAATAGTGTTTTTGCCTCCCAGCGTCCCATGGAACACACATTAAAAAGATAGCTGTGGGATTTACATTCTCAAGTGTCTTAGAACAGATTGATTCTTGATAGTGGCTTTTGTTTTCTTTAAGGAGACAATATCTCAGATTTATCTGAAATGGGCGAAAAAGTGAATAGATGAAGTGTTTCTTGAGTTATTATAGTTTGGATGATTTTAAAATAGTTTGCTTCTTTTATTTTTCCTGTAGGCATTTTTTCTTGCCAACATTTTAAAGATGACTACTATATATGAGATATAGAATTGGATGTCTTTTTAAGTGCAATTCCATTTTCTATTCTGCAGAAACACCTACCATTTAAATAAAATTACAGTGCTCCTACAAGCAAAAAATAGTCTTTTGTTACTCTTGTATATTTATGCATATTTTGCTTTTATTTTAGCCACAAGAACTTTCTCCAGTTTTGGCAGCACTAATAATCTGCAGATTGGCAGTTTTTTCCATGATGCAAGTGTTAAGTCTTTAAAAAAACAATCTGATTTGTAGCTGTCTGTATATTGCCATTATATTCTCATCTATGTTTTTAATGCATTTTATTGTGCAATGAGATCACTTCTGATCCAGTGAACCTTAGGGGAATGTTTGGCTTTTTACAGCAATGGCTTCAAATCAGCAGCCCTTTAATATTGGCCACTTTACTTGAACCTTGCTAAGTGAATTTGAATTATTTTCCTTGTCTAGTTTCCATCATATCATTACTTTCTTCACAAGTATTGCTCTGTCCAGGTATTTGAGAGTTGGTAGCAAGTTTCTACATATATAATAAACCTTTTCTTTTTGCCTGAGATCTTCACCAATTCCGTGTTCTGGCACTTACGACATTTTAGCAGTTTTCCTGGCTGCTGCTGTCACGGGATGGCAAAATTATTTCCTCTCCAGTTTTTGACTTTCTTATAATGGTTATCAAATTTTACATCTTGGTTGAAATTTCGCACACTAAAGTTGTGCCAAGTGTTGGCCTTGGAAACTTTAAATATTGAATAAAATTCTTTTCTACAAAGGAATCACTCTGATAATATTTGACATAAATTAATATGTGAGACATTTGTAACATTTTTTTAATGTTTATTTATTTATTTTGAGAGAGAGAGAGAGCATAAGCAGGGGAGGGGCGGAGAGAGGAGAGAGAGAGAATCCCAAGCAGCATCTGCACTGTCAGCACAGAGCCTGACATGGGTCTCAGACTCACAAACCCTGAGATCATGACCTGAGCCGAAACCAAGAATCAGATGCTTACCCCACTGAGCCACCCAGGCACCCCAACTTTTGTAACATTATTGATATTTGATAACTCAGTATGCTAAGAAGGTATCTACTTCATCCTAACTCCATGTGATTACAGTACAAAATATGAACCTTCCGACCTTTTGTGCTATTTCACGTTCTAGTCTATGCTTGGGATTAAAACTCATTTGTTTGCTAATTTTACTGTGACCTAAATCTGTAGTATAAGACTTCAATTATAATGTTAAATGGCATAAAATTTTGACATTTTAAAGTTATATATTTTTATATTAGAACATAATTTTGTGTACTTTGAAGGGACTTTTTATAACTTATCTCATTGGGAAAAAATGGTCAGAGCTTTACTTTGCTGATTTATGACACGAAGATGATATATCTTTTTCATAGAAGTAGAATTAAACCAGGTACGCCTTTAGAGTGGCAAAAATTAAAATGATTTACTTTACTCAGTGTTGGTGAGGATATGAAGGAGCTGGAACTCTTAAACACTGCTACTGGAAATATCAAATGGTATAATCACTTTGGAAAACAGTTTAGCAGTTTCTTAAAAAGTTAAACAAATACTTACCAGCCGTTCTACCGTTGGGTATTTACCTAAGAGAAATGCACTGTACCTTGGTATGGCATATAACAAATATTCTGTACCAAGAATTAATTGCAAATAGTACCTCTGTTTGCAATGGCCTTAAACTAAAAACAGCACAACTGTTCAACAACACATGAATGTATAAACAAACTGTTGAATATCCATATGATGGAATGATAGTTGGCAATAAAAAGGAATGGAGTATTGATATATGGTACAGCATGGAAAGATCTCAAAATTATTATACTGGAAGAAAGATAATACACACAAAAAAGTACATAATGTATGATTCCATTTATAGAAAATTCCAGGAAGTGCAGTCTAATCCATAGTGCACGTCAGATCAGTGGTTGCCTGGAATCAGAGGGTGGGAATGGCCTGAGGGAGGACTACAAAGGAGCCGGTGGAGGTGATGCATAAGTAGTGATCTTAGTCTGCCTGCTATAACAGACTATCATTATCATAGACTGGGTGGCTTAAGCCTTAGAAATTTATTTCTTACAGTTCTGGAGGCATGAAACTTTGAGATCATGGTGTCAGCATTGGTCAGGTTCTGTTGAGGGCCCTTTTCCTGGCTTGCAGATAGCACCTTCTCACTATATCCACATATATGGCAGAGAGAGAGAGAGAGAGAGAGAGAGAGAGAGAGATCATCTCTGTCATGTCTTTTCTTATAAGGGCATCCATCCTATTCATGAGGTTCTACCCTCATGGCCTAATTACCTCCTGATACCTTTACACTGGGGTTTAGGGCTTCAACATAAGAATTTGAGGGAGGACACAAACATTCAGTTCATAGTAGTTTCTTTGGGATGGTGCAGATATTTATTGTCTTGATTTTTGTAGTGATTTCAGTGGTACATTCATATGTCAAACTTAACAAACTGTGCACGCCAAATAGTATAGATTATTGTATGTCACTTATACCTTAGTTAAAGTGTTAAAAAGTTAGGGGCACCTGGGTGGCTCAGTTGATTAAGTGTCTGACTCTTTCTTTAAAAAAAATTTTTTTAACATTTATTCATTTTTGAAAGACACAGAGAGAGTGCAAATGGGGAAGGGGCAGAGGGAGAGAGAGACACAGAACTCAAAGCAGGCTCCAGGCGCCAGAAGCTGTCAGCACGGAGCCCGATGCGGGTCTCGAACACACAGAGTGCAAGATCCTGACCTGAGCTGAAGTCGGCTGCCCAACCAACTGAGCCACCTAGGCGCCCCAAGTGTCTGGTTCTTGATTTCAGCTCAGGTCATGATCTCACGGTTTGTGGGTTCGAGCCCCGCGTTGGGCTCTGTGCTGACAGTGTGCACCCTGCTTGGGATTCCCTCTCTGCCCCTCCCGTGATCCCTGTCTTTCTCTCAAAATAAATAAAAATAAACTTTAAAAAAAGGTGTTAAAAAATTAAACAAGTCAACACACATGAAAGCACTTACTATTTTGCTTAGGAAATGATAGTCTCATAACACATGGTATTAAATTGAAATGATAAAATGATGATGTGGGGAGAACCAGAGACAGTTTTATTTCTATTACAAAGGAGAAAATGGTTAAACAATAGTTTCTCTTTTGGTGAAAAAATTGCTGGGTATATTAGTATATACAGTAGTTCACATGTATTTTTTGTGTATTTGTTCTTTGAAGCCACCATCCCTCACCTCATTTTAGTCACTTAAATATGTTATCTTAAATATAAGTGGCTGAGGGAGGTGGGGGGGTATGCGTTGTATGGAAGTGTTGAATCACCGTTACACTGTGTGTTAACCAACTGGAATTTAAATACAAGGTAATAAGTAAATAAATAAATACATAAGTTAATGCCGTGACAGGTCATGCACCCTCCAGGTGATCACTGGATCTGGGGCTCTCTGAGATGACCCAGACTGAAGAGGCGCTGTGTCTGAGGACTGTGGAGAAGTGCAGATGGGCAGAACTGGACAATCTCAGTAGCTTCGTGCAGACTGGAGGAATAAGAGACATGATTATGACTGGAGTTGCCATACTCCATACTATTTATGGAATTGCCATACTGTTTCCTGCAAGTAGCATGGGACCTTCTATTCAGATATCAAATAATGGATTATAGTAGGAGAGCCAGAAACACTCTGTGGAAAGCATACACTTTAAGCCTCTGGTAAGCAGATTCTGTGACAAAGTCATGACAACCGCAGTGAAACAAACAGCTACAAACTCTCTGGCCCTTTGTTGTTATTCTTGAAGCAATAGATGTCATATAGTTATTCCTAGCATATCTGCTTCTGTTCACAATTATATACTAGATATGTCTGGTCTGGAGAAGTAGGAAAGATCTTGAACTGAATGGTTTAATTGTGTTGTCGTCGTCGTCATCATCATCATCATCATCGCTTCATTGAGTGGCTCTTATGCCAAGTGCTTTTCAAACACAGAATTTTCACAATAACCTTCAGAGAAGACTTTCCTGAAAGCTTTTTTTCCCATCTCTCTTCCCCAGATTAAGTCAGAACTTCATTTTATGTGGTCTCATAGCATCCTATACCTCTCTGTAACACTTGTGACTGTTGCAATCATATAATGGATTGCATAATTAGTTAATTAATATCTGTGTCCCCTGTAAAATGTGGAACTAGATATGTCTTCTTCATAACATCTTGTACATAGTTGAAGCTTAATACTATTTGTTGAGTGAGTGAGTGAATAAAATATCATAACATAAATTTTATGATATGGCAATAAAAGCCCTATAATACAGTGATTCCAAGTTCTGTATAAAGATGTTTAGAGATCACTTTAGTTTTAAACAAATGAAAAAAATGAACTATGCTATGAGCAATGAGATTGAAAAAAAACATACAAATTGGGATGTTGTACATCAGTCAGATCAGATATAAAAATCTCCTGGGGCTGACTAGTTCCAGAGATTATTAAACTCAATCAGTTGATGAATACCTTTGTCAATGAGAACCATTGGTTCTTTTTTTTAAAAAAGCAAAAGTAAAGACCTAGTGGTATTTATGGCCTATGATCAGCATGTTGTTGAATAAATTATGAATCTTCTGTTACATTACAGCTGGCATGGTAAAAGCTAAATAATAATTGGACTGTGTCCATAATATACATTTTTTAATTGTGAGTTGCTCATTCAGCCAAGTATACATCATTAGCAAGTATGAGTTTTATGATATACATCTTTAAAGTTTATTTTGAGAGTGACAGAGAGAGTGCTAGCGGGGAAGGGTCAGAGAGAGAGGGAGAATCTAAAGCAGGTTCTACATTATCAGTCTAGAGTCCAACGCAGAGCCCAACATGGGACTAGAACTCATGAAACTGAGAGATGATGACCTGAGCCAAAATCAAAAGTTAGACACTCAACTGACTGAGCCACTCAAGATATACATCTTTGAATGCAAAATGCAAGGATGATACTTCTAACTAGTTTTCATCCTCACTATTAAATAAACAGTGAAGAGTTTCCAAACAAAATACAATAGAATATAACTTAAATATTAAAATTGTTCAAAGGAGGGATTTATAGTTATAAATATAACTATATATATAAATATGTATATAACTATATATATAACTGTATATAAATATAATTCATTTCTCTTACCTAAAATAAAATCATATTTTGCATTTTGTTTTAGGAATTTGTTGTTGTTACTAATACAACTCAGGAGAAATCGTTAATGTAAAATAGTCCTCAAAATAAGTCAGATTCCTTAAAATGTATTTGTGAATCTGATCAGAGCCTTCTTCAAGTGCTCTTGGAAGCAAAACAACTTGACTAAGACCCAGAGAAGTGCTGATAATGTTCAGAAGTGTTCACTAGTACATTATTTATTTTTTAATTAAAAAAATATTAAGGTATAGTTGACATATAATGTTTTGTTAGTTCAGATGTATAACATAGCAATTTGGCAGTTGTATATATTATACAGTATTTACCACAATAAGTATAGTCACCATCTGACACCATACAGTGTTATTACAGTATTATTGACTGTATTCCCTACTGTACTTTTTATCTTCATGACTTACTTATTTTGTAACTGGAAATTTGTACTTCTTAATCCCTTTGTCTATTTCACCCATCCCCCGCCCCCACCTCCACTCTGGCAACCATCAGTTTGTTCTCTGTTTTTAAGAGCCTGCTTGGTTTTGTTTGTTCTTTTGTTTTGATTTTTAGATTCCACATATAAGTGAATCATATGGTATTTGTCTTTGTCTGTCTGACTTATTTCCCTTAGCATAATATTCCCTAGGTCTACTCATGTTGTTGCAAATGGTAAGATCTCACTCTTTTTTATGGCTGAGTAATACTCCTTTGTTTATATATACCACATCTTTTTTATCTATTCATCTGTCAGTGGATACCATGGTTGCTTCCATACCTTGGCTATTGCAAATAATGCTGCAGTGAACATACGGGTGCATATATCTTTTCAAATTAGTGCTTTTATTTTCTTTGAGTAAATACCCAGTAGGGGAATTATTGGATCACATGGTATTTCTATATCCAAAATTATATTTTAAAAAGTTATGCAACTCTACACAAAAAGGGAAACAATTTGATTAAAAAGTGGACATAGGACTGAGTTGGCATTTTTCCAAATACATACACACGGCCAACAGGCAAATGAAAAGATGTTCAGTATCAGTAATCATCAAGGAAATGCAAATCAAACCATAGTGAGATATCACCTCACACCAGGCTAGCATCAAAAAGATAAGAAATAGCAGTGTGAGGATGTGAGAAGAGGGAGCTCTCATGCGCTGTTGGTGCGAATGCAAATTGGTGCAACCATTGTGGGAGACGGTCAAGAGTTCCCTCAAAAAATGAAAAACAGAAATTCCATAGGATCAAGTAATTCCACTACTGGCTATTTACCCCAAGGAAGTAAAAACACTAGTTCAGAAAGATACACGTTCACTGTTACTTTAGATTATCACTAATGACATCTCTTATTTGCCCTGAACCTTCTCAAAACAAGTAGGATTTCAGTCTTCACCTGGAAAGCATCATGATACAATGTCTTAGGAAAACAGATATTTTCATGTCCTCAAAGAATACAAGCACATAAAGAAGGTACCATAGACCTATTTCTGGATACATAAACCAAATGGTTATTCTTGACAAAAGAAACAAAGATTTAATAACAAAACAGCCACTTTTTAGAAGTAGCAAAGTGAATCACCTCTGTGTATTTTTCAAGAATATTCACAAATGATACAATGGTCTCCTTTTAATTATTTTTTTTTTTATTTTTTTTATTTTTTTTTTTTTCCGATGCAAAAGCAAAGAGCCTTTATTCGAGCTAGCTCGAGCTCAATCCCCTACCTGCACCGACGCAGCAGTGAGATACCAGGGAGCTCCTTTTAATTATTCTTAAGGAAGAATGTGCTGACTGTTCTTTTTTCCCCCTGTCAGGTTACTTTGGTAAAATTGTGTTCTGTGATTATGTCAGTGAAGTGTTCCTGTAAACGAAAATTTCTGAATATGCAACATACATAGTGAACTTAAAAAAAAAAATGTTTGTACTCTAACCTGGTGGTGGACATTTGTCTTTTTTTTTTTTTTTAGATCTTCCTTTATTTTGGGGACTTTCTAATATTTAGAGCCAGAGCCCTTAACCATGACTGAGACTGAAAACACCTTCTCAGTCTTCTTTGTAACTTAGGACAGCCAGATCAACTTTGGGCTTGTGCAGTGGGGGCCTGCCTGATGATTCTGTCAGTTGGTGGCTGCAGGAGAAAGCAGTGGTGGCTTACTGATGACAGTGTCTAGAAGTGTCTTGCTTTGGAAGTGTTGGGGGTGCAAGCTGGGGGTCACTGTCCAGTGGTGGGACCTCTGTCTTGTAACTTGAGGCATTTTTGTGACTGATGAACTTCCTTAGGTTCTCTGGTCCTCATAAGATTCTGCAAGCTACTCAGATCTCTTCGAGTAAATTCCTTATCTTCATAAATTAGACAGAATTTGCTACTGCTGCATCTACCTAAAAACACTCAATGATATAAACTCTTCTTTCGAAACTTTCATCAAATCATGTTAGTTAATGCTTCAAATTGGCCTCTGTCACATCCAGTTTCTTATCTCTATAGGCATCATAACTACAGCTTTTTGTTAAACAGTCTTTTTGTTCTTCCCCCATGATTTATCTTTTATAGGCATCTCTTTAAAACACAACTGCTATCTGCTGCTTTTCTGTGGAACCCCAAAATATATTCCTTAGAATCTTCTAAATGTTGTGAAGCTTTGGAATCAGATGGACAGGAGCACACATCCTTATTTTTTCATGTCAGATTATGTCACCATGAGCAAGGTAGTTCATCTCCCCAAACCACAGTTTTCTCTTCTTTAACTGGCAGATAATAGGGGCATCTGGGTGGGGCGCAGCCAGGTAAGCCTCTGACTTCGGCTCAGGTCATGATCTCACGGTCCGTGGGTTTGAGCCCCGCATCTGGCTCTGTGCTGACAGCTCAGAGCCTGGAACCTGCTTCAGATTCTGTGTCTCCCTCTCTTTATGCCTCTCTCCTGCTCACTCTGTGTGTGTGTCTCTCTCTCAAAAATAAATAAACATTAAAAAATTTAAATGAGGGATAATAACCTATAAACTGTACAGTTGCTGTGGAAATTTAATTAACTGACATGTGAAAGTGCAGACTAATATGGACTGCCCGGATTTCAAATCCTGATTCCACCATTTAATAGCTCTATGAATTCCCACATTTTTCTCAACTGTAAAATGGTGATGGTACCTAACTCCTGCATGTAATATGCTTAGAAGAGCACCTGGCACAGTAGTTTCTCAGTCAGCATTAATATTATGATTAATAGTAAAACATTCAAGTAATGGCAGCCATGATTTTATCCTCCTCCTCTTCTTCCTCCCCTTCTACTTGTCTTCCTCTCTTACTTTATTACTACTACTACTGATGTGCACACTTTCTGGAGGTAGGTGTTAATAATAAAGCAAGAAAAATTCTTGAAACACCTATTATAATCTTATTCGATCTCACCCTTCCACAGTCTCATCTCTGGTCATACACATCTCATTCTCTCCAACACATGACACCCTAATTACCATTCCCTCCTTGTTTTCTTGCTTAATCCCACTTCCAGTGCAAATAGAAAAGGTTTTCGATTTTGTGATTGGTTCTCCTATGAGCTTATCCACATTCCATTTTTTTCAAAACTCCATGAGAAGCTTTTCACCTACACCCCAGCTTCATTTATCTTTTCTTTCTCTGATCTACTACTTTTGGCTTATAAAAGTTAACCCATCATCGCTCTACTGTTCCTTATGAATATATATTAATTTGTGTCTTTCCGGCTTTGAAGAATGAGGTCTTTTGGGGTGGGGGCCACCCTGGCTCTCTTACTACTGGTCATAATGGTTAGTTTTTGTTACACACACAGTCTTGGATTAGTCACTTTGGAGTAATTTCCAGGTTGTGTGGGTGTGTCTTGTATTTTCATGTCTAGTTTGTGGTTCCTTACCAATTCTTTTCTCTTGAAATAGGTAAAATCAATTCTAACAAGCAATGGTCAAAACTAATGAAAACTTGGAGTAAGTTGTGTTTCTGTAGAAATATCAAATGTGGTTGAATTATATAACTGTGTGTGTGTGTGTGTGTGTGTGTGTGTGTGTGTGTGTTAGAGGAAGCAACAAACAGTACAAACGGCTCTGATGAGCACAAACAGCACATCCAGAAAATATATCTGAGGGTAATTTATGTGTCACATAGAAACACATGAATTTACCTACATAATATAACCCTTTTGAGTTGTCTTTACTTCTTTTTAAAGCTAAAAGGGCTATCTAAAACTCTCGTTGGCAGAAAGATTTCTCAAAAAGTGATTTCATTGGCCACCAACGCTTATTTTAAAAATATTTTAAGCAGTCTAAAAAGACCTAGGATTTTATATGGGATTTGAACATTTAAGAAATCTTAAGCCACTGGGCACCAAGAAAATTGAAATTATTAAAACACAAAAAATTTGGTCAAAACAAGGAGGAGCTATAAAGTGAAGATAAAGAATGTAATCACTAAGATTTCTCTAGAATAAAATCATGAAGAAAATTCTTGCTGTCAGTTATGCTTTCTGGAGAATATGTGAGTACTGAAAAATGTGAGGGTAGACATGGAGAGGATAACAAAGAGAAATGGGCATTAGTTTTGCAGAAAAGGTGAAAAAAGCTAAGATTTCTGACAAACTATATCATTCAGTCTTGGAAGGCAGGGAAATTTCTTTTGTTTGCTGATCTAGTATGCATGGTCACAACATCTTAGGCAGAGCTTTGCACCCTCTGGGTAATTGTCAAATGTCACTAAAGACAAGTATTGGTATTAAGTAGGTCACAGGAACATTTTGGGTGATAACAGAAGAAAGAATATATACTTACACACATAAATCAATGCGAAATATATAATATGTAAGGTATAATGTAGCATATCTGACTTATGTAACATAATATATAATACATAATCTATAACACTGTGTATTATTTCATATACATACTGTTTAACAAGCTTATTTTCATATATGTATGAATAAATTTCTTCATATAACACTTCATACCACTATTTTCTCATACCTTTGTATGTATGTGTATGTGGTGTATAGTTTCTTTGTTAGTTTCCTTAATGCAGAGTCAGGCTGGAGGTTGAGATAACAATCTGCTGCCTTATTCCACATGAAGGAAAATATTGACATGGACTCTTTCTTACGACATTTTTACATTAATTCCTGAGGAATGTAGATATTCCATATTAAAAAGAAAATTAGGAGGGAAAATTGCAGTGTATGGGAGAGTCACTCTTTAGGTGTGTTCCCGAAGATATACCTGTCTGTAATGCTTTAGTTTTCTCCTGTTGGTGATATGTGGAGCTCCCGTGACCTCTATGTCTGTCTGTCTGTCTTTTTTTTTTTTTTTTGAGGATTCTTACCTGTTGGCATGTCTGTTATTTCCTGATATTTTTGAAAGTCGCTGTAATACTTTTAATTTCCTTCTTATCAGCTAACATTTGGCCCAGGCTCAGAATTTTGGAGAGCAGGGACAGAAGGGAATATAGGGTTCAGGGATTAGAGTAACTTGGTCTCCCAGATTCAGACCCAGAATCTGGTCTCCCAGATTTCATCCTTATGAAACGATGTTCATAACAGAGGGGAACATCTTTTAAAGCTGCTTTCAGAAAGTTTAAGGCATGGAGTAATCTAAAAGATACAGTGTCCTGCCACAAAGAAGGTATTTGAAACTAGTTTCAGAATAAGAAGACCATGGGAGAGGTAGGCTAATGTTTGAGGCCTGTTATATGGGGTTTCTAGATTACAGAGGTAACAGAAGCATTTAGTAATTGCTTTGCTTGATCATTTCTCTCTTCTTCTTTTTTTAATCAAAGAGAAGGAGCTTTCAGCTCAAGAGGTAGAACAAAGCCACTAAAAGAACTTGATGCCTTAAGATATGTGGAAATAGTGAGTGAGCCCTTAGGTAATGAAGTTTTCTTGTGAGTACATACTCATCATGCAGGGATCTTGGGAACACCTTTACAGATTCAAAGAACTGAACAGTTCTAAGAGATTAAAAATAACTTTCCAGAAAGAGTAATGGAAAAATTTATAAATTCCCAATTAGTAAATTTAACCTTAAACTCTTAAGCAAAATTTCAAAACAGATCATCAAACTGTGAACACTCAGAAAAGTAGCCATGATTATTTTAACAGGGGACAATGGCATGGATTCCAGAGTCCAAAAAGAAATTGTACCTTAGCAACTTATGCTAAATTAATTAAGTAAAGAGGCCACTAGACACAGGTAGTTCTCCCATCCAGGTACTAACCAGGCCTGACCATGCTTAGCTTCCAAGATCAGACAAGATTAGTTATGTTCTGGGTGGTGTGGCCATAGACTAGAGACAGGTGGTTCTAATGCCTTAGGAGCCTACATGAACAAACCAAAACTTAAGCCAGTAATGCCTCAACATTAAGAAATCAAAACTTAAGGACAACGAATCACAAGCACCCAACTAGGCTTTCTTAAACAAGGCAACCACTTAAGCTATAACCAATAAATCTCCTTTTGGGTCTTCCTTATAAACTTCCTCCCCAGGGTCCTGTTGGTGGAGACCTTCTAACCACTTCCTGTTTGGCACTGTCCTATTCCAAGGGATGTTTGCTCAAATAAACTTAAAACTTTAATATGCCTCAGTTTAATACTTGATATCTCTTTTGAAATAATTACTTGACTCAAGGGCATGCATGCAATTTGTGTATGTGGTAAATCTGCACTGTGTTTTATAGAATTACTTCCGATGGTCTTACTGAGTAGATGGAAAAATATGGGCTTGATGGAGATGGTTAGCTTAGTTCATAATTGTGAAATTAGTCCATTAAGGACAGCTTAATGTCCTTTATGTCGGTATGTCTCCCTGTGGGAGTTTTCTAATTATGTATTGTAGGGTTCCATCCTTGGGCCTTGCCCCTTTCAGAAGCTTATCAGTGACTTGTGTCAAGACTACAAGGTCACCTGTCAATTCTGTATATATCTAAATTAGTGGGATGGTTAGAAAGGACAGGAAGGTGCAGCCACACTGAATAGGTAAAAGTACTGATTCTAAGGTGAGCTGCTTTAAAGTTTCAGACCTCTGTTTCCTTGTCGTTAAAATAACCAATTTTCTGTGTTACGAGACAGTAGATAATCATCGAATGTTAACGGATTTCAACTTCTTAGTTGAAAAAAATACTTCAGGCAACTCGAAAATTGTTTTATAATTAGCGGGCTGATGTTTTATTATGTAACGGTGTAAACCTAAACATAACTATTGAAATTAATCACATATACAAAATGTAACTATGCATGAGAGTAAAAGAGATTCTGAAGGGTTTTCTGAGTGATTTTCAGTCAATAGTAAAGTACTGCTGACAAAAAATAGACTTTATTCTAGGCTGCGTTGATAATAACATGGATTAAGTACAAAGTACCATGTTCAGTTTGAGCACTTTACTTTAGAGAGGACATTGATGAAATGGGGAGTTCAGTCCAGTGATGGATCTTGAACCCATGCCTTTTGAAGAGCAGTTGATGAAATGGAGTATACTTAACCAGGAAGTAAGAAAATATAACTCCTGGTATTTGTGATAGACTGTCTAAGGCTGAGAGACTGGAGATATTTTGCATGGCTCCAAAGTGTACGACAAGGGCCAGCTAGTACCACTTACAGGAGTTAATTAGAACTTCCTTATAATTTAACTTACTCAGATGATAGATCCTGTCTAATTGGAGGTTGAGTCACCATTGCTGAAGGTTTTAAAGCTGGATAAGCACTCAACAGAGATCAATTTGATACCATTATTGCACAGGTTTTTGGGAGACTCTTTCTCCAGAATTGGACTTCTGTAGATAGATTAAACAAGACCTCCAGAACCTGGATAGATCACTCAGGTAGAGCAGAAAATCTGGGTTGTTTTTTTGTTTCCGAAGTAGAAAAGATTCATGTAAGTCTGAGAGCATGAAAATGAGGATTTTAGGGGTGAGGGGTGGGGACTATAATTAAGAGTATTATAAAACTGGCTATATAACTTAAAAAATTTTAAACAAGACATGGAATACAAACCATTCTTTTTTGGAGAATTCGTTTGAAGTAAAACAGGATTCAGTGGGAGAATGAACAAATTCCTACCCTTAAGTAGAATTTCTCCCTCAAAACAGTCAGGGATTGATTAGTCAATTTTTAAGTTCAGTACAGCAGGTGATACCAAAGTGACCCCACAGGATGTGCAGTATGTTGAACAAATGTTACAATAAAAGTTTTTGTTTGTTTCCTTCCCCTACCCCAAAACATCTATAATTTTAAATTCTTAACTAAAATTTCTCATTTAAAAGAATCACATTCTTTGGTTCCTAAAATGTTTTTTTTCAAAATTTATTAGAAGTCATGAATTATGTACAGAAGTCACATTTTCCAACTAAAATTTTTTAAGGAACTCAAAAAACAAGGTCATGGGAGTGTGTGTGTGTATGTGTGTGTGTGTGTGTGTGTGTGTGTAATTTATTTTATTTAAATATATTATATATCTATATATAATATAAATTTATATATAATTTTACTAAAGGCACTGTGTGGTAAGAGCTGATCTGGCATTGTATACTGAAGAGAGAAGGTGCAGTCACTGGTCTTAAGGAACCTGGGATTGTTTTTTATTTTTTAGTTTTTTTAATGTTTATTTTTTGAGGCAGAGAGAGACAGAGCACGAGTGAGGGAGGGGCAGAGAGAGAGGGAGACATAGAATCTGAAGCAGGCTCCAAGCTCTGAGCTGCCAGGACAGAGCCTGACTTGGGTTTCGAACTCATCAACCGTGAGATCATGACCTGAGCTGAAGTCTGACACTCAACTGACCAAACCACCCAGGCACCCTGGAACATGGGATTTAACTCAGTGTTGCTTCTCCTGTTCCTTTCCTCCTCCTCCTCCTCTTCCTCCTCCTCCTCCTCCTCCTCCTCCTCCTCCTCCTCCTCCTCCTCTTTCCATCCCCTACCCCTCTTCTTTTTTCTTATTACTTCTCTTTCTTTTTTATTTTTAATATCGCTTTCATTATGAAATATGAAGCCAGGGAAATTTGTAAAGCTGTAAGAATGGTTTAATGAATGTTATCAGGCACAAATTCATGCAGTCATCACCAGGTCATGGAAAAGAACATTGACGGCTCTCCTATGTGTCCCTTCTCAATTATAACATTTCCCACTCCCCAGTTCCTTTCCTTTTCCTTTAAAATTTTACCACTATGGGGCTCCTGGCTGGCTCAGTCAGTGGAGTGTGCAACTCTTAATTTCGGGGTTGTAAGCTCGAGCTCCACATTGAATATAGAGATTACTTAAAAAAAAATCTTAAAAAATAAAAATAAAATAAAATAATAAAACTTTACCATTATGTATGCACACCTAAACAATACTGTATGGTCTCTACATGTTTTTGACTTTCATATAAATTTAATCATACACAGGTACTTTAGTGACTTGCCTTTTTCCATTTACTATAATGATTTATTTATGTTATTGTGTATAGTTGTAGTTTGTGTATTCCTATTGCTATAAAATATTCTGTTGTGTGTCTGTACCACAATTTATATATCCATTCTGCTGTTAGTGGACTTTTGAGTTTGTTTCTCATTTTGGCTGTCAATAACAGTGATGCAGAGAACACAGGATTATACAAACGTATCTCTTGATGTACCCTGTTTCCCTAGGATGTATATCTCAGAGCAGAATTTCTATGGCGTGTGTGTTTCTTCAACTTTACTAGAAAAGGGCAGATACTTTACATAGCATTTTAAAAATCAATTCATATTCATATTGGAAAGGTTGAGAGGTACTATTTCTTAATTCTCAAAAACATGTCCCGTTCCTAGGCTTCAATACACAGCAGTCAGGAGGTGGTGAAATGCCTTGAATTGTGGCTTTATTTTTTATTTCCCTGATTATTAATGAGGTAGACCACGTTTTCATGTATTTTCACGATTTGGATTTATTCTTTGTGAAACATCTATCTAAATTTTATATGTCTATATTCCGGATACTAGTCCTTTTCTATTATATGTGTTGCAAATTCTTTTCCTACCCAGTGGCTTCCTTTTTTCCTTTCTTTATGATGTCTTTTGATGAACAGAAGTACAGTACTTTATTTCAACATAGTCACATTTAGTTGAGTTCTGAAATTAAGACAACTTTGTCCAGAAATAATCTGTATTTGCTTTGGCCAGGCGCCTGGAGGCACTTTGGGCCCAGCACCAACCAAGTTCAAGGCTTGAATTTCTTTAGAAGATCTTCATAACACCAATCTGGGATGCAAATCCATTTTGCTTCACCTGTACCCTAATTTAAGTTCTGAAAAGAGTTCTGAAAAGAAAACTATATTTGTTTCTGCCAAGGTGATCTCCTGTGATTTCCCCCACCCTCTGTCAGCCTGGGGGCTTTGATTTCAGTCACTTTCTACTAGTGAGGCCATGAAGACAAAAGTTCAGATCTGTAGGAATCTTGAAATTTGTCAGGATTGTTTAATGCACTCATTGAAAGAAAAGTTCCATGCTAGCTTCTCTCTCTGGGTTCCTGTTTTTCCATCAGTACTGACCTGATGATTTTTTACTAACTTGTCAGTCCTTTGATACTTTTAAGGTGATTTATTTAAAACAAAACCTGCCCAGCATCATATGTGTATATATATATGTATACACACATATGTACACATATATACATGTATGTGTATATATGTACATATATGTGCATGTGTACACACATATATAATGTGTGTATATATATGCACACATTATATATGTGTGTATGTATGAGATGCTGGGCAGGTTTATATATATGTATATGTGTATATGTATATGTATATGTATGTATGTGTGTGTATGTATATACACACAGTGTGTGTGTGTGTATATATATATATATACACTGTGTGTATATACATGTATATATATGTGTATGTATGTGTGTGTATGTGTGTGTGTGTATATATATATATATATATATATATATATATATATATAATCTCCCCCCCACCCTGCCCCAAGTAGAGGAAGATTGGTTTGAAAATCTAGTTCATCATTATCAAAAACTAGCAGTTCTCCAATGGTTCTTTATCAAGGGTGTATATCAGCACCAAATAGGATCTTCCTTTTTAACCCCCATATAATGTATGCTTTGGTTCTACCACAGACATTCTGATTCAGTATGTCTGTGGGATAAGATAAATCTAATTTTAAAAAAGTCTCCCTAGGTTATTCTGTTCTGAAAAATGATTGGAATGCCATTTTAAAAATCCAATCAATCTATTTACAAAGAATCAGTACAGACTATTCTCATTTATAAATTTAAAGCAAATTATAATCAACAAGTTAGAGAGAGAGATGTATAATTTCGATTGCCTAGATTGCATTTAGATCCAGGATGAGCCAGAAGTCAACAGACAATATATATTAACTAGATGAGGAGCTACTGTAGCCAGTTCTCTACTCTGTGCAGATCCTTCAGCAGGAGGAATCACAGGGGAAAAATTAGGTCTTAGGTGCTCAGTTCCCAGCCTATTGTCTATTGCCTGGCTCCTGTGAGGTACAAGCCATATCCTGAGTACTTTGAGCATCTATGGAAGTCCCTGGGGCACCACCCAAGACCATGGGGGCTACATTTTCTGGATGTGAAGCTTCTGCCTTTTATTCTCCCTACCACAAGGATCACAAAATTAACAGTATTCACAACCACCCCTCCTTCTCATTACTAATCTTCAATTTACTTTTAAAATACTTTAATGTAGGCAGGAGTATGTGTGTGCTGAAGTTTATGCTCCACTGTAGGCACAGTCAGTTATATAAGAGGTACCTCTGAGGGGAGTCTGCAGCCTAAGGGGAGTCATTAAGAACACTTCAAATATTGAACCACAAAATTCATATAATATCTGTAAATGTATAAATATATATGATCCACATACAAATATGAACCACAGCATTCATTAATTAGTAAAATGGGTATTAGAAAGAATTCTTCAATGGTGAGACAAGTGTGGTTTCTTAGGAGTTATATAGGTACCTCCATCCTTAGAATGAAAGGTGTCTAAGTTAATCTTACAAGTAGAACAGTTAACCCCTTCAGAGAAAAGCCCCTTGATTAAGAATTCTCCTGGGTCCACTCAAAGGAGTATTCTGTCTCCTGATTGACTAGAGGGCTAGCTGATTCTTGTGGAATGGTGAATCTTTCATGCAGAGTGGTGTTTGGAGGGCCTGAAAAGACTAAGAGAGGGGATTTAAGAGTCTACAGTAATAGGTAGAATAATGGTATATGTCTGCTTGCTAATGCTTGTTTAAACTTGTGGTCTAGTTCAGTCTAGGACTTGTTTGCATTAAAACATGTTTTGCTTATTATCTGAGGCTACTCATATGTTTATCAAAAGAATTGGACAGTTGCAACTGGCCCAGCTGGTATAAATCAGTTTAGAACACCTCTTCTCCTATTTTCCTTCAAGAACCTCTTTATTTAGGGAAATAGTAGTTGTCTTGCTCGCAAGGGGGAAGGAGAACTCTTCTCTGTGTACAAGAAGGCTTCTTTTGTTTATTACATACTGTGCTCTCTTTTTATTTTACTTGTTAGACTACTGGATACTATAATGATACCAGTGATAGCATGAGCTTATGATACCATGACAGGCAAATGGACAATAGGCATAAAATCAAGCATGGGCACTCTAAAAGTGCAGTGCTGTGGAGCTGTCTTGGCAAACTGAGTACACTCTAGCCTTCTAGAGAAATGATGAAGACTTATTTTTTGAATACTGTTAATTATCTAACCTAGTCATCCCAACAACTAGATGAGAAATGTGTTCCTATTCCCCATTTGTGGATAAGCAATCCAAGGCTGAGATAGTCCCAAATTAGTTGATGAATTTGAGCTTTGAGCCCAGAACTTTAAAATACCCATGCTTTTGATGGCCCACTGTGTTGCTTTCAGTAATTATTGATGTTTACTATGACTTCAAGCTAATGTTTAAAACTTCAAGTTATGTTTAACAAGATATCCTTAAAGAGACAAGGAAACATATTTTGTATTTTAAAGGGATTTAAATACTGGTTGCTTAAAATAAGAAGTTAAAATGGTAATTAAAAGTAAAACATTATGAAATCTGGCAAGGAAGGGTGTGCCTAGGACCACCAATTCTATAAGACTTTAATTTAGAATAAACTTTTACAATGGAACTATATAAACACAAGCTACCAAGACAAAAATTAACAAGAAGCTGTTATTAGGGTAAATATCTATATATGTTGCAAAGGATCTAGAAAGACTGAAGTGGAATGAGTTGTGTTGTAAGGCTTGGTAGAATGGAGCTCCTAGGTGGTAATCAAGAAATAATTCCCCTATGTGTAATTTTTCTAACGTGTTTAATGTTAGCTGAAGTTGAGGAAATTCCAGCTGGTGAAATCTAAGTGTCCCCTTAAAGCTCCGTGGAAATCCAGAAGCTGTTCTAATGAAGTGCTCGTGCAAGCAGGATTGAACTGTGTGTGCGCTCTCTTACTGGCATAACTCAGTAGCCCTGGAGAGGAGAATGCAGAACAAGTTCTCCACCATGGGGAAGGAGGGAATTTGGGGTTGGCTGAATGGAATGCTGCCTATTAAAAAGAAAATAAGAGAGCTATTGAAAGCTGCCATCATACAAAAATAGTAAACAATGGCTCTTGCCCATTCACTGGACACAATAGTCTCTTATTTAATAGCATTGGGGAGGTCTGTCTGTATTTCTGAAGCCTTTTGCATGTGTTTACAATCAAGTGTAGGTCAGCCAGATTATTTTAACTTTTGACCATAAGCCTGAATGTGAAAAAAATTGAAATCCATCTTTATAGGATGGATTTGCCAGTGACTAATAGGCAGTTTCTTAGTCATAAAGAAAATATGTGTGTAAACTTTTCTGTATGAGTGCTCTCTTCAAAGAGTTTTCGCTTAGTTAATTTTGCCACGGTGCACTGGTGCTTCACTCACATGAGGCTGGTGCCTTGGACACACAATCCCAATTTCTACCACCGTGCCTGTGGCTCTTATATTTCTATGTGTGCTCTCATATTTCTTGCATCAAAGTACAGTGTTAGGCATTTTAACAGAAGCCTCCCTTTTGTGCTAAAATAACTCCCAAACTTATTCTCAGTGTCACTAAGTTGCACACACTCTAAACTCCTGCCCAAATGAGGAGGGCTAGTGATGCAGTTGTTTGCAGTGGCTTCTGGAATGTTTACATTTCAAATTAGTGTTAGGACAGTGGTTAAAGTTACCTAAAGTGTGAAGGTGCTTAACACATGTTATTGAAGTGACCAGTTTAATCATTGAGCTTACTTTCAACTAATAGAAAGATTGCTATTTTTAAATTACTTAGGGTCCATTATCTGGGCCTGTGCCTTCCACCAGATGATTCACATGCTTTTTGAGGCGAATTCCATGTGTGCTTGGCATAGTCTCAATTACTCTTTTCCTTTTTTTCCTCTTCTTTTGTTTGCTTCCTACTAGTATGCTTCATCTCAGTAGTACCTTCTGCTCTCACTGCCTATGCACCCAGTCTCAGAAGTGTGTGCTAATTACAGTTGTGGAGCCTTCAAAACCCAACACAAATACAAGTCTCCTTAGACTAGGGAACCCTGCAATGGTTCAGACCAGAATGACCACATATGACTGATGAACACCGTCTGTCCAGTGTTGACACACTGTTGCTCTGGAGCACAGCTTTAGTCTTGTATATAAAGTTTACAAATGGAGAAGTCCTAAGTATAGAACACTTGTATTTAAAAACTTATTTCTACTGGAAGGGAGTGTGCTTTTATCAAATGAATATAACTTCAGTATGAAAAATAATTGATGTGACAAGAAGATTCTTTTCTTCGTAAGGGATAGATTAAGGTTTCAAAATTATCATGTCCTGCATGTGAAGAGGGAGGCCTCTCTTAGTCCCAACTTTGAAGAAATTAGAAGAGAAATGAGAAATTATGCGAAATCTCCCAATTTTAAAATATTGGTCAAAAAAATGAAGTACGGACTACAGCCACACCTTGGTGGAATTTGAACCTTTTGTGCTCTAAAGCTCAATTAAGGAATTTTTATAAATGTGATATAAATACATCCTGATATTGCAATTAAACTTTTACATTTATATACTTGTCAGCTATCTGAAAATATGCAAGAAGAAGTAAAATACACCCCGCTGAATCCCTTCCTTCCTTGGCTCCCTCAGAGAGAGAACAGGCTTTTACTAAAAGAAATGTCTGAGGTCTCTGACCTCCTGCTGAACTGCCAGCTGTGTGTGGAAGTTCTACTCTCATGGTTTGCTGGGTCACTAGGGTTTGAAGACTCACTGTAGCCACCTAGGAATTAAGTATGGACAACTGTTCAGTTTTGGCTTCCTCTCTATTCTCTTTCTACTCTCTGTGCTTATCACTTCTTCCCTTCCCTTCCCTTCCCTTCCCTTCCCTTCCCTTCCCTTCCCTTCCCTTCCCTTCCCTTCCCTTCCCAACCAAGAGAAGTAGTTTATTTTGTGTTGAATATAGTTGACACACAATGATATATTACTTTTGGGTGTGCAGCATTGGGATTCGGCAGTTCTGTATATTAAGTATAGTTACCGTCTCTCACCATCCAAAGTCACTGTGGTATTATTGTCTGCATTCCCTGTGCTATCGATCGCGGTGACTATTTATTTTTTATAACTGGAAGTGTGTATATCTTAATCCCCTTCACCTGTTCACACATTCCCTCCCTCACCCCTCTGCTCTGTGGACCTCTTTCATTTCCGTCTTCTTTCACATTCTCCCCTCTGCTCAGTGACGTATCTTCTTTTCTTCTTTTTTTCCCCCTTTCTCTGCTTTGATCCTCCTCTCTTGGTGAGAAGAGCTTTTTATTTACCCTGTAGGAAACTATAATTTTGCCAGAAAATTACTAGCTACTGAGCAGCGCATTCAGAAAGCGAGGCACACCCAGGAAACAGACCTTGCATCCTGGCATTTCTTAGCTCCTAGAACAGTTCCTCATCTTCTGTCCAGTATGCTCTTCTCCTATCTTCTAATTTCAGAGAATGTCAATTGAGTTATCTGGCGGCTCAATCCTCGTATCTGAGCATTGTCCGGACTCTGCCATTTCCTTGTGCACACTTCACCTTCCGCATCAAATCTACTGCTCCTGACTCTTCCCCCGCTGCTCTGCCCTTGATAAGGCCCTCAGCATGTCCTGTGTGGATCACTGCTGCTCCTACTCTTGCTCCCTTGAAGCCAGTCTGTGGGAAACCTCATTTATGATCAGGCATTGTTTGTATTTAAAAAAAAAAAAAAAACAACAGGGGCGTCTGGATGGCTCAGTTGGTTAAGCGTCCAACTTTGGCTCAGGTGATGATGTCACGGTTTGGGAGTTTGAGCCCCATGACAGGCTGTGTGCTGACAGCTCAGAGCCTGGAGCCTGCCTCAGATGCTGTGTCCCCCTCACTTTCTGCCCCTCCCCCACTCATGCTCTGTCTGTGTCTTCCTTTCAAAAATAAAGAAACATTAAAAAAAATGAAAAAAACAACAGCAAAACAAAACAAAACATAAAACAAAAACCCAAAACAATGAAACTCTTTTGTGTCCACCATAAAACAAAAAGTTGTTGTCGTAGCAATTGTGGACTGTTCCCTGCCTAGTTCTCCTACCATTTTCCTGAAATATGATTTGTTATAGCTATACTCAATCCTCAGTCATTCTCACAGATGCTGTATATTTGCATATACTCCTCTCTCTTTGTCAGCCTTCACGTCAGCCTTCAAAACTCAGGTGAGATGACACTTTCCCCATGTAGCTTTCAGGTGGAGTGGGGTATCCCTCATCCGTGCTTTCTTGGCACCCTGCATTAGCTTTCTCGTTGTGTAAATACTGCCTGGTTCTGGAGCTGTCTTACTAGACTGGGAGCTCCTTGAAAGCAGGAAATATCTTTCACCACAGAATCCTTAGGAGTTAGTGTGATGCTTGTTTGTATGCCCAGGCACTGTGCTAGAACCTGAGACTGTGGTAACACAGCTAACGGACTTCATTTACTCATTAACGGAGGTATGGAGCTGCTCCAGTTTACTGGCAATGTGACGTTGACTCTGCTTATCTTTGTTAATATTCATATGCAATATCTTACAATTATTATTTTCTAAATAGTTGAAAACTCTGGGTTATAATTAAATGATTTTTAATCTTTTGACTACACAGACAAGTAAATCTAAAATTTATGATGAAGTTTATATTATATAAGAGTGCTGTGGTCTGAATGTTTGTGTCTTCCTAGAGGACGCAATCCTAGTGCCCTGTGTGGTGGTATTAGGATGTTTGGTCTTTGGGAGGTGCTTAAGTCACTAGAGTAGAACTCTCCTGAATGGGATTAGTGCTCCTTAAAAAAAAATTGAATATAGTTGACACACAATGTTACATTAATTTCAGGTATACAACATAGCGATTAAACATCTGTCTACATTATGCTGTATTTACCACAAGGGTAGCTACCATCTGTCATCATACATCACCATTAAAATATCATTGACTATATTCCCTATGCTGTACCTTTCCTTCCTGAGACTTATTCATTCCGTAACTGGAAACCTGTATCTTTCACTCCCGTTGCCCCATTTTGTCCTTCCCCTATCGCCTTCCCCTCTGTCAACCATTAGTTTCTTCTATATATTTGTAGGTCTGATTCTGTTTTTTGTTTGTTTACTCATATGTTTTGTTTTTTAGACTAGTGTTCTTGTAAAAAGAGACCCTACAGAGCTCCCTAGTCCCGTCCTCCATGAGAAGAAACAGAATTTTGCCATCCAGAAGAGGGCCTTCACCCAATCACACTGGCACCCTGATCTTGAACTACCAACCTGTAGAACTGTAGGAATAAATTCTTTTGTTTATAAGCCACCCAGCCTGAATGGACTAAGACACAGGGGCTTCAAAGTCGAAAAGTCTATTCTACTAGACAGTATATTTAATTTGAAAGAAGCATAGAAATTGGTCCTTGGCCACTCTACCCTCTTCATAGAATTCAAGAACAGCTATCTCAAAGGGCAGGTGTTTTAATGAGTCCTGAGCCTTTTACATAATTTCTGAAGTAACACATCTCTCAAGTCTGAGACCACTACTATGGTTTTGCCACTACATAGGCTCACAGTACTTTGTCCGCAGAACCTCAGACTTTCTGATTACGTGGCAAAGACTCCAGCCTGCAGTGAGGTTCAGGAGGGACCAATGGCATTGTTCCTGAAATCACTTAAGTATTCAGTATCTACACTGGTCCTATTTTCTTCCATCAAGAATAGAATAAAGGACAGACATTGGACAGTTTTGA